>NW_011495072.1:20210905-20226880 GCF_000754665.1 Bison bison bison
AATTTCATGGCTGCAGTCACCATCTGCAGTGATTTTGGAGCCCAAAATATAAAGTCTGACACTGTTTCCACTGTTTCCCCATCTATTTGCCATGAAGTGATGGGACCAGATGCCATGATCTTCGTTTTCTGAATGTTGAACTTTAAGCCAACTTTTTCACTCCTCTTTCACTTTCATCAAGGGGCTTTTTAGTTCCTCTTCACTTTCTGCCATAAGGGTGGTGTCATCTACATATCTGAGTTTATTGATATTTCTCCCGGTAATCTTGATTCCAGCTTGTGCTTCTTCCAGCCCAGTGTTTCTCATGATGTACTCTGCATAGAAGTTAAATAAGCAGGGTGATAATATACAGCCTTGACGTACTCCTTTTCTTATTTGGAACCAGTCTGTTGTTCCCTGTCCAATTCTAACTATTGCTTCCTGACCTGCATATAGGTTTCTCAAGAGGCAGGTCAGGTGGTCTGGTATTCCCATCTCTTTCAGAATTTCCCACAGTTTATTGTGATACACACAGTCAAAGGCTTTGGCATAGTCAATAAAGCAGAAATAGATGTTTTTCTCCAACTCTCTTGCTTTTTCCATGATCCAGCAGATGTTGGCAATTTGATCTCTGGTTCCTCTGCCTTTTCTAAAACCAGCTGGAACATCTGGAAGTTCACAGTTCACGTATTGCTGAAGCCTGGCTTGGAGAATTTTGAGTATTACTTTACTAGCATGTGAGATGAGTGCAATTGTGCGGTAGTTTGAGCATTCTTTGGCATTGGAATGAAAACTGACCTTTTCCAGTCCTGTGGCCACTGCTCGAGTTTTCCAAATTTGCTGGCATATTGAGTGCAGCACTTTCATAGCATCGTCTTTTAGGATTTGAAAGAGCTCAACTGGAATTCCATCACCACCTCTAGCTTTATTAGTGTTAGCAACTGCCATATTCTCATTAGCTTTCGAGTTCCACCGACACTTGACATTCAGTGGTCTCCTGGTATCCGCGAGGGGCTGGTTCTGGAATCCCCGTGGATTCTAAAATGTGCAGATGCTCAAGTCCCTTCCAGTCACATTGGCGGATGCGCACCCTGTGCATACTAAAGCTGGCCAATGGCATGAGAAATGCAGGCTTTTCCTTGGGCCTAGGCAATCTTTAACAAAATGAGATAGAGAGGCAGAGCCAAGTGCACAGGGATCACATGGGGGAAAGCCAGAGCACAGGCACCCCGCCGTGACCTGGGCAGAACGGAAAGCACCAGTCTAGAGACACCTTCCTAGCAGATCCACCCTCCCACTCCCCCACCACCCGGGAGACAGCAAGTCCAGCCAGTCGGGGGCTTTGTGTTCTCGTGGACGAAGCCTGACCCAACCGAGGAGCCTGCAGCTGAACCAGGGGCCACATGCAGCTGTTTCCATCCCCCAGCCTCTCTCAAAATGCAGCTTTCAGTTGCTGCTCACATTTTCAGCAAAGTACCTCCACCTACTCAACTCTTAAACATAGAAACAAGGGCCTACAAAACGGTATTTTAATTTCTGTCAGAACCAAGGCCATGCTCGTCTGAATAAGTCAGTTACAGCAGCACAAGCACAGGAAAAGAACAGTACAATCCCCAACACCTACTAGACAATTTGCATAAAACGCCACAGAAACCGACTTCTCAGACGCAACTCCGGAGAACAGCACCACCCAGCGGCAGTACGAAAAGCCGCATGTGAGCAACAAGAGGCTCCGCCTTTGATGGCCAAGCAGTTTCTCCTCGCTGAAACCAAAGACCCCAGTAAAATACCTTCCACCGTGCTGGAAAATCTACAATGCGAGCCTCCGCAAAGCCCAACAACTAGGCTTAAAGCAAAAGTTATTTCATATTTTCTGAGTAGCTGACACATGGTTTCCAGGTAAAATACAGAATATATGTTTGGTGCAATATTTGAGACATGCTAAAAAAAAAAGTACTCGCTGTTTATCTAAAATTCAAACTTAACCGGGCATCTTGTATTTTTATTTGCAAATCTGGCGACTCCTGTCCCAAAGTACCCTCTTCTGGAGGCCAGAGATGCATTTACACGAGTCTTTCAGTCATTCAGAGGTAGTAACATACCTGTGGCAAGGAAGCTAGCGATGAGCCAGGTACACTACCGCTCCCTAGCAATGGGCAGGCAAGACATTCGGTTCCATGATGCTAAAGACTACTGGGGGGAGGGATGCAGTGTGCTTAGTCGCTCAGTCGTATCCGACTCTGCAACCCCATGTACTGTAGGCCGCCAGGCTCCTCTGTCCATGGAGTTTCTCCAGGCAAGAATACTGGAGTGGGTTGCCATGCCCTTCAACAGGGGATCTTCCCAATCCAGGGACTGAATCCAGGTGTCTGGCATTGCAGGGGGATTCTTTACCATCTGAGCCACCAGGGAAGCCCAAGAATACTGGAGTGGGTACCCTATCCCTTTCCCCAGGGGTTCTTCCCAACCCAGGAATCGAACTGGGGTCTCCTGTTACCAGCTGAGCTGGGGCGGGGGGCGGGGGTTCCAGTGTTCTAAAACCAAACCCATTTGTTTCCTAAGAAGCTAACTGGTTTTGTTTCGCCTGTTGTGCTGCCTTTGGTCTCACCCCCTTCCGGTGCCCACCAAGGCCTCCTTGCTCGCACCTTTGCAGTGGACGGCGATCGCCCCCTCGGTGTTCTCGCAGATATTCAGGAACCTCCGCACGATGTTGTCGCTGGGAGTGCTGCCATCGATGAAGAAGAGGTCATAGTGCTCGAAGCCCGCATCCGTGAAGCGCTTCGCCTCGTAGATCTTTTTGTTTAGCCTCACGACCGCCGTCACGTTATGCTTTTTGAAATAAGGAAAGTAGGCTTCGGGGGCGTGAAGAGGATAACCTAAAGGGAAGCAGCAGGTGTAAGCAAAAGGCACGTATGTCGTCTCATGTAACCCAGGAACACGAAAACCCTTCAAGATAGAGATCAGTCTCAACAGAGCTTAGGAAGAAAGTGCATTTCAGGAGAGGGTGAAGTCGAAGCACCTTCCTAAAAGCAGCCATCTGAATAACTGGAGAAAAACACCATGGGAGGGAGAGAAGAAAAAAAAAACATATGAGTATTGTAAAGAAACTCTTGAATAGTTCAAAACCTCAACCTCTTAAGATTCAAATCCCAGGAGCACGCGACCTCCAAGCCAAAAACAAAGGCATTCATGAGGCCCTCAGGGTGCACAGTAGGCCTGGAAGGACTCTCTGTTTTCTCTTCCTCCTGACAAATACTTTTGAGCTACAGTTAAAGCCTTTTTGCCAGATGTATAGTTTTAATCTACAGTGCATTCCCCCACAGGAGAGCATACCTACTATGTACAAGTCACAAGTGCATGTAAGTTTTTTTTAATCCTCAGAACAACCTATTAAGATAAAAAGAGTAAACCCCATGTAACAGTTAACTAAAAGAGGTTGAGTAATCAGTTAAGGAGATATTTCCTTTTTTGAGGCGAACAGGTGGTCAGAATTGTGAG
This sequence comes from Bison bison bison, assembly GCF_000754665.1. NCBI lineage: Eukaryota > Metazoa > Chordata > Mammalia > Artiodactyla > Bovidae > Bison > Bison bison. The sequence continues at coordinate 20,214,383 of NW_011495072.1, forward strand.
TATTCTATTGTGAGTTGTCCAGCACCATGTGACTATTGCTGGGAGCTGGGTTACAGATTCGTGACCTGTGGGTGCGTGCTAAGTCACTCTAGTCGTGTCCTACTTTGTGTGACTCTGTGGTCTGCAGCCCGCCAGGCTCCTCTGTTCACGGAATTCTCCAGGAAAGAATACTGGAGTGGGTTGCCATGCCCTCTTCCAGGGGATTTTCCCAACCCTGGGATGGAACCATTGTCTCTTACATCTCCTTCATTGGCAGGTGGGTTCTTTACAACTAGTGCCACCTGGGAAGCCCTACGCATGACCTACGCTTGGCCAGTCATGAAGGTGACCACTGGGGGCTCTGGCCACTGCAAGCCTTACCTAGTGGCCCCAGGGGCTAAAGGGACTTATTTCTCAGCGCACTGATTACTACAGCTGTAACCCATTCAGGGCACACCAAGTGAGATGATCGCACTCAGGACTCCTTCACCACTCAGGACTCCAAGCGTGGTGGGCAGCAGCAGCCAGCAAGGCAAACCAGCATTCTCTGCACTGTGTCCTTGGTTGTATTTCCTGCTGTCTCGAACCTCGAATATGCTGGTTGTTTCCTATTTTCTCTTAGTTGCAAGCCAACAAGAGTCTTAGGTGTACATTTAACATTTTCCCAAACTACCTTTCCCTCTGGTTTTCTGTCAGTTTGAAAAATGGGAGGCACTAAAACAACTGGAGGCCAGAGGAGGAAGAGACACCACATGTTTTCCTGCCAGCATGGCTTCTGCAGAAGAGAGGAACTCCCAGCTTAGTTTGGCATTCCCAGCACCAGCCGAGCCTCATGGTCCCCACTCCTCAGGCCTCAAGTGCCAGCACCAGCCCTTCAGAGCTCCCAGGTTGGTAGTCTCACGTTTTCCTTTCTGTTCCCCTAACCCTGGCCTTAAAGGCAATAACTATTTCTTCCTTAATATGCTGTTGTTTTTTTTTTCCAGAGTTGCCCTTTTACTTTTTAACTTTCTTTCTAGCAAATTCTTTGGGCTTCCCTGGTGGCTCGGAAGGTAAAGAATCTATCTGCAAAGCTGGAGACCTGAGTTTCATCCCTAGATTGGGAAGATCCCCTGAAAGTTGTTGTTCAGTCATGTCCGACTCTTTGCAATCCCATGGATTGCAGCATGCCAGGCTTCCCTGTCCTTCATCATCTCCTGGAGCCTGATCAAACTCATGTTCATTGAGTCAGTGATGCCATCCACCCATCTCATCCTCTGTCGTCCCCTTCTCCTCCTGCCCTCAATCTTTCCCAGCATCAGGGTCTTTTCTAACGAGGCAGCTGGTCCCATCAGGTAGCCAAAGTATTGGAGCTTCAGCTTCACCATCAGTCCTTCCAATGAATATTCAGGATTGACTTCCTTTAGGACTGACTGGTTTGATCTCCTTGCAGTCCAAGGGACTCTCAAGAGTCTTCTCCAACACCACAGTTCAAAAGCATCAATTCTTCAGTGCTCAGCCTTCTTTATGGTCCAACTCTCACATTCACACATTACTACTGGAAAAACCATAAGTTTGACTATTCAGACCTTTGTCAGCAAAGTAATGTGTCTGTTTTTTAGTTTGCTGTCTAGGTTTGTCATAGCTTTTCTTCCAAGGAGGAAACATCTTTTAATTTCATCTCACCATCTGCAGTGATTTTGGAGTCCAAGAAAATAAAGTCTGTCACTGTTCCCATGGCTTCCCCATCTATTTGCCATGAAGTGATGGGACTGGATGCCATGACTTTCGTTTTTTGAATGTTGAGATTCCAGCCAGCTTTTTCACTCTCCTCTTTCACCTTCATCAAGAGGCTCTTTAGTTCCTCTTCACTTTTTGCCATAAGGGTGGTGTCATCTGCATATCTGAGGTTATTGATATTTCTCCCAGCAATCTTGATTCCAGCTTGTGCTTCATCCAGCCCAGAATTTCGCATGATGTACTCTGAATATAAGTTAAATAAGCAGGGTGACAATATATAGCCTTGATGTACTTCTTTCCCAATTTGGAACCAGTTCATTGTTCCGTGTTCAGTTCTAACTGTTGCTTCTTGACCTGATACAGATTTCTCAGGAGACAAGTAAGGTGGTCTTGTATTCCCATCTCCTTAAGACCATTCAACAGTTTGTTGTGATCCACACAGTCAAATGCTTTAGCGTAGTCAATGAAGCAGAAGTAGATATTTTTCTGGAATTCTCTTGCTTTTTCTATGATCCAATGCATTTGGCAATTTGATCTCTGGTTCCTATGCCTTTTCTAAATCCAGCTTGAACATCTGAAAGTTCTTGGTTCACATACTGTTGAAGCCTAGGCTTGGAGAATTTTGAGCATTACTTTGCTAGCCTGTGAAATGAGTGCAATTGTGTGGTAGTTGCCCCTGGAAGAGGAAATGGCAGCCCACTCCAATATATTTGCCTGGAGAATTCCCTGGACAGAGGAGCCTGGAGGGCTACAGTCCATGTGATTGCAAAGAGTTGGACACAACTGAGCAACTAACACTTTCAGTTTCTAGCAAATTCCTTCTATTGCATCCCTTCCTTCTATTTGAAATGAAGTGGTTTCTAGTCCTGCCTGGATCCTGCTGAGATACGATCTTTCTTAGATCCTGCTCATTTCCTAAACCTCAGTTTCCAGCCTTCCATTGGAGGCTGTGAGCTCCCCAGCATAATCCCAATATGCCTTTTTGGTTTAATTTACCAGAGTTCTGCTGCCTGCAATCAAGAGCCCTAACTGGTACACTTGGCCAAGGCCACACAAGGGATAGAGGCAGAACTGGCAGACGGGCCTAACACAGCCCAAATACATGATTTTCACAAACCATGCTACTTTGGAGCAAACAAGTAATACAGAGTTTATTTAAAATCTTCTGTGTAGAAACAGTGACTTATACACATTTAGAGAAAACAGATGCTTTTCAGCTTAGGAAAAAAAAAAAACAGATCTGTTTCCCTAGTTGGTTTGTGTGCTCAAATCATTTCCCAGCCTAAAGGGATAAATAACAAGTGCTCTTCTATTGTGTAAGGAATGGGAAGGAGAGGGTTCATGAATTCATGGCATGGGAACCTTCCCGTGGTATGATGGGCTGACAAGGGCTTCTGACCCTGGCTTCCTAGCACACTTGGCACCTCCATGATAGCACCTGTCATGAAGTGTGCTAATGGTTCATTTGGTACTGTCCCTTCCCTCCTCCAGAGAAGGCACTGGCGACCCACTCCAGTACTCTTGCCTGGAAACTCCCATGGACGGAGGAGCCTGGTAGGCTGCAGTCCATGGGATCGCTAAGAGTCGGACACGACTGAGCGACTTCACTTTCATTTTTCACTTTCATGCACTGGAGAAGGAAATGGCAACCCACTCCAGTGTTCTTACCTGGAGAATCCCAGGGACGGAAGAGCCTGGTGGGCTGCCGTCTATGGGGTCACACAGAGTCGGACACGACTGACGTGACTTAGCAGCAGCAGCAGCTCCCCTCCTCCACCAAAGCTGTGAGAGCTTCTCTTTTCATACATGAATTTCCATCATAAGTAAATAGCATTACAGATAATATACCTAAATCTACTATCAATAGAAACTATGTATATCTTTTGAGAGAAGAACACTGAACAGGTATCCAGATTTGGCAATAGGGCATTGAAAAAGTAACAATAATGGTAATAATCATACTTAACATATATTGAGCACTTCTATATGCCAGTCCCTAAGCTAAGTGTTTCATGTATATCATCTCAATAAACCTTACTCAGTTAACAATGCCTGGAAAAGTGAACTGACTCATGGACACACTGCTGGGAAGAGACAGAGGCAGCGTTTGAACCCTAGCAGTCAGATTGCCAAATGAAAGCTTTCAGTTTACCTTTGATAACAAGAATAAATGGGCTTCCCTGACAGCTCAACAGTAAAGAATATGCCTGCCATGGCAGGAGCTTTTGGGTTTGATCCCTGGGTCGGGAAGATCCCCTTGAGAAGAAAAATGACAACCCATTCCAGTATTCTTGCCTGGGAAATCCCATGGACAGAAGAGTCTGGTGGGCTATGGCCCATGGGGTCACAAAAGAGTCGGATACAACTTAACGACAGAACAACAGTCAGATTCCAGGGCCTGTGCTGGGGCTCATCTCAGGCAAAACCCAACTCTATTCTATGTTAGAGAAAGGAATGTTATATGAACATTAAGGGCTGCACTTCCTAGAGTCGGTGAGCATATATCTTAAAAATCCTCAAAAAGTGTTTCGAACAAGTTATAACCAACAATGACAATATCCTCTGACTTCTAAACAACTGTTTGTGGGTGTTTTAACTGTGTTCAGATGCTTCTGATAGGGGACTGGTTTTATCAGTGTGGACGGAGAAGGCAATGGCACCCCACTCCAGTACTCTTGCCTGGAAAATCCCATGGACAGAGGAGCCTCGTAGGCTGCAGGCCATTGGATGGCGAAGAGTCGGACACGACTGAGCGACTTCACTTTTACTTTTCACTTTCATGCATTGGAGAAGGAAATGGCAACCCACTCCAGTGTTCTTGCCTGGAGAATCCCAGGGACAGGGGAGCTTGGTGGGCTGCCGTCTATGGGATCACACAGAGTCGGACACGACTAAAGCGACTTAGCATAGTGTGAACTGAGGGACCATTAGTATAGTGTGAACTGAGGGACCATTCAAACAAACCTTCCTCCGTCTGGCCGCTAGATGGAGCCCTGACATCATAAAGCTCAAGCACAGCCCTGGTGCTGACCAGAAAGATTTTCAGAAAGAGGGACTGTAAAAATGCATCTTTTCCGAGCCCCTCATTTAAAGTTAGGAAACTTCAGAACAGTAAAGTCAAATGACCAATCCACCCATTCTTTATTAAAAGTTAAAACGGCAAGATAGGCAGGAAAATTGGAAAGCAATAAAATATGTTTATTAGGTTCTCTAATGATAAAAATATAATCAGAGTATCTGCTCTCTAATAACACCTGTTAATGTGCCCGACACTGTGCAAGACACTTCCTAAAAAATCTCTTTTGTGTGTGTGAGTGTGCTCAGTTGCTCAGTCATGCCCGACTCTTTGTGACACCATGGACTGTAGCTCACCAGGCTCCTCTGTCCACGGGATTTCCTAGGCAAGAATATTGGAGTAGGTTGCCGTTTCCTCCTCCAGGGGATCCTCCCCTCTCAGGGATCCCACCCACATCTCTTGTGTCTCCTGCACTGGCAGGCGGATTTTTTTCACCACTGAGGATATCTGCAATCCTCACCAAATGCCTGCACAGTGTATCCCACTTTCCCCCTTTTGATAGGAAGAAAAGTTGAGGAACTGGTGTAAGTTAACACAGCCAGTTAACTGATGCAATGGACATGAACTTGGGCAAACTTCGCGAGATGGTGAAGGACAAGAGAGGCCTGGCGTGCCGCTGCTGGGGTCGCAGAGTCGGATATGACTAAGCGACTGAACGACAACAACCATATAGCCAGGGGCAGAGGCAGGCTTCAACCAGCTCAGGCACTACACTTGAGCTTCTCTCCTTAAATGAGCCAGGTGACACTTCAAATTGTTGGGATTCTCTGTTCCAAGCTTTCTCTGTGCTTTTTACTTTCTTTTTAAGGTGGAAATGAGAAGGACATTGCCAGCTGAGAATTTGGGGAATTTTTTTGGAAAAAATTTGAAATTGAATTTGTCCTACTGCTATATTAGTCAAGTTTATTAACCAAAAAGGAGGTAGGGTTCCTCCCTTCCAACCTGTCAAAAAAATGTGAACAAAGACGGCTGTAAGGAATTCCTGGTTAGTCTCTGCTGACACAACACACACTTAAGACTGTTACAATGCTTTCTGCCAGATCCCAAGATTTTAGGGCTTCCTTTTACTACATCCTAGCAACAGTCATTTGAGTGTTAATTTCTTGAAAGTATACCTTTTCTACTAACAAACCCCCTAAAACGACTTTCAGCCTCCCCAGGAAACATAGGGTTTGTCAACTCAAAAAAAGAGAAAAAAGAATGTGCCAGGACTTCACTGTAACTGGATCAAGTTTACTAATTACATCAGAAAATATTTTCTTAAGTTCAAAAAGGACTCTTTACCTTAAATTAAAACCCTTTGCAAAAAATATAATGATACTTTCAGTGAATATCAGATTTTAAAATGGGGATTCAGGTAAAATATCAATAATCTAACAATTACAGCCTTAAATGAAATTGCTCTAGACATAAAAACTGATAAGTATTATATAAGCAGCACTTTCAGATCTTGGTTTATTTCCCTCAATGTGAGAGGGCACAATATATGTATTCAGAAAAGAAAAGATGAATATAGAGTGATGACTTGACAGTGGTTATTTTTAGATAATATAATTACACGTGACTTTTTATCTAGATTGCTTAAAGTTTCTATAGTGAACACGTTTTTCCTCTGAAGTAAAATAAAAAAAGAACACAGAATTTGGAATCAAAGTGACCTATGTTTGAATCCACACAATGCTACTTTCCAGCTCTGTCAACCTGGGCAAGTTAGGTTACCAAGCTTCTATCTTCTCATCCACAAAACAGCTACCCCCTGCTCCAGGGGGTGGTTCTGATTATTCAACAGATGAAGTGTGCACAAAAGGCTTAGCATCGCTCCTGGCACATAAGCAAATGGTAGCTAATGATTTCCCCATGCTGTAAAATAGGACTGGAAACAATTTTAAGATTTTTGACAATTAAGAACTGACACACAAAGTACTCATGGCCTTTTACCTTGTGATTCTTCTTGAGAATATAGAAAAGAAACTGGGGCTGCAAAAAAGATATATGGACAAGTATGCTAACCATTACAGTTTTTAAAAAGTGAAAAACTGTGAATAACCCAGATCTCATTCAAAAATTAATCAAGTAATTATCAAAACTATGGTATAGTAATTGAATGCATTCATGGAAAATTATAATGACGATCTACATTTATCATGAAGATTACCATTATCTATATTTATAATGAAGATCTCCTTGCCATAGAAAGGAGTCTGTGATACATTAAGTGAAAAAAATAGTTGCTAAAAGATATCAATCATGTTATAACTCCATGCTGATAAAAAAAAAAAAAGAAATATTTTTGTAAGTCTCTGTGTGTGTGTGTATTCTTTAGGAAAAAAAAAAAAAACTGTGTGCCAAAAACAAAAAACAGATAAAGAGAAAATTAATATCCTTAATAAATGTTGGAGAGGGTGTGGAGAAAAGGGAACCCTCTTACACTGTTGGTGGGAATGCAAACTAGTACAGCCACTATGGAGAACAGTGTGGAGATTCCTTAAAAAACTGGAAATAGAACTGCCTTATGATCCAGCAATCCCACTGCTGGGCATACATACTGAGGAAACCAGAAGGGAAACAGACACGTGTACCCCAATGTTCATCGCAACACTGTTTATAATAGCCAGGACATGGAAGCAACCTAGATGTCCATCAGCAGATGAATGGATAAGAAAGCTGTGGTACATATACACAATGGAGTATTACTCAGCCATTAAAAAGAATTCATTTGAATCAGTTCTAATGAGGTGGATGAAACTGGAGCCTATTATACAGAGTGAAGTAAGCCAGAAGGAAAAACACCAATACAGTATATTAACGCATATATATGGAATTTAGAAAGATGATAACAATAACCCTGTGTACGAGACAGCAAAAGAGACACTGATGTATGGAACAGTCTTATGGACTCTGTGGGAGAGGGAGAGGGTGGGAAGATTTGGGAGAATGGCATTGAAACATGTAAAATATCATGTATGAAACAAGATGCCAGTCCAGGTTCAATGTACGATACTGGATGCTTGGGGCTAGTGCACTGGGACGACCCAGAGGGATGGTATCGGGGGGGAGGAGGGAGGAGGGTTCAGGATGGGGAGCACATGTATACCTGTGATGGATTCATTTTGATATTTGGCAAAACTAATACAATTATGTAAAGTTTAAAAATAAAATAACATTAAAAAAAAAATAATCCCACCACCAACTAGTAAACATAGAAAACATAGTTACAATTATAGATCACTTTTTATGCTGCTAATAATATTAGTTCATCTGCATTTTCTTCTTTTTCAAAAATGATAATCAGGCATTACCTCTATAAAAATATTTTAAATGGTTTTTAAAAATTATATTCCTCAGCTTCTCTTTAAGGAAATTTCATTTAAAAATGAAATCCTAAATGGTAAAATTCTTTCAGCTTCATGCAAAAACAAAGCCACTACAGAAACCATATGCCTACTTAAGTTTTCTGGGTCTGAGTTGGGTCATTTTGCACAAAAGGGAGATTTAATCAATCCTGTCTTGAAGACCAACTCTGGAAAAGCAGTTCCCTGAGGCACTTAACAAGTTATTCCTAACAATCCAACAGAAGAGAAGTTAATCAGTCAACGTCTGGAGTGAAAAAGACTCATGAGCAAATTTGTGAATAAGAGGATCTAACTCTGGCTTCAGTACAGTGACTGCCTGTTTGTCAGAGGATTACCCATCCCCAGAGGAAAACCATAATTCAAGCAGAGTTCCCTGGGAGACAGATGATAGGTATGAAATGATAGGCACACGTGTGAAAATGCAAACAAATGATCAAATCCAAATGCATGAATAACCATATGCAATGAAACTAGATTTTGGAATAAATAGCTATGATGATGATGATAATTTAAAGAAGAATAAATCTAGAATAGGGGTTTTCAATTATGTTTCTTTGGAGGACTAGAGTTTCAACTGTAAGACCAGATAGGGGGCAGGAAAAAGATGAGTTATTATGTTCTGGTATATTTTTAAAATTTATGTATTTCTCCCATAAATCATTCTTAAACTTTTGGTGCCTATCATTATTTGTGTTCTAGGGAATGTGAGGTTAAAAAATAATAATAATAAGTAAAAAAAAATATATGCTAATGAGGAAACTCACATAGTCAACCACATTTCATTCAAAAGGCTTATTTTTTTATTAAATTTATTTTTAATTGAAGAATAATTGCCTTGCAGTATTATGTTGGTTTTTGCCAAACATCAACATGAATCAGCCACAGGTATACCTATGTCCCTTCCCTCAAGAGGCTTATTTTTAGTCTTTTTTTTCCCCTGAATATGTATGCCTCTGGCTATACAAAGACTGCAAATAAGTAGTTTAACTTTTGTCAGCTGGAAGATTGTTCCTAGCTGTCAGGATGGAACTGAACAGATCAGTGCGGTAACGAGGTTTAGAAGCTATACTCTGTGCTGAAGTACCACCGGTTCTGCATATTACTCTGTGAACTTGGGCAAATTCCCTGCTCATAAGCCTCGGTTTCCTCCTCTGTGAAATGGAGATAGTGCCTACACCACATAGAATCGTGTGTGCACTAAATGAGATGGTGCTGTGATTAGCTGGTAACTAGCACACAGTTGCCTGGAAAATCCCATGGGCGGAGGAGCCTGGTGGGCTGCAGTCCATGGGGTCGCTAAGAGTCGGACACGACTGAGCGACTTTACTTTCACTTTCCACTTTCATGCATCGGAGAAGGAAATGGCAACCCACTCCAGTGTTCTTGCCTGGAGAATCCCAGGGACGGGGGAGCCTGGTGGGCTGCCGTCTATGGGGTCGCACAGAGTTGGACAAGACTGAAGCAACTTAGCAGCAGCAACAGCAGCAGCACACAGTAAGTACTCAATAAATGATACCATCATCACATTATTAATCGTGTTGTTCCCAAAAGAATACTGTGATGTGCAGCATGCCTCCACCACCAAATAAATCTGAGATCAGCTGATACAATTCATCAACCTGCTTATTGTTGTGATCAGCTGGTTTCTCAGATTCTTCTTTAATAATTGGGTCAAGGTAAAGTGAACACACTATTAACAGCAACCTCCAAATTTGCTAGTTTTAAACAGTGATTATAGTTCCACTCACTAAACTCTAAATTTAACATACTAATTACTACTGTTCAACTTTTTAATTAATAAATATTCTTTGGAGAATATTACCAAAAGAAAACATTATCTTAGGAAACCAAGAAATGAAAGAAGATTAACTAATATTTTCAGAGGATAAAGTAAAGAAAAACCTACCATTTTCAATTTTGCTTTTGGGATGTGGTCCACTAAATGCTAAAAATTTTCCTGGAACAATCCAGTTGAAGTCACCATTTTCAACTCGCTGGGAGGATTTTGTGAGAAAAGAGAAGAAAAATATTTTATAATCCTTATACAATTTAGAAGACCCTTACAAATAAAACTGCTTTGGCATAGCAGTCATTGTTTTTACACAGTATAACAGTTTTTAAAACAAGTTTAAACATGGAGTACTTTTTGAAAATAATATATTGATAAAATATTTTAAATGTATTAATACAGCCTTAAAATATAGCAGAGAAATGGTTTCACATATTGCCAGTAGAAATGACCAAATTTTTATTAACCTAGTATGCAGTAAATGGAGAAGGCAATGGCACCCCACTCCAGTACCCTTGCCTGAAAAATCCCATGGACGGAGGAGCCTGGTAGGCTGCAGTCCATGGGGTCACTAAGAGTCGGACACGACTGAGCGACTTCACTTTCACTTTTCACTTTCATGCATGGGAGAAGGAAATGACAACCTACTCCAGTGTTCTTGCCTGGAGAATCCCAGGGACGGGGGAGCCTGGTGGGCTGCCGTCTATGGGGTCGCACTGAGTCGGACATGACTGAAGCGACTTAGCAGTACTAGACTAACTGGACATACATGAAAGACAAAATAATACAGCTTAAAATAAAAAACATCTGATTCTCAAAATTTTATGCATTTTTATCTAGAAAAGTTTAGAAAACTTTATTTAAAGTGGAGATACTTTGCTGAAAATAATTTTGTCTTTTGGCTACTCTGCAATGAAAATGACATGAAAACAAACATTGCTTGTCCTGGCAAGAAAAAAAGGCAAACAACAGAGGACATAAAATACAAGCATTTTCCATGAATATGGTAAACATCCTTTAAACAATGAAAAAAAAAATCAAAAAATATCTGGGTCATGAGGAACACATCTCCCTTTTTTGTTTGTTTTTGTAGGTTGCTATATTTTGTCAGTGCTGATCTTTAGACTGGGAAACAGAAGTCAGGAATGAGAGACAGGCTCATCAAACCCTCATGGTATACCACAAACTGGAGACAGCCAGGGTCTACTGCAGGGGCTACCAACCCAACAGTCACAAGGGTCAGGCAAGAGACATCAGCTCAGTTCAGTCGCTCAGTCGTGTCCAATTCTTTGCAACCCCATGGACTACAGCATGCCAGGCTTCCCTGTCCTTCACCAACTCCCAGAGCTTGCTCAAACTCATGTCCATAGAGTCAGTGATGCCATCCAACCATCTCATCCTTTGTCATCCCCTTCGCCTCCTGCCTTCAATCTTTCCCAGCATCAGCATCTTTTCCAACGAGTCAGTTCTTCCCATCAGGTGGCCAAAGTATTGGAATTTCAGCTTCAGTATCAGTCCTTCCAATGAATATTCAGGACTGATTTCCTTTAGGATTGACAGCTTTGACATCCTTGCAGTCCAAAGGATTCTCAAGAGTCTTCTCCAACACCACAGTTCAAAAGTATCAATTCTTCGGCACTTAGAGTTCTTTATGATCCAACCAACTCTCATATCCATACATGACTACTGGAAAAACCATAGCTTTGACTAGACGGACCCTTGTTAGCAAAGTAATGTCTCTGCTTTTTAATATGCTGTCTAGGATTATCATAGCTTTTCCTCCAAGGAGCAAGCATCTTTTTAATTTCATGGCCGCAGTCACCATCTGTAGTGATTTTGGAGCCCAAGACAGTGGCTTGCTGCAGGGTCAGGAACACTAAATACAACTATGTGTACACAAGTCCTTTTGAAGGAGGTCCCATCACCTTCATTACCCCTACCATAGTTTGGCCAAACAAGAGGAAGGGAACACAGCCCCACCCATCAACAGAAAATTGGATTAAAGATTTACTGAGCATGGCCCTACTCATCAGAACAAGACCCAGTTTCCCCCACAGTCAGTCTCTCCCATCAGGAAGCTTCCATAAGCCTCTTATCCTTATCCATAGAGAGAAGACAGAATGAAACCACAATCACAGAAACTAACCAAACTGATCACATGGACCACAGCCTTGTCTAACTCAATGAAACTATGAGCCATGCCGTGTAGGGCCACCCAAGGTGGACAGATCATGGTGGAGAGTTCTGACAAAACGTGGTCCACTGGAGAAGGGAATGGCAAACCACTTCAGTATTCTTGCCTTAAGAACCCCATGAACAGTATGAAAAGGCAAGAAGCATATAGAGGCAAATGCTCCTCAGTCCTAGCCAACTGTCCACAGGAAAGTTGCTTGAATATGACCGATCTTCCAACTGGATGTTCATGTAAAATCTCTCTACGTTTGAAGCATTTTAAATTGTTTTTAAATACTAGTAAACCAAATAAAACACATGAGTGGACCGACTTTAATTAACAGCTCTCAGTCTCTGCTCTACACACTCTAGGACCCTCAGGAAACACCTGAAAACCAGGCAAGGGGTCGCGC
>NW_011495072.1:20226980-20230656 GCF_000754665.1 Bison bison bison
AGGGGTCGCGCATCCTCCCACTACTCTTTTGTTTCCTTCACTTTCTTCCCTTCCTGGTGTGCCTCTGAACCCATGGAACACTGGGGCAGGATTGAGGGTACCCAAACTTTGCATGCTACTGGGACACAGTTGTGCAGTGCATCACAAAACATGTGTATCTCTTCTTCCCGCAAGCATTGTTTAGCCCACCCCCAACCCCTACTCCCACCCCACCACCAGGTGCAGCTTCCAGGCTCCAATGGAGGTACCTGTGCTAGGCTTCCTCTAGCACTGCATAGGTACCTCCCCAGGCAGGGAAGGAAGGCAGTTCTCTCTGCTGGGCCAAGGTAATCCACATGAAAGGCTCCGTGCTCCACTACTCAGCACAGACCTCAATGTGGAGATCTGTGTCAAATACAGTCTGCACTCTGCTGTAAGAGCTCACGTGTACATGTGCATGCTCAGTTGCCCAGTTGTGTCTGACTCTTTATGATCCCATGGACTTCTGCCCGCCAAGCTCTTCTGTCCATGGAATTTTCTAGGCAAGAATACTGGAGTGGGTTGCCATTTCCTCCTCCAGGGGATCCTCCCAGGGACCGAACCCACCTCTCCTGCGTCTCCTGCATTGGCAGGCGGATTCTTTACCACTCAGCCATTTAGAGTAATGCCACCAAGGAAATCGGGAGCCTCTCCTTTAATTACTTATACTGCCGATTGGATTTGATTTTCACAAAAACCATAACTTAGCTGTACAATTTTCATGTTTAAAATGCAGACGGTTCTTTCCAGATATAAAAGTTATAAATGAAACTTTGCATGACACCTTGTAAATGTCTGAATTGCATTAATCTAATCATGATAAACATAAAATCTCTATAATGTCCTAAATAAAATCTTAGAGATGCTATGAATGTTCATGCCAAATTAAATGCCAAGCACTGCTATCTACTTAGAATAATTTGAATAAAGAATCTAATATATAGCTGTTTATGATAATTAAACATTTTCTTATTTAAATAAAGCAGTCAAATTAATGGCCAAATATTCCTTTCAAGTAATTTCTAAGCTTAAAACATTTTTAAAATTCAAAAATAAAGCTATGCTGTAATCACCAAAAGGCTAAAACCAACTATTTATGAACAATAGAAGAAAACAGGCTTCTACGTTTACTATTCCTGTATCCTTGAACAGGAAGTGGGCCTACATAAATACATTGTGCTATGTCTGTTTATGTGGATTAAAGACATCTGTTTGGTTAACTAGTAACCTTCTGTAATCAATTATATGGAGAGAGGCAATGGACTCACTCACAGAACCAAAAGAATATGTTTCCAACTCTGCCTACCCAAAACATTAGATAAACGTTAGATAATACTGGGCTACGTTTAGTAGCTTGGATAAGGTTAATGGTGTAAATGATAAGATTTAGGTCTTAGATCCAAATCTTACAAAAAAAATTAATAAGAAAATTATAGCTTTTAACTAATACATTAAACTTACTGGTAAGTTTCCAAAATTAATATCCATGCCTTCTTTCACAGTAGATTATACAAATGTCAATATTTATCAATTATAAAATACTTATGATGACACAAACTGGTTTTTCTAATTAAATGTGTGTGCCTGCGCATATGAGTGTGCACATGTGCACACACATACACACACACACTTCCAAGAAACCTAGATCAGACAGGAACTTAAAATACTTTCCAACATTACCACATTTACAAACTAACATCTAGGCAAAGGTGAAGTGAGAGACTGATTTTACCTCTTCCAATCTAAAGCCTACAACCTAAATAGAGAAACCACAGGTGTTCTTCACTGCAAGAAAACCCCAAAATGAAAATCTGAGTTCTTGAAACTGATACATTTATGTGTTAACATTCATGTAACTCTGGGATACTTGAACTTACAAAAGACTCACCACATTTCTTTGGAATAGTTAACCCTCCTGGTGCATTTAGTTTGCAAAAAAAAAGGAATCAATGTTTCTTACAAAGTAAAACAGCATTAAAACTGAAAAATTTCTTGAATAAGAATTAAATAAAATCTAATTTGATTTGAACACATGAATTTTTACAACTTCTAAGAAGGCATCTCTCTGTTGAGATGGTCGCAGTCCCTGAAAAGAATATGGAAAAACATTTGGCCATTTTACCACTATAAAAAACAGACAGTAAGAGAGACTTTGGGCTGACAATTACTGGACTGGTTCCCTTTATCAACAGATGTGTTTTCTAATACAATACAGATAAACAGTTTTTAAGCATGATTCAAAATTCATTAAAATATTTGCTAAGCCTTTATTATATATCAAGGACTATAATTTGTGTCATACATAAAATAAAAATATTCCCTCTGTTCTCTTAAGGAGTATGAAAACAAGTAACAAATAACATTAATAAGAATAACAGCAAACACATATGCACCACAGGCTCTGCACTAGGCACTACAGTATTACACGCACTTGTTTCCTTAGGGCAGCCTTTAAGGTTGGTGTTATTACCATCTCCATTCTACCCACTGCTATAGACTGAATGTTTGTGCCTTCCCAAAATACACATGTTGAAACCAAATCCCCAGTGGAATGGTATTAGGAAGTGGGCCCTTAGGCCATGATGATTGGAGACCTTATGGATGGATTAGTGACCTTATAAGAGACCCCCAGAGAGCTCCCTCTGTGAGGACACAGGGAGGACATAGAAGAATCTGGCCATCTATGAACCAGGAGGAGGGCCATTTCCAGACAACAGTTCTGCCGGTGTCTTGATCTTGGATTTCCCAGCCTTCAGAACTATGAAAATAAGTGTCTGTTGTTTAAGCCACAGTCTACGATACTTTGTTATAGCAGCCTGAACTAAGACATTCATTAAAGAAAAGGCTGCATTAAACTTTAATAAATGCTATCATACACATACATAAGAGGTTTCATGATGGCACAAATATTATTTTAAAAATAAAGACAGAACTACAAGGTCTTTTTTATTCATTAAAACACCTTCTTTGTATTTCCTTACCTTCTGAAACAATAAAATAGTGTTGACAATATAGTTGTATTACATAAACACAAATATGCTGTCATGACTGGCACTTTGTGAGCTTAAAGCAAAGTAAATATTTGAGGTATTTGGTTTAAATTAAGTTGCCTTGCTATTTGGCTTTAAATAATAACCAACTCTAGATCATTACTTTAGATCCTCTTGTCCTGCCTCTTGAGAAACCTGTATGCAGGTCAGGAAGCAACAGTTAGAACTGGACATGGAACAACAGACTGGTTCCAAATAGGAAAAGGAGTACGTCAAGGCTCTATATTGTCAGCCTGCTTATTTAACTTATATGCAGAGTACATCATGAGAAACGCTGGGCTGGATGAAGCACAAGCTGGAATCAAGATTGCCGGGAGAAATATCAATAACCTCAGATATGCAGATGACACCACCCTTATGGCAGAAAGTGAAGAACTAAAGAGTCTCTTGATAAAAGTGAAAGAGGAGAGTGAAAAAGCTGCCTTAAAGCTCAACATTCAGAAAACTAAGATCATGGCATCCGGCCCCATCACTTCATGGCAAATAGATGGGGAAACAGTGGCTGACTTTATTTTTCTGGGCTCCAAAATCACTGCAGATGGTGATTGCAGCCATGAAATTAAAAGATGCTTACTCCTTGGAAGGAAAGTTATGACCAACCTAGATAG
>NW_011495072.1:20230933-20277649 GCF_000754665.1 Bison bison bison
GGATGAGATGGTTGGATGGCATCACCAACCCAATGGACATGGGTTTGGGTGGATTCCGGGAGTTGGTGATGGACAGGGAGGCCTGGCGTGCTGCGGTTCATGGGATCGCAAAGAGTCAGACACGACTGAGCGACTAACTGAACTGAACTTTGAGAGGAACAGTGTGGTAGAGGGAAAGAGCAGCCCCATGTGGATGACTGCGTCACCTCTAAATACAGAAAACATTTAGGGACCTTCACCCCCATCCAGTGAATGCCCCTGCTGGCACAACCGCAGGGAGCAAGAATCTGGTGTACATGTGTAGGTGCCTTTCCAGTGCTCAAGACATCAAGATTTGAGGCCATCAGCATATATGTGGTTGTTGAATTTGGAGACAGTCCCCTCACTCATGGAAAATGTTTTGAACCAGAAATCACTTGGCCTAGAGACCAGTAGCATTTCTGGTGGCCAAAGGAAGAGAAAGAACCTGCAAGGGAGCCCGAAACATGTCCAGAGATGGAAGGAAGAGAAAAGCAAGAGATAGAATTTTGAAGTTGGGGAAGGAAAGTGAGTTTCTAGAATTAGAGAGTGGCCACAGAGTAAATCAAGTAGGAAGAAGACCAAGTCAACTGTTCCGTCTGGGTAACTCTTGCATTAAACAAGAACAGTTTCAGTTGAATGATAAGGGTCAAGGCAAGACCCATTATCAGTTGACTGCGTGAGTGACAACAAAGTCAAGACTGCTCTCTTTAGAAGTGGAGGTGAAAGGAAGGACAGAGACCAAACAATAAATAGAGAGGAAGAAAAAAAATGGGGAATTTCTTTGACCTCAAGATACTTTACAAATTTAACCAACACAATCTTTGAAGCAGCAATGGGTACAGTGTTTTAGTAGATGTGAAAACACTGGGTCCAAGAAGATTGAATCTTGCTTCCTTAAACTTGTGGTCTTTGGGGGTATAATCAACCCTACAGGACAGCTCCAGGGAAATGCTTCTAAAAGTTCTTTTAATAGGCACCCTGTGAGGCTCACCTCCCTAGTCCCTCCAAGTGTGAGGACATGCTCATATACCTGCATTCTGGAGCTTGCTGGACCCAGTCATATGACAGGAATTCAAAACTACAGTGCCAGAACTTCACGTCTTTTTTTTTTCTCCCCCAGTTTTTTCATTCACAGAGAACAAAGCAAGCAGCATTCAGTTCAGTTCAGTTCAATCGCTCAGTCATGTCCGACTCTTTGCTACCCCATGATTCGCAGCACGCCAGGCCTCCCTGTCCATCACCAACTCCCGGAGTTCACCCAAACTCATGTGCATCAAGTCGGTGATGCCATCCAGCCATCTCATCTTCTGTCGTCCCCTTCTCCTCCTGCCCCCAATCCCTCCCAGCATCAGGGTCTTGTCCAGTGAGTCAACTCTTCGCATGAGGTGGCCAAAGTATTGGAGTTTCAGCCTCAGCATCAGTCCTTCCAATGAACACCCAACAAAGGTCCATCTAGTCAAGGCTAGGGTTTTTCCAGTGGTCATGTATGGATGTGAGAGATGGACTGTGAAGAAAGCTGAGTGCCGAAGCAGCATTAGATTACATTCTAATTTGCTATACAAATTCTAATTGAAAGCAAAGCCTTGAAACCTCATATGTCAGATGTTCAACAAATATTCCTGCCCTTGACCTGAGGTAACACACTGAGAGAGAAGAGTCCTGACAAACTTTATTTTCAAGGTATATACAAAAGGGCAATATTGGGCATTTACCCCACCTGATCATTTGACAATTTACTTATTAAACTGCAATGAAGAATGACATAGTCAACCTGGGGACAGTCTCTGTTCATATATTAAACTAAACTGACATTACATGCTAGCCCTGATTGAAGATTACAATATCTAGCAATCTGTGTTGCAAATAAGTGGTTTTTTTTAAAAAAAGAAAATAACAACTCACTCTTGCTTCATAGATTGGCTGGTAATGAAAAAAAAGAAATGTCATTTCAAGAAGTTGCCTATCGTAATCAATAAATTTTCTCCCTGGAGTGTCACTACAAAATCAAAGTGGATTCTTAATTAATATGTCTTGCTCATTTGCCATTGAAAAGTAGTTAGTTTTAACAGATAATATAAAATGTCTTGAAATGTGTTATACTCCTGCTTTTAGAACTCATTCCCTCATTTATTCATTAGTTCTTTCACTTCATAAACATTGAATGACAGCCCACTATAAGTATTCTGTGCTACTGGGTTACTTATTGATACAAAAATGAGTGAGACACGGTTCTTGACTTCAAGTATCCAGAGTGCAGGGATGTCACAGGTGTGTAAACAGAGCATCACATAAGGCTGTGTGAGAAGAGCTCCCATCGAGTTAAGAATGACTTTGTTGTTTTTGTTGTTGTTTTGCAGTTGCTAAGTCGTGTCCAACTCCTTGGGATTCCATGTACTCCAGCATGTCAGGCTCCTCTGTCCTCCACTATCTCCTGGAGTTTGCTCAAATTCATGTCCATTGAGTCAGTGATGTTATCTAAACATCTCATCCTCTGCCACCCCCTTTCTCCTCCTGCCCTCTATCTCTCCCAGCATTAGGGTCTTTTCCAATGAGTCGGCTCTTTGCATCAGGTGGCCAAAGTATCGGCGCATGAGCATCAGTCCTTCCAATGAATATTCAGGGTTAATTTCCTTCAGGATTGACTGGTTTGATCTCCTTGCCGTCCAAGGCTTAAGACATGCAAATAGATAAATATTGTGTGCAGGGGAGAAAAGGTCACAAGGAGGAGGAACAGGAAACAAGAACATGTGTGAAGGCACAAAAGTATGCAGAAACACTGCCACCCAGGAAGCTATGCAGACTGGGTGTGAGGAGGAAGACAAAAGGACAAACAGGGGGAAGATGGCAAAGCTCATGTCCAGAGGGCTTTCTGTGCTGCACTCAGGGGCATGCATTTCCTCCACACTCTACCTGAGGGTAGAGCCCATGGAGGACTTAAAGCAGGGGAGTGATATAAGCAGACTTAAGTTCTAAAACATGGTCTCTGAGAGTGATGTGGAGACTTGATGGAAGACACCCAAGGACCAAGAAAATCCCAGCCAGTCCCAAGCATTCAGAATCTACTGACACTTTCTCACAGTCCCCAGATGGGCTCCATTGTAATGCGGCCAAGAAAATGTGAAATCACTTTCTAGAAGAGGCGATGATAGCAATAACTATAACTTATGAATTGCTAGAGTCTCAGAAGCAAAACTTTCCACATTCAGCCTGTCATAGATCAGCGAGAAATGCTGCATAGACAATCTGACAATCATAAAGAGGGAAGTGTGTAGGAAGGGTCAAACATGATAACACCTGCAGAATGAGGCACAAGAATACATGGAATGTATGACAGCAGCTGATAAGAACAAAGTCTCTAAACCCACCCATGGAGAAACGAAATTACAGGGCACCTTCTGAAAAAAAATATTGGCCTAGCAAATATACTGAGCAAACAGAAGTACTTGATAAATGTCTGTTCAATAAATTAACTGAAAAGCTACCAAATTGAAGCCATAAAGAGTGTGATGCAGCTTCTTGGTTCTCATATAACAAACATTGACCTGCATACCTTATTTCTGTAGAACAAAGCCTCCCAATCAGTTTAACAGAATGGAGTTGCCTGGGCTGGGGCTGGGGCAGCCCGGGATCCCAGGCCAGTCGCCGAAAGCTGTGAACTATGATCACACAGTGCTGATCAAATACAGTCACATTTTCCACATGTGCCGTGACCAGAGAAAACAAGAGGAAGCCCTGTACTGTGACTCCACTCAGATCGGCAGGAGCCAGCCTGCCTGTCATCAGGCCTGCCGAAGCCAAACCCAGCTCCACCCACCTCCATCAAGTAACCCGTGGTAAAGAAACGCCCCAGGTTTGCCAGCACATAAAAGCACCAGATCAAGTTAATAATTACTTGATATTCTGGGAAATATCCTCATATTGATAAAATTATTTCATAGAAAGCATTTTTTCTCAAAATAAAGGGATGACTTACGGAGGAAAAACATAATGGCAGAAAGGAAATAGCTCAAAGAAAGAAGTCAAAGCAATCTTTTAGCTTTTGAAGTAGGTTTTACATTAACTTGAAGCTCTTCAGTTCAGTTCAGTCGCTCAGTCGTGTCCGACTCTTTGCGACCCCATGAATCACAGCACGCCAGGCCTCCCTGTCCATCACCAACTCCCGGAGTTCACTCAGACTCACGGCCATCAAGTCAGTGATGCCATCCAGCCATCTCATCCTCTGTCGTCCCCTTCTCCTGCTCCCAATCCCTCCCAGCATCAGAGTCTTTTCCAATGGGTCAACTCTTCGCATGAGGTGGCCAAAGTACTGGAGTTTCAGCTTTAGCATCATTCCTTCCAAAGAAATCCCAGGGCTGATCTCCTTCAGAATGGACTGGTTGGATCTCCTTGCAGTCCAAGGGACTCTCAAGAGTCTTCTCCAAGTAGCTGATCCCAAAAAGATATTTAAAGCAGCTCCTCAAAGTTGCATAGGCCAAATTCTAGATGCAGTCATAAATGTAAGGCACACTGATGAGGCAACTCCAAATGCTGCCATGGAAGCTCCATTTCTTTGCATTTCTCTCTCTCTCCCCTCCCCACAACTAGAAATAGGGTGCTGCTCTGTGAGCCATCTGTGTATGCCCAACAAAGGGACATCAACAATATAGCAAGCCTTCTCTTAGGTAGTGGAAAGTCCCATCTTGTTTAGGGGACAATCAAAATAAGAAACTAAAGATGTAACTTCAAATTCTCTTTGATGAATAACAACTGCTTAAGAGGGCATCATTAGTGAGCGGTGGTATTTAAACAAGGTCTTACTCAGTAAGGATAGTTCCCCACAAAGGAACAGAAGTTGACCAAAGGCAGATTCTGTATGTGGGTGTTATTTCAGGGTCTTACAAACAGAATATTTTCCTATACTTTGAATATTTACTAAGCTTTACTGCTAGAGAGGATACACATCCTCACGTACCTGAAAGAAAGTGAAAGTGAAGTCGCTCAGTTGTGTCTGACTCTTTGCAACCCCATGGGCTGTAGCCCACCAGGCTCCTCCGTCCATGGGATTCTCCAGGCAAGAATACTGGAGTGGGTTACCATTTCCTTCTCCAGGGGATCTTCCCGACCCAGGGATTTAACCCAGGTCTCCTGCGTTGCAAGCAGATGCTTTAACCTTTGAGCCACCAGGGAAGCCCCTCACATACCTACAGATACATAATTTGAATACTCATACTCTTTCATCTTCACTGTTTTTCCCTAGAGTAAAAGGTCTATTTTAATTTTTCAAATAAACTTATTGATGGTTAGATTTCAAAGGAGTGACTGTTCTTAGTTCTCAAGTTCGTGGAGAATACCTTAAGAAACCTGTTGGAAAAGGGGACACTGATTCTTAGCAGAAGTTTTTGGGGCCTCATGTTGCAGTTACTTTTTCGATCCTCCCAGCATAGCTCCAAGAATATATCTATTTGATCAGTGCAAATATGATCAAAAATATAGTTCCACAACAGCTTGGCAAAGGACCTAAAGAGACCATATTTTAGAAAATACTTTTGTTTATCAATAATTTATACAATGGACTATTTGTAAGTCATATAAAAATAATGTAACAGCCTGAGATATCTTAGTCCAAACCTTCTAAATAGAATAGAGCCTTGAAATTAATTCTTACGTGAAAAATTAAAACACTTGAAGCTGCAAGATGTAACCTGTTCCGTTATCCTAGGTTTCATGTCATTTATGATGGTTCATTGGCAAGCCTGTCCTTGAAGAATCTGCACTTTAGCTATGTCTGGCTACCAAGCACTTGAAATGTAGCTGGTCCAAACTGAGATGTGCCGCAGTATAAATTACACACTGGGTTTCAAAGGCTCAATTCAAAATTAGAAATATAAAATACTTCATTAATAATTGTTACATTGATTATATGCCAAAATATTATTTCTGGTACAGTGCATTAAAGAAAACATATTATTGCAATTAATTTCATTGTATCTTTTTACTTTTTAAAATGCAGCTACTAGCTTTTTGAATATATATATTATATACACAAATATGATTCTCATATTTCTATTGGACAGCACTGCTCTAGACCCTTTTGCAGAATGAGCAGAGTAGTTCCTATGCTCTGCTGACCTTGTCATGAACATTAAAAGAAGCATTCTTATCACAAGACTGTTTTAGGATTTCCCTGGTGGTACAGTGGACAGGTATTCACCTCCAATGCAGGGAACATGGGTTTGATCCCTGGTCCAGGAAGATTCCACATGCTGAGGGGCTACTCAGCCCACGTGCCACAACTACTGGGCCTGACTGAGTGCTGCAAACTGAAGCCCACGCCCGTGCTCCACAAGAGAAGCCAGCACAGGGAGAGGTCCACATGCGGCGGCAAAGAGTAACCCCCACTCACCGCAACTAGAGAAGGGCCCGCGCACAGCAACGAAGCCCGGCACGGCCAAAATACATAAATAAATAACAGACTCCCTTTTAATCTCACGTAGAACTGCTATATCATCAATTTAAGCTTTTTCTTGAGTCAAATATTAAATGAGGTTTAGTCAAGAAGTGCCTTTGGAACCTTTAATTTGCACATTTCCTTATCATCTAAGACTTACATTCTCATAATTTGCTATCAATAATAACACTTTTACTTTGAAAACTATAGACTTCGTTGGAATACTGACTTTGTTAGAGCTAATGAAGTATATGAACTTAGCTATTCCACGAGTTTACCAAATGTCCAGACTCACTAAAGTAGAGCAAACAGTGGAACAAGTTATAACAAAAAACGATTGGGCCCACAGATTGTCAGGAAGAGTTCCTTTATTTATCCACTTGTTTCTTAAGCAGCATTTATGAAATGCCCCCTACCTGCTGATCACACATCTACTTCTGATTTTTTATTTTATAGGCTTTATGATAGAATAGACAAATCATTCTCTAAAAGGAAGTTATTTGATGGAAAACTTTTCAAGTGTTCACCAACTGCCTCCTCTCCTCCCATTACCTGGCTGATGGTCGTTGTTATTCATTCAGGTTAAGATGTGATCACATTCTTATCAGATTTTTAGTTAGTTGGTTGCGTGCTTTTCAAAAATAAAGTTAAACTATGTTTAGGGTTTTCAATAGCTTTTTCAACTAACTCTCAACATCACCATCAAAGTTTTAAAAAAGAGAAAGGAGTAAGTAAATCATCAACTAGTTTTCTCTCTTTATTGTGGTAGGTCTTTGTCCTCCTCCCTCTCTAACCTCCACCCCAATCTCTTCTTTCATTGAAATGGCTCCAGTTGTTTTGCCATGTATTTTTCTCCAGGTTCATATACATGGGACAGAGATGCAGGTTTGGGGGAGACTTGAAACTTATCTAACGTGGAGGCCCATTTCAAAAAAAGAATACAAAATGATGAACACAAAAATGGATTCCATGCAAATGGGGACCTATACAATTTAAACTTCACTCGCTTCATAGGAAATTACTGATACCTTTGCTCATATAATACAGATAGACAGATATATGTACAAGGTGGAGGCGGGTCTTGTTATTGTTTGTTTAAAAAAATAGAAGGTTATAAGCACTCTTCCGTATCAACTTTTTCCAATCAATATATAATAGAAATCATTCACGAAAAGTGGCATAGCTCAAGTCAATTTCTTTAAATCACTACATAACATTCCATGGTGTATCTGTACTAGAAGTTATTTATTCAACCTTCCCCCTTAAAATGCAATCGTTTTGTTCCCAATTCTTTGTGGGATGGGGGTGGGTAGTAGGATTCTTTTTTTTTTCGACACTACTATTGGGTGCACCAAGAAGTTCATTTGGGTTTTTCTGTACCATCGTATGGAAAAACCCAAACAAACTTTTTGGACAACCCAATTAAAATGCCACAATAACAAAGTTTTTACAATTTAAGAAGAAGAAATTCTTTGGAGATTTTTAATAAATTGTACTACATGTATTAGTTTAGGGAGAAGTGGCAGTTTTATGAGGTTAAATCTTTCTATCCAAGAACACAGGACACATTTTCCATTTAATCATGTACAGTCCACAAGGAATTTACAATCTAGTAAGGAAAATAAAGCTTTTATGCAAATAGCCATAATATAAGAAAAATGGAAAGCACAAATCTTGACACATGAAATAGAGGGGGAGAGAATATTGTAAAGGGTGAGAGCTGATCTGTGTAGGATTTTACACACATGAGAGGAAAATGTTAAAGGTGACGGGTATTTGGAGAAAACAAGCTCAGCCAGGGTGCAGAGATATTCAAGAAACAATAAATAAGCAGCCCAGAAGGGCTGGAACACAGAGTGCACAGACTGAAGAAACAGGAGACGGGCCAGCAAGGTGGGCTGGACTGCATCCAAAGCTAACAATGCCAGGACAGGGGAATTTATCCTCATTTCAGCCAGGTAATGGGAGCGGCAGCCAGTGTGGGGACAAGACAAGGCAAGAACTCTGTTTTAAGACCATTCAGTGAAGTGTGTGAAAGACCAAGGGGCAAAGGGCCTGGGCTTCTTAAAGAGCAGTTATAATTGTCTACCAGAGAGGACACAACACCTGAGCCAGGGGAAGGAAATGAGAACACAGAGGAAGAGAGAGACGAAACACACCCCAGGGGCCCTAGCAACGGGAACTCAAATAGTCAACAGATTATGGAGGGGAAAAAGCGATGTTTTCAGTCTTGAGCCTGGGTGAACAGTAGAGCAGTGATGCCATTCACACAGATGAACAAAGCCAAAGCCCAAGTTTGGGTGAAAGATGATTAGTTTCTTCTCAGATGTGTCAAACGTAACATGTAAGCAGGATATCCGAACAGATACATCCTGACCTAGAGACCAGAATGTGAGGGCTACCCTTGTCCTCCTAGTGAAAGTGAAAGTAGCTCAGTCGTGTCTGTTTGTGAAGCCAAGGACTATACAGTCCGTGGAATTCTCTAGGCCAGAATACTGGAGTGGGTAGCCTTTGCTTTCTCCAGGGGATATTCCCAGCCCAGGGATCAAACCCAGGTTTCCCACATTGCAGGTGGATTCTTTACCAGCTGAGCCACCAGGGAAGCCCTGCTAAGAAGAGTGATAAATGTTATAACCCTGGAGAACCTTGACAGAACAGCTCATTTTCACGAATGGTCAACCTACTCAGAGTCTACTGGTGTCTCACATTTCAGGAAAAGTTGACTACTTCTAGGTAGGTGCCCAATATGCTACTGGAGATCAGTGGAGAAATAACTCCAGAAAGAATGAAGGGACAGAACCAAAGCAAAAACAACATCATCCAGTTGTGGATGTGACTGGTGATAGATGCAAGGTCTGATGCTGTAAAGAGCAGTACTGCATAGGAACCTGGAATGTTAGGTCCATGAATCAAGGCAAATTGGAAGTGGTCAAACAGGAGACAGCAAGAGTGAACATCGACATTCTAGGAATCAGCGAACTAAGATGGACTGGAATGGGTGAATTTAACTCAGATGACCATTATATCTACTACTGTGAGCAGGAATCCCTTAGAAGAAATGGAGTAGCCATCATGGTCAACAAAAGAATCCGAAATGCAGTACTTGGATGCAATCTCAAAAACAACAGAATGATCTCTGTTCATTTCCAAGGCAAACCATTCAATATCACGCCAATCCAAGTCAATGCCCCAACCAGTAATGCTGAAGAAGCTGAAGCTGAATGGTTCTCTGAAGACCTATAAGACCTTTTAGAACTAACACCTAAAGAAGATGTCCTTTTCATTATAGGGGACTGGAATGCAAAAGTAGGAAGTCAAGAAACACCTGGAGTAACAGGCAAATTTGGCCTTGGAGTACAGAATGAAGCAGGGCAAAGGCTAACAGAGTTCTGCCAAGAGAACACACTGGTCATAGCAAACACCCTCTTCCAACAACACAAGAGAAGACTCTACACATGAACATCACCAGATGGTCAACACTGAAAGCATACTGATTATATTCTCTGCAGCCAAAGATGGAGAAGCTCTATACAGTCAGCAAAAACAAGACTGGGAGCTGACTGTGGCTCAGATCATGAACACCTTATTGCCAAATTCAGACTTAATTTGAAGAAAGTGGGGAGAACCACTAGACCATACAGGTATACCCTAAATCAAATCCTTTATGATTATACAGTGGAAGTGAGAAATAGATTTAAGGGACTAGATCTGATAGACAGAGTGCCTGATGAACTATGGATGAAGGTTCATGACACTGTACAGGAGACAGGGATCAAGACCATCCCCAAGAAAAAGAAATGCAAAAAAGCAAAATGGCTGTCTGAGGAAGCCTTACAAATAGCTATGAAAAGAAGAGAAGCGAAAAGCAAAGGAAAAAGGAAAGATATAAGCATCTGAATGCAGAGTTCCAAAGAATAGCAAGGAGAGATAAGAAAGCCTTCTTCAGCAATCAATGCAAAGAAATAGAGGAAAACAACAGAATGGGAAAGACTAGAGATCTCTTCAAGAAAATTAAAGATACCAACGGAACATTTCATGCATAGATGGGCTCCATAAAGGACAGAAATGGTAGGGACCTAACAGAAGCAGAAGATATTAAGAAGAGGTGGCAAGAATACACAGAAGAACTGTACAAAAAAGATCTTCATGACCCAGATAATCATGATGGTGTGATCACTCACCTAGAGCCAGACATCCTGGAATGCGAGGTCAAGTGGGCCTTAGGAAGCATCACTACAAACAAATCTAGTGGAGGTGATGGAATTCCAGTTGAGCTATTTCAAATCCTAAAAGATGATACTGTGAAAGTGCTGCACTCAATATGTCAGCAAATTTGGAAAACTCAGCAGTGGCCACAGGATTGGAAAAGGTCAGTTTTCATTCCAATCCCAAAGAAAGGCACTACCAAAGAATGCTCAAACTATTGCACAATTGCACTCATCTCACACGCTAGTAAAATAATGCTCAAAATTCTCCAAGCCAGGCTTCAGCAATACGTGAACTGTGAACTTCCAGATGTTCCAGCTGGTTTTAGAAAAGGCAGAGGAACCAGAGATCAAATTGCCAACATCTGCTGGATCATGGAAAAAGCAAGAGAGTTCCAGAAAAACATCTATTTCTGCTTTATTGACTATGCCAAATCCTTTAACTGTGTGGATCACAATAAACTGGGGAAAATTCTGAAAGAGATGGGAATACCAGACCACCGGACCTGCCTCTTGAGAAATCTGTATGCAGGTCAGGAAGCAACAGTTAGAACTGGACATGGAACAACCGACTGGTTCCAAATAGGGAAAGGAGTACGTCAAGGCTGTATATTGTCACCCTGTTTATTTAACTTATATGCAGAGTGCATCATGAGAAACGCTGGGCTGGATGAAGCACAAGCTTGATCAAGATTGCCGGGAGAAATATCAATAACCTCAGATATGCAGATGACACCACCCTTATGGCAGAAAGTGAAGAAGAACTAAAGAGCCTCTTCATGAAAGTCAAAGAGGAGAGTGAGAAAGTTGGCTTAAAGCTCAACATTCAGAAAACGAAGATCGTGGCATCCAGTCCCATCACTTCATGGTAAATAGATGGGAAACAGTGTAAACAGTGGCTGACTTTATTCTTTTGGGCTCCAAAATCACTGCAGATGGTGATTGCAGCCATGAAAGTTATGACCAACCTAGACAACCTATTAAAAAGTAGAGACATTACTTTGCCAACAAAGGTCTGTCTAGTCAAGGCTATGGTTTTTCCAGTGGTCATGTATGGATGTGAGAGTTGGACTATAAAGAAAGCTGAATGCTGAAGAACTGATGCTTTTGAACTGTGGTGTTGGCGAAGACTCTTGAGAGTCCCTTGGACTGCAAGGAGATCCAACCAGTCCATCCTAAAGGAGATCAGTCCTGGATGTTCATTGGAAGGACTGATGTTGAAGCTGAAGCTCCAATACTTTGGCCACCCAATGCAAAGAGCTGACTCATTTGAAAAGACCCTCATGCTGCAAAAGATTCAAGGTGGGAGGAGAAGGGGACGACAGAGGATGAGATGGTTGGATGGCATCACTGATTCAATGGACATGAGTTTGGGTAAACTCCAGGAGTTGGTGATGGACAGGGCGGCCTGGAGTGCTACAGTTCATATGGTCACAAAGAGTCAGACACAACTGAGTGACTGAAGTGAACTGAACTGAAGATTCCTCTGCTAACCTGGAAGTGCTCTTTCCTAACACCTCCTTATAGCACAATGTAACTTGGACAGCCTTTGCCTAAACTGCCTTGCTGAGCAGGCAAGATAACTATTCAAAAACTTTGTAATAGTGTGTGTGTCTGTGTTTAGTCACTCAGTCCTGTTAGACTCTTTGCAACTGCATGGACTGTAGCCTGCCAGTCTTCTCTGTCCGTGGTATTTTTCAGGCAAGAATACTAGAGTGGATTGCTATTTCTTCCTCCAGGGGATCTTCCCAACCCCTCTTCTGCATCTCACAAATTGCAAGCAGATTCTTTATGGCTGAGCCACTAGGGGAACCCTTTGTTATGGTCCCATGGTAAAAAAAAAAATTCAACCAACTCTCAGAACTGAGTACATTCAGCCACCTTTCAAATCAAGATATACACAATCAAAAATATTACAAGACACAAATCTGGTTTTGTTTTAATCAAAACCCAGATTTTTAAATAAAAGTAACATGATTTTACTACCAAATTATACTTTTAAATTGTTTTTTCTTATAAACTAAAGGTTCAAAGTAACTGTCAATAAAGGTTTGATGAAAGAATATAGAGAGACATGGTATTTTCCTAAACTAAAATTTTGATAACTCCCAGTTCAAAGGCAATAATCAAAGCTGAAAGGATGAAGCTGACAACTATAGAAAACTGCAGAATGCTTTTATTTAGCAGTCAATCAATTTGTAATACCTGAGTGCTAGGAATAAAAGAACAATTTAATCAATGTGAAATTATAGCTTCCAAAAAATTAAAATGTACAAACCTCATAATGTTCATATTCATCCACATCAAATGTCTCAAAGTCAAAAAATCCATGTTGTAATCCCTAAAAGCAGAATTTGAATTAGTTTTTCATGTGAAATTGATAACGACTTCTAGGCATTTCTGGAATTCCTGCTCACAAATGATTCTGCCTGACCTGAAGGAGAAAATTTGAAACTTTCAATTCGTGATACATATCTAGAAACCATCTAACATACATAATTTTGCTTTGGGGCTGTCTTTGGGACTAAACACTTAGAAAAATATGAAAATATGTCCCACACAATATGCTTCTTGAGTTCTAATACACATTAGTTTTTAATTAAAATTATTCATATATATAAAATGGATCATACTATAAATGTATAGTTAAAACCTATTGGGAACTATGCAATTAATTCACACCTAACTATAACAGAATATATAATCGTGATTAAATTTTCAGCTGGAAGAAAAATCAGTTATTCTCAGGTTTTTTTCCTTTTTATCATTAATGAGATATTTGATAAAAAGGGAGTTTTTACTTAATAGGCCCTTATTTGTTCCTAAAGTCTACAATGAGAGAATTCGTTTTACAGTGTTAGTTTTTGAAAGAGTAAAAATGTACTTGACTACTCTTACAATTTAGAAGGAAGAATCGATCTTTTAACAACAGAAAATTTTCATACTTCTTTTTTATAACCAATGATTTAGAATTTAAAAGTATCTGGCTTATTCAGACATAATATTTTGAAGAGGTATCTGTTGTTTTATAAGTCATGAAGCTATACAAATTACCTTAGAATACAAAATCAGTTACTTTTAAAAGTTACATGATCAAGTCATTAAAAATAGAAGAATCTATTAAGCCAAGTTTAGTACATCTATCTTTGAAAATACCTTAGAGACCGGTGTTTTCCAAAATGTAGAACACCTGCACTTAAGGTAATTTATATTTAAAATACAGACCCCTGGGCCCCATCGCAGAACTATGAAATCAGGTTTTCTGAGGGTGGGATCATCATTTTTTAAATGCCTTCCTAAGTGACTCTGACAAAACTGGTTCAGACAACCTCTACAGGACAAGCAGAACAACCTATCTCAATTATTTCACCTTTAAACAAAGCAACTTACTTCATCTTCATGTACCATTCCAGACAAAACAGTGAGAATACATGCCCTGAACTACCACTTTGCTTCCTCTTTTTTTAAAGAGTGTTTGTGTTTGTGTATGCCTCTATGTGTAGTTCACACATATACAACCTGCGCTTATAATGATGCCAATACATCAAAATCAGAAAGATATGCTTTCTAAAAAGGCAAAAATGTGGACATACTCTACCTTCATAGGAGATACAGTACTCACTGCCACAAAAATAGTCTGAGAGTGTGTGTGTGTGTGTGTGTGTGTGTGGGCATGTGCACACGCTCGATCATGCCCAACTCTTTTCGATCCCCTGGACTGTAGCCCACCTTACCCCAGAGGATCTTCCTGACCCAGGATCAAACCTGTGTTTCTTGAGTCTCCTACATGGGCAGGTGGATTCTTTACAACTGCGCCACCTGGGAAGCCCCATATGAGAGCGTTCAGAGAGGCAATGTGTCCCAGTTACTTAGAGACATGTTGAACAATCAATCAGATCCTCTAAATCTCATTTACATTTGGGTAAAATAAACCCCAGCATTTAATGAAACAAGAAATTTACAGAAGACCTTATTAATGAACAAAGTCATGTCCTCCTTTTACATGAGCAAGGATGTCATAAATGTCTGTATCAAGTTATCAGTTACCATAACAACAGGAGGGATACTCCAGTGTGAACTCTTCTTCAATTTCATATGTATTATAAAAGAAACAGCTTGTACCAGATGGCAGGATAAGCAATAATAATAATAGTGACCATAAATAAATTACCCTTTTCCATTGAGTCATATTTTTTAAATGCTACAATTCTGGATTGTATACTGGGTGAAATATACATAAGGGTTCTTGTGTTATTGGAAGTGTGGTTTGGTGATGTTATTCGCAGGAGATAGGCTAGGTTATCTTGATAGTTTTTAAGTGAAATGAAAAATGTTTGAAAACCATTTTAAAGTTTTACAGAGTTTAAGTTCATTTTAAAATGAAATAACAAAATCAAAAACAAACATACGGAAAACAAGTAGCATATTTTACCATAGCAATTTTCTCAACTTAAAATAAGGCAAAAGCAATGTTATACTGCATCAGAGAAAAGAATCTAGAACAAAGCTCACTACTGATACTATATTTACACGATGACCCTTGCCAATGGGTTATGAAATACATACATTCCTGGCTGGTAAAAGTCATGGCTGTATGTTCGAGATGGAATGATGTACTCTGAAGCTTCTTTAGAATTCACAGCATAACATGCATGACTCAGACTGTAAATCAATGTTTCTAAAACATATTCCAAAGTTCTCAACAATCTTTTGGATTAACTTCTCCACAACGTATATAAATAACTCAATAACTATGGCTGTAAACTTTAGAGTGCATCAGATCACACAGACAGCAGGGCACCGCTCCCAGAGTTCATGGTCCAGTTGCTATTGGATGAGGTCTGAGCATCCGCATCTCTGCACAAGTTCCCACACTGGGACAACCATGGGTTTATGACATACCCGGATAAGATACTAGAAGGAACTCCAGACTGATATGGAAATCTGAGTTAGAAGAAGCCCTAATAACTCCCTGTGGCCCTGAGAGTGACTTAACCTCTCTGGGGTTGTTTCCTCATCTGTAAAAGTGAGATAATAATATCTAACCTGCTGACTACTTCCTGGGTATGTAATACTATCCAATGAGAAAAGCAAGGTGGGAATGTTCTCCACACTGACAGAGGAGAGTTGTGGCTTAGATGACTTCCTGCCTCTCTCACACCAAGATCTAGCTTGATAAGGAAGCTGAGCAGGTGACAGAGCAAGGTCACGGCAATGGCAGCAGGTAGAAATGCTAATACAAATAGTTTAAATGAGAAAGGGAGACCCCTTCCGCGTCTATAAGAAGAGTTATCCCCCAGAACACCTCCCCTGTTGGCCCTGTGGTCTGTATTTTGCAGATCAACCATCGTTCAAGAAGTAGAAAGCCACCTTCTTACTACCCCCTCTCCCTTCTCTCCAACAACAAAGATAGCAACTCCACTCCTTTTTCATATTGTTAAATTATGATGGCAGCTACAGCAAGGAAATTGTTATTACCTTTCTGATTCCCTGCAAACAGTCAAGGATGGTGAGATTGTAAGTGCAATTTCCAAAGGAAGCATCCCTATGAAGGCAAAAAAAAAAAAGTAACATTAAAGACATGCATTTTGAATACTCAAAATAATATGTCAGTTGGATACATGCTTGTTTGGTTTCACAGCTGTCAACATGGTAAACTTATATAACACATCAGATCCTACTAGTTAACTACTCCTACAGCTTAACTCAAGCACTTCTGAAATTGCTTGAATCCAACAAGCTGAGTTAAGAGAAAGCAGATTTAGGAACCAGAGCTCTGTGATCAGATTGCCTTCAAATTCCAACTGTGCCACATATTGGCTGGGAGCTCAAGCCAATTTTACCTCTATCTGTTTTGCTTTCCTGATTTGTGAAATGAAGTTACTAATTTAATATTCACAGAACTGTTGTTGGATTTCATTAAAAAAAATAATGTCCTTCCTATAGTGCCTAGCACAAAGGAACCACTCAATAAGTATTATGACTATTATTCTTATTATTAACAATGAGTGTTTCATTAAGTAAAACATGCATCATCATGAGAGGTATTCAGAAAGAGAAATAACCATTTGGCAGGAATACGGCAAAGTGGTGAAAGTGAAAGTCATTCAGTTGCGTCTGACTCTCTGCAACCCTATGGACTGTAGCCCACCAGGCTCCTCTGTCCATGGGGATTCTCCAGGCAAGAATACTGGACTGGGTAGCCATTCCCTTCTCCAGGAGATCTTCCCAACCCAGGAATCAAACCTGAGCCTCCTGCATTACAAGCAGATTCTTTACCATCTGAGCCATCAGGAAAGCCCATATGGCAAATACAAACATAAAAGTTTAAGGGGGACAATGTATTCAGGTCAATAAAACCTGGCAGTTACTTTCACAGATTAAATGCCGCCACTTCCATTCTGCTCCCCTAACCCCACCTTCATCCCCACAAAAAATGCTAAGGAAAATGCCATCCTGCTTCCAAACAATCTCCTCTCGGGTTCTAGGAAAAGTGGAGACCTACTGCATCGAAAACTGAGTGCTTCATCCTTTATTTAAGTTTTTAGAGCAACTTAGCAGGCCTTCTTTAGGCAACATAAAACTCTAGTATCAAGTTCAGGTCAGTTAGCAGAACTGGCATTGGAGCTTTATCACTAACAATGTTCCAAGGTGTCCAAGGCAAGAAACTTGACCTCAAGGCTCTCAGTAGCTTGGCCCAGCCTCCACTGCTGACCTGAATGAACAGAGCTGTCAGGCACCTGCCAATCACAAAGTCAAATGTACCACACAAAGTGGGGGTCCCAGCGGGGAACACCACAGAAGACACTTCATGGGGAGAAAATGACTCTTTAAGGTTTTAACACATAATTAACATAGAACTAAGTCTTGTATCACAACCAGTCAAGGGAACTTGAACCGATGGCTGCTAAGCCGCGAACTGAAATGCAACATCAACATCACTGAGTTTCAGCACCCTGATACCCTAATTGAAAAACAGTAGGTTAAAAAAAAAAAAAAAAATATTAAAAAAAAAAAGAAAGAAAAACAGTAGGTTAACCTAAGCAAGGCAGCCTAACAGAAATGTTTAAGTCCTGAAACTTCAAAGTTAACCTATGTTAAGGAAGGGTTATTCTAGGTATTTCATCCTGATTTAAAGAGTTCTTTTTCAATGCTATCTGAACACATAGAGAAAAAAAAAAGAGCCCCCTTTTCAAATATCCTGTAAAGACATAAATCATATATTAAGAAGCAAATTTTAATGGATTAAGCTAGTGAAAGTAGTAGCTATGGATCTAAGAAAAAATACTAATTTATATAAATAACAACACATTCCTTTGTAGGAATGTGTCTTTTTAGGACAAGGTTCAGAACCTTTTGTTTGTCATGGACCCCTGCAGCATTCTCATGAAGCCTGTGGATCCCTCTTTTCAGAATGTTTTCAAATGAATAGAATACATAGAACTGATAAAAGACAAATGTAATTAAATGTAAAGTTATCAAAACATAACAAAAACAAATATATAATACAATACTTAATTATGTACAATACCATTCTTAACATATTAGTAGTAGGTCTGATTATAGTTTTAAAGGAGTGAACATAAATATCTTAAGATATACACAACAGCTGTAATGGGATATTAAAATGTCTATAGTTTCTATTGTGAAAAAGTCACTTGAATTGCTAATACTACTATAGTTTATTATTTACAACATTTATATTGAGTTACCAAAAAGTTCGTTCAGGTTTTACTGCTGTTACATCTTTTGGAAAAATTATCTTACAGAAAAATCCAAACAAACTTTTCAGCCAACCCAGTTGTTGAATTTAATCTTATAAATTGGGACTTCCCAGGTGGTTCAGTGGTAAAGAATCCACCTGCCAATGCAGGAGACACCGGCATTCAATCCCTGGGACAGGAAGATCCCCTGGAGGAGGAAATGGCAATCCATTCGAATATTCTCGCCCAGAAAATCCCACGAACAAAAGAGCCTGGCAGGTGGTTCATGGGGTCACAAAGAGCTGGACACGATTGAGCAACTGAACACACGCACATTATCTTATAAGGTTAGTGAAAATAAAGAATTTTTGTCATCTAAATTCACTGATCCTCTGAATTCTCTCCACAAACACTAGATCAAAAACTACTGCTTTGGTAAAGAAAAGAAAAGCTCAGCATTTAAAAAAGATAGAAGAAATTATAAGAATTGAAGGTGCCCCTTACTTCTTCAAGTATACCTTCCCACCTAGACTCAGCTAAACAAATGCACAAATATAGGTTATCAGACAAGCTCCAAATCCAGTCTTTCTTACTGTCTGCAAAGCATGGTGAGATTATGATGACATCTCTTGTCCTAGCACAGCCAGTCTCTACCAACTGAAAAGACAACTCTAGTGATGTGGTGATCAAACATGTAGACTTGAGAGTGAAGGGAGAGTTAATAGGCCATCTGACGAAATTAGGATAGAAGGCAGTCACAGCAAGCTAGAAAGACAGGCAGACATTTAATATAATAAGGATGCAATAAAATTAAGTCACATCCTCAGGACTGGGGGAAGTTGATGACATACCTTTTTTACCAAAACTTACTATGCTGGGTAATTTAGACACATTAACACATTTAATCCTCATGAAGGCAGAAAGCTGCCCTCGTAACTAGGCAAGAGAAAAATGGCTTATTAATGGCATCTGGCACATACACAGTCAAAGGAGAGCAACCATAAAGTGAAGGGACACAGAGACATGTTACACATTCTCTGTGGGAAAAAGAGAGAGAAAATGATAAAGGTGACAATAAATTTTGTATCTACCAAAACCCCACCAGAAGGAGAATTCTAAAGGGCTTTTTAACATGGAATCCAACAAGGTCAGGGAGATGAGAGCAGACATCAATAAAATTCTGAAAGCTGGAAATCAGATAAATGAGTGACAATAATTTAGAAGACTAAGAAAACTGAATACTAAGGTAACAGTGGAAAAATCAGCATCGACCCAATCAATACCAGATAATTCACAAAAGGTTCAGGAAGCGATGGCACTGGGTTCTTCAGGCAGTGAGGATGATGGGCTAAAATAAGTTGGAAGGTACCCTTAAGAAGTTGAAAGATTTTACTTGATAAAATAAATATTTTTTATTTAAATATACTTATTTTTAATCAGAGAACAATTGCTTTACAATATTGCGTTGGTTTCTGCTATACACTAACATGAATCAGCCATACGTATACGTATGTCCCCACCTTCTGGAACCTCTCTCCCACCTCCCACCTCATCCCCTCTAGTTGTCACAGAGCACCTGATTTGAGCTCCCTGCATCATACATCAAATTTCCCCAGGTTATCTAATTTTATATATGGTAATAAATATGTTTCAATGCTACTCTCTCAATAGGTCCCAATGTCTCCTCCCCCATTGTGTCTACAAGTCATATTATCTCCCATTTTATAAATAAATCTTTCCTGTTGAGTTTTCTCAACCACCCGATGTAGTCACCAGCATCTAAAAATAAAATGGTTGGTCCTGGAAGGCAGCAAGATACCTGACCCACACAACGTTCAAGTTTGAATTGGAAGATGACTTGCAAGGAATATTTTCCACCTACATTGTTGTGTGAAATGGAGGTGAAGTTTAGGAATACATCAGGCTTTAGTAAACTCAAAAGTTCTTCCCACTCTGAAACTGCATAATTATTCAACACAATGGATGATTTCTTTCCTTTCTATATCTCTCTCTTGGACCCCTCCCAATAGAATTTTAACATTTTTCAGGTTCCTACCATTTTTAAAATAAAAAAATAAAAAATTTTCTTGACTTCAACCACTACCCTCTCTTTGGCTTCCTCTTTAAAATAAGACTTCTCTGAAAAATTACTCATCTCACTGCTACCACTTTCTCTTCTCTCACATCTTAACCAACTCTGTTTCTACCCTCATCCATGCCAAGAACATGTCTCACTAAGGTCACCAGTGATCTCCTTACTGCTAAACCCAGGTGAAATTCTTGTAATGAAATAAAATTGATCATTTTAGCCTTTCTAAAGTACACAACTTAGTGATTTTCAGTGTTTTCATAATGTGATTTTTAGTATAGTCACAAATCACAATTTCAGTACAGTCATAATTCAATAAGGAAGGCTGAGCGCTGAACAATTGATGCTTTTGAACTGTGGTGTTGGAGTAGACTCTTGAGAGTCCCTGCACTGCAACGAGATCAAACCAGTCAATCCTAAAGGAAATCAACCCTGAATATTCATTGGAAGGACTGATGCTAAAGCTGAAGCTCCAACACTTTGGCCACCTGATGGGAAGAACTGACTCATTAGAAAAGACCCTGATGCTGGGAAAGATAGAAGGCAGAAGGAGAAGGGAACAACAGAGTATGAGATTGTTGATGGATATAAGTTTGAGCAAACTCCAGGAGATGGTGAAGAACAGGGAAGCCTGGCATGCTGCAGTCCATGGGATTGCAAAGAGTCGGACACAACTGAGTGGCTGAACAACAATTCACACCACTAATTTCAAACCATTTCTGTCACCCCAGAAAGAAACTACACCCATTTGTAATAACTCTTCATTCCTTCTCCCTCCCCTTTCCATCCCTGACAATCACTAATCTACTTCTGTCTCTCTGGATTTGCTTATTCTAAATCCAGGGAACATTCTGCAAGCATCATTTTATTTACCATTAAAATGTCAGGAACAGGTAATTCCCTCTGAATATTCTCTTCATTGTTTCTGGATTCTATCCCTCTCAACACTGCTCCATCCCAATGTCCTGTGCAAAGTCATCCTTCACCTCCCATCTCCTCAAGGTTCAACTCCAGACTCAGATTCTTCATATTTCATACTTTCTCCCAAGCCTGGGCACTCTCAACTTTAATGTCATCAGCATCAGCACTGCCAGTATGGTTTCTTAGAACACAGAATGCTGGACCCCATCCGAGTTTCAGATTCAGCAGGTCTGGGGAAGGGGTTGAGACTGTGCACTTCTAACAAGTTTCCAGGCGCTATCAGTGCTTCTGGCAGGAGGGACCACATTTTGAGGATCACTGCCCTATACAAACTCATTGACGTAAGTTACCATCTACCTGCCAATAAGCTTTAAGAGCTTCTCTCTAGCACTGATTCCTTAAAACTCCAAAATGGTACAGCCAACCACATACATGACGTTTCCATTTGGGCGTCTTAAGGTATCTTATGGGCTTTTCTGGTGGCTCAGAATCTGAGCTCACAATCTCAGATTCTGGTAAAGAATCTACCTACAATGCAGGAGACCCGGGTCCCATCCCTGGGTTGGGAAGATCCCCTGGAGAAGGAAATGGCAACCCACTCCAGTACTCTTGCCTGGAGAATTCCATGGATGGAGGAGTCTGGTGGGCTACAGTCCATGGGGTCTCACTGTGTAAGAAGAATCTCTTGAATATGCCCCCACCCCAAAATAGTAACAACAATACCCTGGCCCTCCAACCCTAATTCAGTAAAAGATACAGCTTCCATAATCACTCAAGCTAGCACCCAGAAGTCCTTCCATCTGTCTCATTTCCATATTCTACTGTGCTCTGCCTTATTGCTTTTCCCTCCTAAGCATCTCTTGAATGCACTTACTTCTCAGTTCTGCTAACTCTCAGGCAGTACCTCTCATGCAGACAAGAGCCTCCCCATGTCCACTCCTTGCCTTTCTATTGAGTATTCTTCACGGCAGCCAGAGTGATAGCTTGAAAAGGCAAGTCTGCTCCTGTTACTCTTCTGCTGTCACCCTTCACTGATTCCCACTGCTCTCTGAAGGGAAGGTTCAAATCCTAAAATAGATGCAAGGCCTGTGATACCGGGCCCTGCCTGCCCCTCCGGTCTCTCCCTCATTTCACTCTCCCTTCTCGCTCTCTGAGCCCATCACAATGCCCTTCCCTGAGCTCCTTGGAGAGGCACTCAGCTCCCACCACAGAACCTTTGCTTCTCAGGTCACATGTTCTCCAATCGCCTGTGCCTAGGTTACCCTACTCAGCCTTCAGCTCCCAGTTCATAGATCACTTGTCTCAGGAGGAAAAACCTCCAGCCCCACTCTCTGGCTAGATCAGGTCCCCAACATTTTTTCCCCCACTGGACTTAACTACAGTTTGACATTATATCCTGATGTGTTCATTTGATTCTCTGCCTCTCAATATATAAGAGTCACGTAGAAGACAGCATCTATATGTTTATTACTCCCTAATTGTCTCCTTAGTACCTATTACAGTGCCTGGTATGAAACAAACAATAAATGTTTGTCAGTAAGTGTTTAAATTAAAGAAGCTTGGGAGATCATCCCAAGAAAATGTTGTATAATATCCTACGGCCACTTTTGCTATCTCAAGGGCCTAACACTTCAATTCTCATTAACAAGAAGAGCTTTTTTTGCATTAACCCAAAATTCTTTTGTCCATTGATATCATCCTCTGTTCTCTTTGTCAAAGAGTATTGATTGAAAAAAGCTAAAAGCAATGATGTTCAAAGTAGTTTTCTTTTGTCAAGT
Organism: Bison bison bison; assembly: GCF_000754665.1. Taxonomy (NCBI): domain Eukaryota; kingdom Metazoa; phylum Chordata; class Mammalia; order Artiodactyla; family Bovidae; genus Bison; species Bison bison. The sequence goes on from NW_011495072.1 coordinate 20,254,078, forward strand.
GGTATTAAACACACTTTTATTTTAAACCAGATACTTTAGAGAGGTTATAGGGAGCTTTTAGGATTTAAATCACTATACCAATGTGCTACAAAGTTTTATACTCCCACAGTTTTTGTTGCAGTTATGGTTCCTATTTGTTTATTTAACTCCTGATTTGCTTTTTTACTCAATCATTCATGCATTCATTTATATTTATTGAGCCAAATAGTTCCTGAGTTGAATAAGAGGACACGTGTTTTTCCACCTTCCTCACAAAGGACCACTGAAAGCCTACAGAGATCAACCACAGAAAAAAGCTTGCACGTCCTATGCTGCCTGGGAAAACTATGGCTCTAACCCTTATCTACCATGACAGTTATACCATAAATTGCATTACTCACTTAAACAGGTAAACACAAGGATGCTCTTTATTCAGGAGGAGGTAATACCCCAAACACCCAGGACTTCTAATCATTCAGCTTTGCTGAAGAAGAAATCATGGGTCTATAACCCCCAATACAGAAGACTAACATTAGGACCAATCTAGAGACATCCAAATACAAATTCAGCTCAGCCTCATGCTTGACCATCCACATTCTATCCACCTCGGCAATTCTATCTTTCTAAATGTGACTTCTGGCATAATAGTCAACTGAACCATAAAACTATTATGAAGTTATCATAAAAAATCCCTGGCAGTCAATAAATATTTGCTGAATAAAAAACTAAATGTATGAATATTTTAATAGATGAAACAACTGGGATTTTTACTTATTTTCATATTTTTACATTTATTTTACAGAGAAGTAGTAGCAGCAAAATTAAAGAAAACCAGAATCAACATCCACAAAGACAAAGAGGAAGGACTTGATTGTCCTAGAGCTATCTTTTTACAGACTCTCAAGAGTCAACTGTTAGATAATCAAAAATTTTGAGAGCCCAAATCAGCCTTGGTGGGAATATTTACACCACAGAAATCAGCAAATGCTCTTTACTTAAAGAGCTGGTTTACCAGCACACCACTGCCTGCAACCTGTGAATCTAAGAAATCACTCAGAATGAAGCAACCCTGCAAATGGTAATAATAAGCAGATGAAACCAGAGATGAAAGAACATATTTACACAAAATAGTAAGAAAACATTTCTGGTAATGAAGTTGTTTGAAGAAAAAAATGAAAAACAGAGTTGCATGGTTTACAATGTGGAGATTCCATTAAAGAATAAAAAAGAGCTATAGCAAATGGACTAAGAAATAACAGAAATGCCTCCTTTATATGTCTTGATTCTATGATTCTCTGCAAATCCTCTGGATAGCAAGTAGCTACAAGGTAGGCAAATATCTGCAGAGCAGTGGGTTAGAAAGGATCTCAAAGGTCATCTGAGCACTGTTCCAACCACCGAACTGAATCCCATCTGCACAACCAGCACAAGATCACAAGCTTCCTAAGGACAGAGAATGTGTTCTTTATGCTGTATGCCCAGAGTCTAGTACAGTATTGCACACATTACTATGCTGTGGCTGTTGTATGAATGAATGAATGACCATTACCAGGAGACCATTCAACATATGCCCGAACAACTCTAAGTGGCTGGGAACTACTGACATTTCAAAGTAAAAATTATATAAAACAATCTGTAATCATCAACTATATACAGTCACAAAAATGTAATCTAGATCATAGTTTTCCAACAGAAATATAATGCAATAGAGAGCCACATGTGTAATTTTAATTTTTACATAACCATACTAAAGTAAAAAGAAATAAATGACATCAATTTCAATAATATATTTTGTTTAATCCAGTCTGAAATATTATCAGTTCAGAACATAATCAACATAATTATAAGATATTTTACTTTTTTATACTAAGTCTTTGAAATCTAATGTGTGTTTGTTAGTCTTACAGTCTATTTCAGTTTGGACTAAACAAATTGCAAGTGCTGAATAGTACATGTAGGTTGTAGCTACTGTTCTAGGCCATTCAGCTCTAGACTAATTTGTATGGATACCTGGGAATTAGGCAATGTACTAAATACTTTATACAACTGTCCAAAGTACACCTGGCTTTCAGTCTCTGAACACATCTGTGACATATATGTACCAGGTCCCTAGAAAAGAATAAGCCAATTGTTTAATATTATCTAATACCTACAAGATAAAAATATATTTGATAAGAACCAGTGGGGAGGACAAAGCTATTTCCCACTTGAAAACAAAATCAAATGGCTTCATGGGGCAGAGCCAAAAATTGAGCACAACCAGTACCTAACAAAAAAATGCGACACAGAATCTCTTCTTTTCAGATTTAACATAAAGCTATACACTAATCATTTTTGCTTATCTAAAGAAACAGAGATATGTAAAAATTCACTTCTAAATCATGGCGTAAAAGGTCATATAAATCAGCAAAACAGAATCTGTCTAGAAGTAGCAATAACAGGCACCAGAAAGAGACCAAGAGCTGTGCTCTGGGCCTTTTATCAATATCTGAGTGTCCCCCATTTAACCACATTTAACTTTGCTTAAAGACAAAAATACTAGTAAATTGTCTTTGACTCCACTATTGAAAATAAGTGCTTCATATATGAGGCATTCAACAAAATACCTATGCTCATTAAGGCAAATGACTGTAAACTATTCCAAAGCACTTTCATCAACCAAGGCTGGCTACTGGAAAAGTACTATAAAGAGTACAAAAAATTTGGCACTTACCCGACTACAGAAAGTTTGGTACCCTGATCCGAAACCATAAAAACAGGAATAACAAAAAAAGTAATCTGAGCCAATTTTCACAACTCAAACTATTGAAGCACTGCCATGTTTCAAAAGAAAAAGAAAAAAAAAAAAGATATAACTCACTTCCTTCTGTGTATTTAGTGGGTCATACAGACCTTGACAGTTGTTTCTGTTTTCAGATTCTGAATAGTGGTGCTTATTTACCACTGTCACAAGAAAACCTGATAAATCTGCTTTTCATGGTGGTCCAAGTTACTCAATACACCCCAGCTGTTGAGAATAGATTCAACAGTCTGGACAGAATAATCTATTCTCTTCTATTTTCAAGACTCAGGAAACGAGCCCATCCTCACTATTCAAAACTAAGGCAGGGGCTTCCCTGGTGCTTCCGTGGTAAAGAATCCGCCCCACCAATACAGGAGACACAAGTTCAAACCCTGATCTGAGAAGATCCCGCCTGCTGAGGAACAACTAAGCCTGTGAGCCACAACTGTTGAGCCTGTGAGCCTGCTCCAGAGCCTGGGAGCAACACCTACTGAAGCCTGCATGCCCCAGAGTCAGTGCTCAGCAACAGAAGCCACCCCAGGGAGAAGCCCTCGAACCACAACTGAGAGTAGCCCCTGCTCACCACAACTAGGAAAAAAAAAACCCCATGAAGCAACGAAGAGCCAGCACAGCCAAAAATAAATAAATAAAATTATTTTTAAAAAAACTAATGCAGATTTTTTTCCCAATCACATCAAGCATCAAAAACAAAAAGATTCATGGAGGCAGAAATGACTCCAAAGATCAACACTGAGAAGCAGAGAAGTGGCCATCATAAAGAAAAGTTGAGAATGAAAGAAAAGTCTTAGAGCATTGCCGAAGGTGTTAGATAAAATTGCATTCCCATAGGGCAGAGGTGCAATGGGTTTACAACAAAGGAAAGAATTTATTACCTTAAGGGTCTAAAGTTGCTAACACCAAGGCCACTACTTATTTTTTCTACATACCAACTATATTAATTAATACACATTCAAGGATACAATTCAGGGGATGTGGAAACTTGGCAGCAAGCACTGGCTCATCAATGAAATCTTTTACTAGTTTATTCTGACAGTTTCTAACTCTCTGAGAGGCTCTAAGCTATTTGAATATCTTAAGCTTCCCGTGCCTTTTGAGGCTGGGAGACTGTAAACAATCGTATGCATAGCTGTAGGAGTCCGGGTAAACTTGTCAGGTGAGTTAGAGAGCTATCTGAGGGGTTTGGATTTAAACACTCCTAATTGCCCAGGAACTTTATTAATTGGAGCTGTAAGTTAACTCTTTGACAGAGAGAGCGAGATGGTGGTGGGGGACAGCCCCTAGTAAAGTCAGAGGTGAGAGCACAAAGCAATAAAGTAGGCAGACTCTGGTTTTTGGGGGTAGATGCTCGAGAATATCCAGGGGGACTCCTGAGGCTCGATCCCGCCTTTGCATGTGCTGAGCCTCCTTCCTCATGACCTTTGTCATGAGTGGAATGCCTCTCGCCGGCTCCCGGCAGAGCATAAAATAAATTTTGTTTCTACATTTTTGATACTCAGGGAAAAAAACATGGTATTAAAGACAACTTTCCTTTTGAAATACAAACAAAAATCACAGTATCATATTCGAGCTAACAAATATTTGGTTCAACATTTTATGTTGAGATACATTTTATAATTACATCTAACATCTGCTAGCACATATTTACTTTGCTTTAGAAGAAAGTAGGCAGCCTAATGCCAAATTCTAAGAGGTTGACCCCTTTGAGCCTTTGTTGAGACCTACAAGCTGTGGCATGCCCAGAGAAGATTTCCCGTTAAGACAGGGCCACATTACTAGCTCAGCAACTGATATATCACTAGGGGTCATCCCCAAAACACAACAAACCCATCCCTGAACACAAACAGTATGGGTTCATTTTAATAACAAATGTCATTAAAGGATTGCTAGGGAGAGGTTTGTGGGTTCTCTATTAAGGAAGGTTTTCTGATATCAAGTCAGCTTTAAGAGAAAACTCCTGTTCCTGTTAGATCCCTATTCTTATTAGATAAAATACCCCTATTTGACACACCATCTATTTCTAAGACTAAGGAAACAGCACAAAAGCATTTCCACAAATGGCAACTTATTATTCTAATCCCAAGAGACCTATTTTGCTCCACACAGGTGTGGATCAGGAAATGTGCCGTAGAGTTTCAGAAGGCTAGTTCTGCTGAATGTTAACAGAAAGAGCCCTGTCCATCCTAAAGGAAATAGATCCTGAATATTCATTGGAAGGACTGATGCTGAAGCTGAAGCTCCAATACTTTGGCCACCTGATAAGAGTCTACTCATTGGAAAAGACCCTGATGCTGGGAAAGATTGAAGGCAAGAGAAGAGGGTGTCAGAGGGTAAGATGGCTGGATAGTAACACCAATGCAATGGACACGAACTTGGGCAAACTCCAGAATATGGTGAGGGTCAGTGGGGCCTGGCGTGTTGTAGTCCATGGGGTCCCAAAGAGTCAGACACAACTGGGTGACTGAACAACAACAACAAATCTTATAGAGCAGTAGTTCACAACCTTGGCAGCATATTGGAATCATTTTGGTAGTTTTTAAAAATCCCAACACCCAGACTTCACCTCAGGCCACTTATATCAGAATTTTGGGAAGTAGAACCAGCATCAATCTTTTTTAAAAGCTTCCCAGACTTCTAAAAAACAAGTAAATGGGGCTTCCCAGGTGACACACGTGGTAAAGAACCCACTTGCCAATGCAGGTGACGTAAGAGACACGGGTTCGATCCCTGGGTCGGGAAGGTCCCCTGGAGGAGGACACGGCATCCCACTCCAGTATTCTTGCCTGCAGGCTCCCATAGACAGAGGAGCCTGGGGGTCACAGTCAGACACAACTGAAGCGACTTAGCACACAAACACACGAGAAGCAATATTCCTTAGGGAAACACTGACTGTAAGCCTCTTATTCAAGCTAAAATAAATTCGCCATGCAAAAATATGTTCCTGGATCTATACAGGATGAGACCAACCAAAAAAAATAACAAAACAAAACACACGCTAAACTTAACAACTGGTGACAAGACAGCCAACATTCAACCAGCTTTATTTCACTGGATGTCAGCATAGCACCCTATCTCATCCTCACCTCTGCACCTAAAGCCATTATTTTTTAAGTCATGCTTTCGGTATTTGTCTTTGAAATTGGGACCCTGATGTTGTTTATTTTCTGTATGGTTGTATTCCCCATTTAATTTTATATGTCATAGAAAAATTGGGTTTTAGCAGATTTATGAATCATCAATACCAAAAAAGTTACCAAGCTAATACATATGGACCAACAAAAAAAAGAAGTGCAAAGTGAATTTAAAAGCACAAAAAAAGATATAAAAGCAGAGTTGTACAATTTAGACGGGTTACCTTTTCAATGTTAGGAGAGATTTAGAGAGTTTTCACAAACACTGTTTTATGAACACCCAAAAATGCAGATTTAAAAACCACTGCCATTGACTACCAAGAAAATAATCTAGGAATTCCACTAAGGTTTGGTGATTTCATAGACAGGCTGCAATTAATATGACTTTGTAGAATGACTGGTCAACAGTACACACTATAAATTTGGTAGTACAGTGACTGACAGAAGAGAACCTAAAAAGACTCATACCAGGCTCGCCAATTCAAACTCTGTGACTCTGGCCCGAGAAATGAAAGGCCCCTTGTTCCTTTGACGGCCAACGGCCAAGCCTACAGTAAAGATGAATGGACTCAAAGAATTAAAGTAAGTGAAATATACTCTTTTCCTCTAGTTTTAAGCCAAACTCTTGATAAATACATTGGCGATTTTAGTAAAGTGAAAAGTATAGCTTTTGACACATTTACTTTTCAATTAAATGGAACACCCTAAAACTGCAGACATAACATGACAACAAATACCCATTGAGCGTCACACCAAGAAGAAATTTAAATGCCACCAAAGTCTACTATACTTACAGTAATCAAGGATAGGCAGCAGATGGAGGTAGGAGTGGGAGAATTGAACGAAGATGGTCAAAAGGTACAAACCTCCGGTTATAAGATAAACAAGTACTGGGGATATACAGCCCAGCATGATGACCAGAGTTAACACTGCTGTATGGCGTATTTGAAAGTTCTTAAGGGAACAGATCCTAAAAGTTCTCATCATAAAAAAATTGTAACTACCTGAGGTAATAAATGTTAACTAAACTTACTGTGGTAATTATTCCACAATATATGAATGTCAAGTCATTTTGCTGTACACTTAAAATTTATAGTGTTGTATATCAATTATATCTCAATAAAACTGGAAGGAAAAAAGAATAAGCAGTAAATCTATCTAAACCTTTTCTTAAATTTGCTTCATCTTTAGTGAATTTTTAGCTAGGTTATTTACAATTTGTAAGATAAATCCAAATAGAAAAACTCACATTATTCCACAGTGATAAAAGAACAGGCTCTGCATGATTAAAATACCTTTAGACCATCAAATTTTGCACCTGGTCTTATGTCCCTGGATATGTTCCAGTGTCTCCTAGTTTGTAGTCTGTAGGAACTTGAATAGCATTTGTATCCTAAGGCAATGGCACCTCACTCCAGTACTCTTGCCTGGAAAATCCCATGGACGGAGGAGCCTGGTGGGCTGCAGTCCATGGGGTCGCTAAGAGTCAGACATGACTGAGCAACTCCACTTTCACTTTTCAGTTTCATGCATTGGAGAAGGAAATGGCAACCCACTCCAGTGTTCTTGCCTAGAGAATCCAAGGGACGGGGGAGCCTGGTGGGCTGCTGTCTATGGGGTTGCACAGAGTCGGACACGACTGAAGCGACGCAGCAGCAGCAGCAGCAACAGCAGGGCTTCCCTTGTGGCTCAGCTGATAAAGAATCCGCCTGATATGTGGGAGACCTGGGTTTGATCCCTGGGTTGGGAAGACCCCCTGGAGAAGGGAAAGGCTACGCACTCCAGTATTCTGGCCCAGAGAATTCCATGGACTGTATAGTCCATAGGGTCGGAAAGAGTCAGACACAACTGAGCAACTTTCACTCACTCATTGTGTAAAAATTGTATAAATCTTAATTATGTTGAATTGGTTCATAGTGCTTTTCAGGTCTACTCTATCCTTCTATTTCTCTGTATATTCATTCTATTAATTTTTGAGAGTTTGATATTGAAACTCTAACTAAAAATCTTAATTTAATTAAATAATTGTAATATATAGTGGAACTATGTAACTTTGTTCTGTATTTTCCAAGTCTCCTATAAATGTGTTACATTTTCATAATTTAAAAAATAAAAAAGTTTACAAATAGAAAAACTCAATCAGATAGTACTTTTAGTTAAAACAATACACTGCAAACATTATATTATACAGTATCCTACTTAACTTATCATTATAAAAAGATAATCTATGCCATACAAATGAAAAATTACAGCACCTAAGACCAATTCCTGCATTTTTATTCTCCATTTTCATCTTAAAGTGAAAGGCATTCATGGCACCTATCCCTAACATCTCCAATCTCCAGTTCCAGTGTTAAACCTCCTTCCTCAATATTCCCACATCTCCTAATTCCAAACTTTAATGAGACCCTTTAACTACTTTACATACCTACACATACACAAACTACACACTGAGTTCCCTAGAGCAGGTACCTGGGTGTCCTGCTGCTGCTGCTGCTGCTAAGTCACTTCAGTCGTGTCCGACTCGGTAGGATCCCATAGACGGCAGCCCACCAGGCTCCCCCATCCCTGGGATTCTCCAGGCAAGAACACTGGAGTGGGTTGCCATTTCCTTCTCCAATGCGTTAAAGTGAAAAGTGAAAGCGAAGTCGTTCAGTTGTGTCAGACTCTTAGCGACCCCATGGACTGCAGCCTACCAGGCTCCTCCGTCCATGGGATTTTCCAGGCAAGAGTACTGGAGTGGGTTGCCATTGCCTTCTCCACCTGGTTGTCCTAATAACCTTTAAACCCATAGACTATCACAGTGACACGCACAGAAAAAGCAATAAATTAATTAGTGTATATATTATTCCCTGGCACACAAATAAGAAGAGTCCAATCCCAGTCCTTGAGAGAAGACTGTGCTATATTTGATGGAGAGTCAGCTCTGCAAACAAATAATCACAATATAAGACATTTGTTTTCATGGTTTATGTAGCAAACGTAATAGGCCATGAACAAAATGTAATAGTAAATTATAGGCACAGGACCTGCCAAGCTTCTCTAGAAAAATGAGCCAAGTCACTACAGAAGAGACTGCTCCAGTAAATTTTTGTTAAATCAATAAAATGTTGAAGAACAGCATTATTTAAATTTAAACCTTAAAACACTTTTATTAGAAAGACACTAAAACTATGTATAGAACAAACAGCAACACAGGCGTTTCAGTAAAGAGGGCATACAAAGACACCATTCACACTTCAACAGGCCTTCAAAACTCTCTTCATTTTTCTTAATTCTTACACGATAAAACAATCACATTTATTTATTTTTTTTAATTTTTTTTTAACAATCACATTTAAATAGAAGTTCCTTTTGCAAATTCCTGTTTTTTAAATAGAAGTGTTAATGCAGAAAGATTAATGTAGAATTATGCAAATTAATGCAGCATCAATGCAGATTAATGCAAAAGTATTAATAAAGAAAGAAGGATTTAAAAAAAAAATCCAGAGAATGAACACAGAAGTGTAATTTAACAATAAATGGAATGAAACCCTAGATCAAAGGAAGGCCAAGGTGATGATGGCTGACCAGAACTAGTATAAAAATGATTCTTAATAGTACTGCATCAGCCTTAAGTTGATCTGGGCTGTAGACTAAAATCACTTCACATCTTATGTCAGCATTAGGAGAAAAAACTGTTTCTGTAATAAAATTCCAGAAAACTAGTAGTATTCTTTCAACTAAATTTTTCACTGAATTATAAATGCACATTGTGTAGTATTTTCTGCTTCAAACGTATGATTTACAAAGAGTACGGATTTAGAAATGCAACTTAATATAAATACAACTCATGGTGTTATCAAAAAATACAACATACAACATGTTCAAGATCAAACTTTTAGGTGGAAATAGGTGCCTAAACTAAGAAAAAATGTCTGTGTTAAGCATTCTTTTTTCAGGTAAACACATTACTCAAACTTTTTAGGTCTAACAGCAATACTATAATATTCTCCAGAGTATTATCTCAGTTTCTTCTAAAAGACATTTGAGATCATCTGAATTAAAAGGCTACAGTTTAAAAGACAGGAAATGATCTAAATGTCTACCTGAGAGAGACTGGTTAAATGCACTTTGTACATTATATAGCAGTCTATGGTGTCACACAGAGTCGGACATGACTGAAGTGACTTAGCAGCAGCAGCAGCATGACAAAATGAGGAGGGACGGTCTCTATGTATTTGTGTAAAAAGATATCCAAGATGAGTTAAGGGGGAAAAAAATCAAAATGCAGAATAGTACATATAATATGTCACATTTTGTGATAAAATGGGAAATATAAGACTTTTTTTAGACTTAAAAGGCTACATAATATCTTTATTTGCTTATATACACATAAAGAAACTCTAGAAGGATATAGAATAAACCAATACCAGAAGATACCAGAAAGGACCAGATAGATAAGAATCAAGGATGGGAGAGAGATTTTTCAATAATACCTTGTTATATATTTTAAAAATATTTAAACCACATTAATGTATTTAACCACAGAAATATTTTCAAATATTTAAATAACAATTTGGAAAAATAGGCTACAACTATAAAAATTATGATTTAAGTCTATGTAGTAGTAATAATTTTCTTACTATCTTTTCTTCCATTCCAATCTTATCAATTATTGAAAAATTCTAGTTCTCAGGAAACTAATTACCTGTCACATATAAGCTAAAATAAAGTTATGCTTAAAGGAAATATTCATTCTTTCCTTCTCCTCCTCAATATCTTCATCTAAATTGACAATCAAGGATAACAAGGCTCATCTGGCTTGTGAAACAAATACATCTCCCATGAATTTTGAGTGGATAACATTAAAAGCATAAAAATTAATATATATTTTCCACTTAAAATACCTGAATAGATACATTGCCCACTGGGCCTACTGACTGGAATTACAATTTTACCAATGTTACAGCATTACAATTCCGAGGTGCATGTGCTGTTTTCAAAATAACAACAAAAACTGTAAACATTTTTCTGATTTAAAAAAAAATTTTAAAGAATCATCACTGTCTCCAGGAAAAGTACATCTATGATCCCTTCACAGTTATTGGCCCCTTTCTCACCATGGATGCTATGGTTCCTACCAATGTTGGAAGTTGTCTCAGACACAATGCCTTCTAGGACTGTCCAGCAGGGCACACTCATGGCGAACTTTCCCTCCTCCACTCTCTACCTCCAAACCCTTTAAAAGTCCAGTTTAAATGAGTCTGATACTTTCTCACATTTCTGTCAGAATCTTTTCTTCTATTTTTATACAACCCAGTTTTTAAATAATTAATTATGTGCCTATAGAGCCACCTGCCCCTACTAGAATGTATGATCATTAGAAACACTTCCTATTCATTTTATATCCTATGGATAATCCTTATGTCTTATTAATAAATAGTAATAGTACTAACAAGAACGAGAAAAACACAAACCAGGTACTGCAGCAGGACAGTGATACAGCATTACCTCATTTCATCTCTAAGATAGCCTTGAAGCCATTGTACAGAAAAGGAAGCTGAAACTCAGAAAGGATAAGTAATTTGCCCAAATTACATGTACTTACTATATACAGAAAAGAGCAGAACAAATCTTCAAACCCAGGCAGAGTCTCTGCCTTCAAATCATACACTCTTAACCACTTTGCTTAGAATTTAGGAAGTAATTAATATTATCATTACCACAATGAACTGAATGTTTGTGTCCCCCAAAAGTCATATGTTGAAAACCTAACCCCCAATGGGATTGTATTAGGAAGTGGGACCTTGGGAAGTAATTAGGTTATGAGGGTGGAGCCCTCATGATTGAGATGAATGCTCTTTTAAAAAAGAACCCGAGAGTTTTTCTGCCCTCTCTCCACTATGTGAGGACACAGCAAGAGGTGAGCAGGTGCATCCCTGAAGAGGGCTCTCACCAGAACTTGACCATGCTGGTCCCTGATCAGACTGTAGAACCATGAGAAATAAACTTCAGTTATTTACAACTCACCCAGGCTATGGTACAGCCCAAACTGACTAAAACAATTATGCTTTTCTAAAAAACAGAATTATATTGTGCAAAGAACTTTCAAATTCTAGAAGGCATTAGAAGTGGAAGGAAATAACTGCTTTCTCATCACCATTAAAACTCTCCTCTCATAATCCTGGGCCTCCCAGGTGGCGCTAGCGGTAAAGAAAAGTGAAAGTGAAAGTTGCACAATCACGGGGTCCTACTCTTCGCAATCCTGTGGACTATAGCCCACCAGGCTCCTCTGTCCATGGAATTCTCCAGGCAAGAGTCCTGGAGTGGGTTGCCATTTCCTTCTCCAGAGGATCTTTTCCTGACCCAGGGATCAAATCTGGGTCTCCTGCATTTTAGGCAGATGCTTTACCAACTGAGCCACCAGGGAAGCCCAGTGGTAAAGCATCTGCCTGCAATGCAGGAGACCTGGCTTTGATCCCTGGGTTGGGAACATCCCCTGGAAAAGGGAATGGCTATCCACTCCAGGACTCTTGCTTGGAGAATCCCATGGACAGGAAGGCCTAGCAGGCTACAGTCCATGGGATCGTAAAGTGCTGGACACAACTGAGCAACTAACACGCATTTCTCATAATCTGCCCTCTTCTATCTGCCCTTCAATGTCTAATTAGCTTATCCTCTGGGCTGCTTGAGGATATTTTCCTCTCACTGTCCCAATTCCAGTACTTCACCCCTTGCTTTCACTGAGAAGCTGAAGCATACTAGGCGCTGTCACCCCCTACTCCTCCTCTCCTTGACACCCACCCTGTGTCTAATTATACTCTTTTCTGTGGTCAAGAAACAGAGGTGGGAATCCTCTGAATCTCAGAGGATTCAGTCTTAATTTATTCATTAGAATAAATATTTACAAAAAGCATCTTTAAGTGTGAGGCACTGGGACCTGCTTTTGTGAGTTTCAGGAGAGTAATGAACACAAAGAGGTCTCCTCAATTTTTCCTGTTCTTTTCTTTCTTTATTGTTGGTAATTTTGATATTAGTAACAATAGTAAGCAATCCATATGCTTGTAGATTTGTACACTAATAAAAAGGCAAAAATATTAGAATCATTCTCAATTCTATCAGAGATGTCTGTTGTGGAAGTTCTGATATATGTTCCCTTCTACTCTACAAATAAGCTCAAGTTTACCTGAAATTTTAAAACATCTTCAAGTGATACTTACAAAATATCGTTTTCCAACACTGTAATGAGAGACAGCCTTTCTCTGGATGGAAGCTAGATGTGTCTGCTGAACAAGTGATTTAGGGTCCCCACTAAAGATGTGCATCTGGGAAGGTACTTTCAGGGTCTTATTCTATATTTCCAGTCCCTGACATTTGGTCAGAGCTCAATCAATGCTCACAAAATGAAAGAAAGAATGGATGAATCAGTAATATGCAAGTGAAAGTCACTCAGTCGTGTCCGACTCTTTGCGATTCAATGGACTATACAGTTCATGGAATTTTTCAGGCCAGAATACTGGAGTGGGTAGCCTTTCCCTTCTCCAGGGGTTCTTCCCAACCCAGAGATCAAACCCAGGTCTCTCACATTGCAGATGGATTCTTTACCCGATTATTGAAATTTAACAAATCTTGACATGGTTAATTAGGTCATAAACCAGGTACTCTTCATGCTTAAATCATCAAGATACAGGAAAAAATTCAAGGAAAAAAATAATTCCTAAAAAGAGAAAGCTATTTTATTCTTACTAGATGGGGGAGGGGATCTCTAAAAAAATGAAATAATAAACACTAGTCTCATTTCATTCCACATAACATCACAGTCATAGTCTTAATACAGTTAAAAAACACAATAATCCAACTCTAAAAGAGAGAGCTGCCCAGCAAAGTGCCACAGCTCAAGTCTCACAAGCAGTTATACCTGAATGGAAGATAGGGGGGGTTTGAGCCAGAGAGGAGTGCTCTGTAGGCTTCTTCTGGTGTCTTCTTTAAATAGATTACCTAAGACAAATAAATAGCAACATTTAGAATACAACCAAAGTATGACACAAAACTAATTTTACTTACTCACCAAATTTGCATTTCCGTTCTTTCACTCTGAATGTGACAACTGGCATGGTGATAATGTTGATATTTAGACAGCAAGCAGGCTGCCAAACTTTCCTTTTCAGCTTAAAGCTGAACAGCAGCCTTTGGCTTAAGGATGAGTAAGAGCTTAAAGACACAGGAAAGAAGTTGCTCAGTGTCTGACTCTTTGCAACCCTGTGGACTGTAGCCTATCAGGCTCCTCTGTCCATGGAATTTTCCAGGCAAAAGTACTGGAGTGGGTTGCCATTTCCTTCTCCAAAAGACACAGGGCAAACCCATAAAGGGGCCATCCAGGGCTGTTTAAAGGCACGTTGAACAGAAATAATGGCAGGGTTTTCTCTAGGGAACAGAATAATTGTACCTCCATGATTGAACTGTGTGTTCACCAAAGACCAATATAGAGTTCTCTGTCCTTCACAGAAGATCTGCTGTGAAGTAATTTAGTTCCTGGTGAATTCTGAAAGACATCTCAGGGTACAGGACCCATGGGAGATCTACTGAGTTCTCTGCCTGCTCTGAGGAATGCCTATGTTGCTCTCTAAACAATCAATAAAATCACAATGAAATGAGAGGAAATGCATGCAGGTAAGAGCACTGGAAAACATACTGGCTAGGCTCTTGATGTCGAGGATGTTTAAATCCCTCCAGACCAGCAGGACAAACTATCTTAAATAAAGACACAAATAAAAAAGAGTTCTTAAAACCAGTAAACTATTTCCACTTAATCAATTTATTGACTATATACAATAGATGCCAGGCACTGTATGAGGAATTGCCACCTTTCTTAATAGAATTTATGTTCTTGAGAGGCAAAAACAATAATTAATAAATTATTTATTAAAAAATAAATACAGTCTGAAATAAGTGCTGAAAAGGAAATACGCAGAGTCCCGGACAAGAGAAGACCTACTTAATACCTCGAAGTGGTCAGGAAGGGGTCTCTGGGAGAGATGTAGGAGGAAACCCATGGAATAGCTAAGGGAAAGGGGGGACAGAAGGGGCTAGGTCCTTGAGTGGGGACAGCGCTTGGTGAGCTGGACAGAGATCAGAGGCTAGGGAAGGGGGAAGAAGGGAGAGTCAGTGAAGAGCCTTGCAAGCCATGATGAGAGTTTGATTTTATTCTAAGTGCAGTTTAATATTTTAATTCTCAGACAAGAGCACTGATCCTTTTCCTCTACAGTTTGAATCAAATTTGATCCCTAAAATCCTCTCTACCTAGAATTAATGGCATTATTTCCTTAATATGTCCCAACATCAAAACCCTATGCATGGAACTTCCCTGGCAGTCCAGTGATTAAGACTCCATGCTCCCAGTGCAGGGGGAACAGGTTGGATCCCTGGTTGGGAAACTAAGATCCTGAATACCACATAGAACAGCCAAGAAACAAAAACAAAACAAAAAACCCTATGCGTTTCAACAACAAAAATGACAGAGTCCCAGTTCTTAAAAAGTAGGGTTTATTCTCTGCTTACAAAGTTTCTTTCAGCTTTAAGCTATTCTGGTAGCAATATATTACACGTATTTAATTATTAGTAAGGTCAAGACTAGAAAACAACTCAATTCTCTAAAAAAAGAAAGCTAAAATCAATATATTAAAAAAATACTTCTAACTTTTATTAAGAAAGTTCCATATTCCTATGACAAGTAAACAAGGTTTGATAAAGCACCTACCAAACAAAGTGAACTGAATATGAAACAAAAACAGCAGAGAAAATGAAACCATGGTAAAAGAATGATCAAGACAGGAGATGCAGATTCCACCAGTGGAGAACCACATCTCGAGTTGCAGCTAAAATGATTACAAAAATTCACTTAAACCAACCCTAGCTTTAAAAACCATTTTCAGTAACCAACATTAAAACAGGAGTTTGTTGTTCCCTAATGGGTAGATTATATAATACTCTACAGGTTTGGTTATAACGCAATGATTTTTCAAGCCTAAAGATGCAGCAGTATTTGCAAGTTGACTATGCCTGCTAAAAGAGAAAACTGTTTGTAGAAAGCTCCTGTGTTTGGATTAGATAATTAAAGCTTATACAACCATCTTTGAAAAGCAAAATACATTTCCATTCTCAGGAGCAATTACATTAACTCCATTTAATTTTGAGGCAATCATTCTACAGGAGGGAGTTAACAGCCCACATGAAAGACTTCTCTAGACCGGTTACCCCACAGAGTTTTGCTACTCATCTTACCTGCATGACTTAGCACACATGACCCATATTCTCACACTGTAAGATGAGAGTCTTTGTTTTTATTTTTATCCCAGTGCTTAATCATTAATAAGTGCAAAGTGAAACTCAACAGAGGCCATCTAAATTCCAGGAATATTCTAGGGGCAGGTAAATGCAATGTCCTTTTATAACCTGATGATAGGTACTTGGGAGACTGGTGAAATATTCTAATAAAGCAGTGCATCACTGAATACATGCATGCTGGGGTCATTAAAATGACAAATTCCATCTTTCCAGGAGAAAAAATGTCTTGGATTCTTATGCCAGGTCTTCTTTGATATGCCACTGATTAAAAAGAGAAAGACTAGAGTTCAGAAATAAAACAAATTTATTAAGCCTTTGCTGTTGAGGAACCTAAAGCTCAGAAAGGTAAGGAACTTCCCAAACTCTCATGGCTGCTCTGTGATGCAGTTAGAATTCCAATTCTGATTTGAATCCAAAGGCCACAGTAATTCCACACATCACATCTGCTTAAAAATACAGATACGGGCAATGCAAGCAGAATCTGTGACAGAAACAAAGATCCCTACTCTTTCAATTTACAAAAGCCATTACACTGGCTTTTAAAATTATGTGACTTCAAACTGTTAATAGGAGTTGTGTGTAGGAATAGGGCTGAAGAAAGATTAGTGGGAGGAGGGAGGACTTTATATTTTCTACTATCTTCACATTTCTTGTATTATGTACTAATGTATATTCATTTATTTTTTTTAATGTGGAATAACTAAATCATTTACAAAGTATTAAATGTGTATCTTCCCAAAAATGAAGTCTATATTTAACTAATACTCAAAAAATTGTTTCCAGATACTCTAATATTTCTAAAAGTAATTGCTGAATAAAATTAACTCCAAAGCATCTTCTAAATATCCTGATTTTCTTTTTCTGTTTCTCAGGAAAAAAAAATAATGCTCTGCTCACTGCTGCTGCTGCTGCTAAGTCACTTCAGTCGTGTCCGACTCTGTGCGACCCCAGAGACGGAAGCCCACCAGGCTCCCCCGTCCTTGGGATTCTCCAGGCAAGAACACTGGAGTGGGTTGCCATTTCCTTCTCCAATCAATGAAAGTGAAAAGTGAAAGGGAAGTCGCTCAGTCGTGTCCGACTCTTAGTGACCCCATGGACTACAGCCTACCAGGCTCCTCCATCCATGGGATCTTCCAGGCAAGAGTACTGAAGTGGGGTGCCATAGATATTAGCATACATGAATCCAAACTGGAAGAATCTTCCCCAACCTTTGACTGATAAAATTTAACAAAAGCCCTTTGTACAGTGCTTGGTTTTATTGTTGTTGTTTAGTCGCTAAGTAGTGTTCAACTCTTTTGTGATCCTATGGACTGTAGCCTGCCAGCCTCCTCTGTTGATGGGATTTCCCAGGCAAGAATACTGGAGTGGGTCACCATTTCCTTCTTGAGGGGATCTTCCCTACCCAGAGATCAAACCTACATCTCTTGCGTTGGCAGGAGTATTCTTTATCATTGAGCCAAGCGAAGCCCTGTAACAATTTACCCCGAAATTAGTGAGTACATGCATGGCTTTTATAAAATTTTCCCACTCTTTGCCAGGAAGTCCTATAACTCTTCTCAATAGAATAACATTTAACATATATGTTCTTACTCCTAACCAACCTATTGAAGTGAAAGTTGCTCAGTCGTGTCTGACTCTTTGCGATCCCATGGACTACACAATCCATAGAATTCTCCAGCCCAGAATACAGGAGTGGGTAGCCTTTCCCTTCTCCAGGGGATCTTCCCAACCCAGGGATCGAACCCAGGTCTCCCACACTGCAGGCAGATTCTTTACCAGCTGAGCCCACATTTAGGAGTCAACCAATTAGACTAATTTTTTTCTGCTCATTAACACTGATGCAATGTGGGAAAACTGGGTTCGATCCCTGGGTTGGGAAGATCCCCTAGAGGAGGGCAACCCACTTTGGTATTCTTGCCTGGAGAATCCCCATGGACAGAGGAGCCTGGAGGGCTACAGTCCATGGGGTCACAAAGAGTCGGACACAACTGAGCAACTAAGAACACACACACACAAAACACTGATGCCACATATCAAGATCCAAATAACTCTTTTAACTTTTAATAAAAAATTCTTAAAGAGCTAACATTCTAACATATATGTATGACCAATAAGCTGTGAGATTTTAATTTAACAATTAATTAAAATTACAGTACTGTAAGCAAGTATAATATATATTATTTTCCAATAAGCCAATGTTTCACAAACTTCAGTTAATCACGCATCAACTTTCTCAACTTCTGCCACCACACGTAGCACCATGTATTATCATTTCTATTTATGTTCTTCTCTTTATAAATAGACACAATCTTTTAATTTAATTCATTCTAAAGTAGTTTATACCATTTCTATAAATGGAAAACTAGTATCACTTGCCAGAGTCTACACATAAATGAATGTTATAATGTATAACTCTTAAAATTTAAAAAATGTTTGTGAAAATTAATTGCACATACAAGTATGAGTTCATTTCTGAGGTCTCTATTCTGTTCTACTGATCTGTGTGTCTGTCTGTTTTTGTGCCAGTACCACACTGCTTTGATGACTATAGTTCTGTAGTACAGTCTGAAGTAAGAGCAAGTGATACCTTTAGCTCTTCTTTTTCAAGATTGTTTTGGCTATTTGAAGTCTTTGTGTCTCTGCACATTTTTTAGAATTATTTATTCTAATTCTGTGAGAAGTGCCTTTAGGCAGCTAATCTACAACAAAGCAGGCAAGAATACACAGTGTAGGAAAGACAGCCTCTTCAATAAATGATGCTGGAAAAACTGGACAGTTATAACGCAAAAGAATCCAAATGGAAAACTCTCACATTATGCACAAAAATAAATTCAAAATGGATTAAAGACTTAAATATAAGACTTGAAACCACAAAACTTCTAGAAGAAAATGTAGGCAGTAATCTCTTTGACACTGGTCTTAAAAATATCTTTTTGGCTATGTCTCCTCAGGCAAGGGAAATAATAGCAAAAATAAATGGGACTACATTAAACTAAGAAGCTTTTGACAGTGAAAGAAACTATCAGAAAAACAAAAAGACCACCTGCTGAATGGGAGAAGATATTTGTAAGTGATATATGTGATAAAGGGTTAATATACAAAATATACAAAAACTCATACAACTCAACACCCAAAAAATAAACAACCCAATTAAAAAATGGACAGAGGATCTAAATAGATACTTTTCCAAAGAAGCCATTCAGATGGCCAAGAGCCACATGAAAAGATGCCCAACATCACTAGTCATCAGGGAAAACAAATCAAAACCCCAATGAGATTATCACCTCACACCTGTCAAAATGGCTATTATCAAAAAAACAACAAATAACAACGTGGAGAAAACTAAATCCCCCTGCACTGTTGGTGGGAATATAAATTGGTACAGTTGTTATGAAAAACAGTACAGAGAGTCCTCAAAAGATTAAAAATAAAACTACCATATGATCCAGAAATTTCATCCCTGAGTATTTAATCAAAGAAAACACAAACATTAATTTGAAAAGACTATATACTCCTATATTCATTAAAGCATTATCCACAATAGCCAAGATACGGAAGCAATCCAAGTGCACATCAACAGACAAATGGATAAAGAAGATGTGGTCTCACTCACACACAAACACACACACACACACACACACACAATGGAATATTACTCAGCCAGAATGAAATCTTGCCATTTGCAATAACACGGATGAACCTAGAGAATATTATACTAAGTGAAATAGTCACAGAAAGACAAATACTGTATGATTTTACTTATACAAATATCTAAAAAAAACAAAAAGGAACAACATAACAAAACAGATTTATAGACAGAGAACAAACAGATGGTTGCTAGAGATGCAGGGAGTGAGGAGGGAAGAAAAAGAAATAGTTAAGGGAGATGAAGAGGCACAAGCTTCCAGTTGCAAAATAAATAAGCCATGCATATGAAATGTACAATGTGGGGAATATAGTATATAGTATCTTTGAATGGCAGAGCCCTGAAAAATTGATGCCTTTGAAGTGTGGTGCTGGAGAAAACACTTGAAAGCCCCTTGGACAGCAAGGAGATCAAACCAGTCAATCTTAAAGGAAATCAACCCTGAATACTCATTGGAAAGACTGATGCTGAAGCTGAAGCTCCAATATTCTGGCTTCCTGACGTGAACAGCTGACTCATTGGAAGAAATCCTGATGCTGGGAAAGACTGAAGGCAGAAAGAGAAGAGGGTGTCGGAGGACAAGGTGGCTGGATGTTATCACCAATGCCATGGACATGAACTTGGCTAAGCTCTGGGAGATAGTGAGGGACAGGGAGGCCTGGCGTGCTGCAGTACATGCAGTCACAAAGAGTCAGACATGACTGGACAACTGAACAACAACAACATCTCTGAATGGTAACATATCACAACTAGACTTACCACGGTGATCATTTTGAAATGTATAGAAATACCAAATCACTATGCTGTATAACAGGAACTAGCACAGTATTGTAGGTCATTATACTTCAAAAATAAATGTCTCATACAAAAAAAAAGATCACATTTATGGTTACCCGATGTGGGGGCTGACAGGAGGGGCAAGTGAATGAGTCAAAAGGTACCAACTTTCAGTTATGAGATAAATAAGTATTAGGGATGTAATGTATACCATGATAAATATAATTAGCACTATTGCATGTTATATATGAAAGTTAAGAGAGTATATCCTAAGAATTTTCATCATAAAATTTTTTTCTATCTCTTTAATTTTGTATCTATATGAGACTATGATGTTCACTAAACTTACAGGGATAATCATTTCATGATGTATGTGAGTGAATCATTATGTTATACACTTAAACAGTGCTGTATGTCAGTTATATCTCAATAAAACTGAAGAAAAAAGTTAAATAAAATGTTTGTGTTCACGACACACTGAGGACCATTGTAACGAACAAGAAGTTTGAACTAATTTCATAGAACAGTAGACCAACCTGGTAAGTTAAACAAAATCCTCTTTGAACTAATCTGCAAATACATCTAAATCATTTATTTAAACTATATCCTATGGTCATTAAATCCTTAAAGCCGGTCAAAAAATGGTACATGTGAATTTCAGAAGCAGTTTGGAATTTACAACAATTTTTCTTACTCAGATAATTTAATCTATCTGATATACAAGAGATGATTCTTTAAATAACACATGCTTTAATACAGAAGTCTAAACCAGACTCTTGAGTCATGAATTTGCTAATGGGCCTCCCCGGAGATATTTGCTTCAGATCTTACTATGTTTTTAGCTTTGTTTTTAGGTATTATTATTTCCCAAAAAAAGGCTGATGGCAAAGCCAACACCCCCCCCACACACACACACCCATAATTCAAAAATGTTTCACTTTTGAAACCTGAGTGTCTCTGTCAATTACATTTATATTTTGTGATCTGGAAAGTGAAAATAATCCTGAAGATTCAATTTGGCCATCTGAGACAGTATTCTTCAATCTTGGCTTTTGATTTCCTGTTATTTAATATTTTACTTGTTTATGAAAAAGGAAATAAAATGCTGAGAACAGCCTTTCCCAGTCAGGTACTGCCACAGGAACACTAAAACAGCCGTGAAATCAGCATTACCAACCATGTCTGAGTCCATTAAACTTCTTCAAGATAGAAGTTTCCAGAAAACAGATGTTTCAACTTGAAAATAGTCTAGAAGCACTAAGATTTGCTGAATATAGAAGAACCATACCAAAAAGGAGGGACTCTCTTTAAAGGTTTCAGAAAATTAGGCTTAGCCTATACAGCATACTTAATGTGGACATTACAAAGAAGTCCCTATGATATGTGCTTTGGGTTCTAGCCTATTAATTAGCAGTCATCTTTAGACCCCTTTCTCCAGCCTCATATAACTTAAAATTATCACACTTGTTCAACAGCAATTGAGGATAGGGGTGTGCAGAGATTTAAAAAAAAAAAGAAAGAAAATGTTTCTTTGCCTGGTAGCTAACCAGTCTGGAACATTCACTTGGTTTGAGACCAGTGCTCTCTAAATGGCTTCCTCATCATCCCTCTTTCCCATCAGGTTCCCCCATCACTCAGATAAAATCTCAAAAGTCATTTTTAACACTGGCCTCTTTGTCTCACTCTACCCACCCTCATCAAATCAATACATAGACTGATTCTTTCTCCAGTCTCTTTCAATTATGGGGTGGAAGCAGTTTTAGGGGATTGAAACATATTATTTGGGAAAAGAAACAGAGGATACAAATATCTTTTGAAATTTTATTAATATATAACCACCACTAGGGTTCTGAGCACAGGAGGGGCCCTGAATTTTAAGTTTCATTATTTTCCAGCAGATATGCACATGACCTTTTTTTCATCATTATCAACTTATTTCAAACCCTTCTCTCCATATGCTATAACTCACACCATTTCTCTCTGCCTCCACTTTCTGCCTACTCTAGTAATTCTAAAGCAGAGCCTGAGAGACTCAGTTCTGCTCAAAAGTTCAGCCAGACTGTCAATCCTTCCCCAAGATAAGGTCCTAATCCACCTTTCCAGGTGAATTTGTCACTGTTCCTTGGATGAACCCCATTCACTAGCTTGGACTCCTCACCATTCTGGAATCATACTTGACACTTTCTTGTATCTGAGGTTTGTTCTGGAATCCTCTCCACACCTTCTCTGCCTGTTAAAATCCTTCTTGTTTCGTTCAGTTCAGTTCAGTCGCTCGGTCATGTCCGGCCAGGCCTCCCATCTGGGAGGTCCATCACCAACCCTCAGAGTTCACCCAGACTCATGTCCATCGAGTCAGTGATGCCATCCAGCCAGCTCATACTCTGTCATCCCCTTCTCCTCCTGCCCCCAATCCCTCCCAGCATCAGAGTCTTTTCCAATGAGTCAACTCTTCGCATGAGGTGGCCAAAGTACTGGAGTTTCAGCTTCAGTATCATTCCCTCCAAAGAAATCCCAGGGCTGATCTCCTTCAGAATGGACTGCTTGGATCTCCTTGCAGTCCAAGGGACTCTCAAGAGTCTTCTCCAACACCACAGTTCAAAAGCATCAATTCTTTGGCACTCAGCCTTCTTCACAGTCCAACTCTCACATCCATACATGACCACTGGAAAAACCATAGCCTTGACTAGACGGACCTTTGTTGGCAAAGTCATGTCTCTGCTTTTCAATATGCTATCTAACTTTCCTTGGTTGGTCATAACTTTCCTTCCAAGGAGTAAGCGTCTTTTAATTTCATTGCTGCAGTCACCATCTGCAGTGATATTGGAGCCCAAAGAAATAAAGTCTGACACTGTTTCCACTGTTTCCCCATCTATTTCCCATGAAGTGATGGGACCAGATGCCATGATCTTTGTT
>NW_011495072.1:20277749-20318863 GCF_000754665.1 Bison bison bison
TCTGCATATAAGTTAAATAAGCAGGGTGATGATATACAGCCTTGATGTACTCCTTTTCCTATTTGGAACCAGTCTGTTGTTTCATGTCCAGTTCTAACTGTTGCTTCCTGACCTGCATACAGATTTCTCAAGAGGCAGGTCAGGTGGTCTGGTATTCCCATCTCTTTCAGAATTTTCCACAGATTTTTGTGATCCACACAGTCAAAGGCTTTGGCATAGTCAATAAAGCAGAAATAGATGTTTTTCTGGAACTCTCTTGCTTTTTCCATGATCCAGCAGATGTTGGCAATTTGATCTCTGGTTCCTCTGCCTTTTCTAAAACCAGCTTGAACATCAGGAAGTTTACAGTTCACGTATTGCTGAAGCCTGGCTTGGAGAATTTTGAGCATTATTTTACTAGCATCTGAGATGAGTGCAATTGTGCAGTAGTTTGAGTTAGCCCTAACTCAAATACTACCTCCATGATGTCTTTTCTTTTAGCTCAGAAACTCTTCCTCATATTCTTTATAATGACCATGACAATGATGATGATAATAAAAACAAGAAGTTATACCGTTTATATTATGTGGCAAGCACTATTCTAAGCAATTTACATAATATGGATCATTAATCCTCACAAGCACAATGTACATTTTACACGCAAAATGCAGAGAATCAGTTACCTCAAGGCCACATAGCTAGGGTGCAGTGGAGTCAGGTAGCATAGCCCCCATAGGCGTTCCTGACCACTTCCTGATGGGCCCCTCACAGTTCTGTTGCAATTATTTTCCTTTAGCCTAAGTATGAAGCTCCTTAAGCGCAGTAACCAAGTGTTTCACACTTCTATAAGCCTTACAAAGCCTCCTTTGTAGATGTTCAATAAATACGTATATGTTTAGTGAATATAAACTACTTTAAACTGTTAAAATACAAAGACTATATCGGCCCTAGGGGGTTAATTCAGCTTATTTAATATTCAGTGAATGAGATTTTTTAAACATGTCACTATAACTTTAGTGGTAATGCCCAGAGGAGCTAGTGAAATTAACTTTCTGATCCCAGTTATATGAAAGCATCAAACCAGGTACATAGAAACAAGACTTCAATGGTGCGCTAAAAGAGAAAGTAAGAAAGAGATTGATTTCAAACATAAGGGCTTTAGATCAAATGATCTGTATAAGCTTTTAGAAAGTATTTTGAGAGCCAAGGCATGCCACCTGACTGAGACATTCATTCTCTCACTTCCCCCTATCTGTTCTGAAGTTACACTCGGCCACTCCCAACATGAGATAAAAGGCAGAAAGCAGTAGGTGGAACAGAACACAGTCACCGAAGACCAACATGTATCTGCTTAATGCTTACAATCTGCATAGGAACCTGCACACATACAGGGACACAAGGAAGTCTGCACGGTCATTCTGCTACTGAGATATCGAGAACAAGGGTTCTAAAGGGGGCTGGGAAATGGTCCACAAAGACAGTAGACTCTACCTGAGCCTTCCTGGCCTCACTACAGTATTTACATGGTCTCCTGCTCCCCTTGGCATCATAGGTCAAGTCACTGTGGGAGGGCAGCTTTCTCTGGCACCTCGAGGAGCTCAGGCCCCTGCTGTTTGTTCTCAAAGCTCCCTGCCCTTCTCCTTCACATTCTCACCCTCGTTTGTCATCACGAGGTTTCTGTGGTTATTTTAGTCTGTCTCCCTGGCTAGGCTCGTAAATCTGAGAGCAGGATTTCTTGTCTCTTCTGTATCTACGAGACTCAGCACTATGCCTGGCACATAGCACACACAAAAAATGTTTGACGGCTGCAGGAACAAACAGTGGAGGGAAAGAGAGCATTTTATGTGAGAACACGCACGACACGATCACAGAATACTGATCCCCTATCTAGGGAGTAGGGGACCCAGTGTAGTGGTTAGGCATTCCAAGTCCACAGCCAAGCTGCCAGGCTCTTCATTTACGAGCTATATTACAACTCTCTGTGCTTCCATTTCCTTAACCTATGAAGTGGGAATAACACGGTAATTGCCTCAGCAGGCTATTTTTGGGGAAGATTAAGTGAATTAACAATGTATATAAAGTGTTCAGAATTGTACCTGCCACATTACTCATCTATATTAAGGGACCACAGGAAAAAGATAAACTTTGATCTCAAAATTATTTTTTTCTTCTCTTTTCCATCACCTGTATCCATCTGAATATGGACCCATAACTGCTATTATTTCTGACACCTTAGTCCAAAGCCCATGTATGCAAACAAACATCAAAACACGAGGCTGTAAACATCCCTCACGATCGCTATACACCAGAGCCGTAACGCAGACCGTCATTTAGTTCAGTCCTCTCATTTTGTTCAAAGGGCATCCTGAGTCTCCCGGTGACTTAGTATCAACAACCACAAAATACATGCACTGGCTCCTGTTTTATCAATCCACTGTCAAACTATCAGAAGATCACTGTTGGCCCACAACGCTCTCCAACAAAGTAACCAGGAGAGAGCCGTTGTACTCACGAACAAAACAGTAAGATTACCAGGTTTGGTTGGGTTTGTTTTTTTTTTTTACGGAGAAGAGAGCAATTACCAGTTATCTACAAGATGTAAAACCACAGAAGTCCATGAAATTAACATCTATAAAAACATACGATGAGGTGAGAAGCTCTGCAAAGAGCTGAAACATAAAACTTTTAAAGTCTCTTCCTTGCCTTGCAAGACTTGGTTTTCAGACTTCCTAAGTGTCAGGGTACTTCATTTATAAACTTCTTTTTCCTGAAGAAAGCATTAAGTCTTGATTGTCATAAACAAGCACAAACAAAATGCTTAATTTTTTTTATTTTTAGCAACATTTTTCTTCTTAATCATTTCCTCCCATTATAACCAGTGACTAAGAAAACAATATCTGCACTCAACTTTAAAATAAAATTTTAAAATAGGAAAAAGGCAAACATTTTTCAAATGCACAGCCATTTCTACTTTTGTTCTAACTACTTATGGAAATGAAAATATTCCTTGTTAAACAATTACACATTAGATAGGTAAGACTAATTACAAACCAGAAATGCACTGTATAGTTAAAACAACTTGCATTATTCAGTCTATTTTAAGTTTCTTCTACTGGTTTAATTGAATGAGAACAGAAGGAATGTATGTTGTCTCTTACAGTCTTTGAACACGCCGTAAAAGAAAGTCAGTCATTCTTCCTGTTCTTCAGGTTTTGATTCTATTATAAACCACAGGTTACAAGGCTTGCAGAATATTAGACAATGCATCTGCTTAACAAGTAATGGAGGCAACCCTCATTATAGAAGAAAGGCAGAGCCTCATGTCAGGTCTCTTATCTCCATTGCTTCCACATTATCCTCTTAAGAACAAGGTCTAGAAATAAATGTGCCTCTTGGTTAAGGTCATGTCTGCTCTATAATACTCTCATGTGTTCTTATTTCACATTTGAATTTGAATTGGGGATTTGATATTCAGTGAGTAGCCAGTAGACTTTATTCTATTAATGTGAGGATTAGTTTAAAATAGAAATACTCTCTCCACCATTCTCATGGGTATAATTAGAGTGAAACCACTGGGAACTCTTTGATGGGTAATTTAGGAAAATTGCAGACAACATCAGCCATGTGTATCTTCCCATCTAATTGGATGGGAAACAGAACTTTCACGATCAGCTTGAAAAGATGTCCTTCCAGAACTGACAACCATAGCCAGGACAAATACATATTCCCTGCTAGTAGTGTCTCAGTGCCATGGGCTTCTCCTGCTTGAGGAGAGCTCGCGTTCCAGGACAGATATTGCTGAGCTCGTTGTACCTCACTGAACTAGCTCAGCTGCTTATTTAAGCAAACTAAGGAAACACTAAGCCAATATTCTCAGCACACAGAAGTCTATATGGACCCTTTAAAGGGGAAAAGGAGAAAATACTTGGTCCTAAGAAAAGCTGAGTCCTTGGTCTCACCCAAACTGAGTACAAGGCTGTTAGGTTACAATTCATAGATAAACATAACCCTGCATATCAACCATCAGTCATCATCAGAAACCAGTGTCTGCATAAAGCACAAAAATAGACTCTCTCCAGAATATCACCTGAATAATACATACTCTGAAATGAAATGGTTTCATGTTAGAAACTTCTCATGATGACTTTCACTGCTTAATTCTGGGTAGAGTATGAGTTTTATTTCATAAAACCTTTCAAATTAAAAAAGAAAAGTTTTTTTAAAGTGAGAAGAGTCTTTAAAGCAAAGACTGAATTTTTGATCAAGCTTAGAAGGCAAGACCTATAACTTCATTTATGATGAAGATGCAGGTAATAGATCCACTGCAATAGATCAAGAACCTGTGTTTAAATCCTCTTAACACCTATGGCCCATTATAGAAAGTCTTTAACTTGCAAATGAATTCTATTCCAAAAGCCTATTTGTAAAAGCTAATATTTAGATTTCTGAAAATAGTTTCCCAAAAATAAAGTCTTATGGTTATTAGTCTTATAGCCTAGTCCAAAAACAATATTGTATTCCATATTATTACTACAATCAGATATCTAAAATAAAATATAGTAGAAAACATTATTTCAAAAACTAAAACAAAATAATTCAATTAAACAAGTTTGTTTGCTTTTTATTTTCGCTCAATGCTGGTACTTGTGGAAAGGTTAGGTTAGAAAAACATGAGGAGATCAACAAATATGTTTATAATGAGTCTAAAGCGAACCCTGAATTATTTTAAATGTTTGACTGGTACTTTATTACATCTAATTCCACTTCAAAATGCATTTTAGCTTTTCTCAATATTTGGCAATATGATTAGGACTAATGTCAAATCTGAGGCAAAGAAGGCAGGGCAAGTATGAGAGGAAGAAGATTTTCTCAATGCAAACAGAGCAAAATAACTGGAAGAAAAATGAATAAGAAAAGTCAGAAACTGGGCACATACAAGAGTACAATGGCCAAACTTGCCAGTTATGGAACCCAACCTGGGTGGGAGAGCAGTAAGACAATGACAACTCATGGCTGCCTAAGATTTCCTAGGAGAGCAGAAGGTAGACCAGACAACCCACTGTATTCATTTTAGTAACTAGAGTATGCACCTGAAGGACCAAAAACAAAAAAGTTTTGTTTCTCCTTTTTGAATATAGTCACCTTATTCTTTTTCAAACTGAAAACTTCTAAGACAGAAGCCACACAGCATGTGAACTAAATCTCAGGTCTAGAATCTCATGCTAACTTGTAAGCTACTGCTCTTTTGAATTGACTCAAGAATAGAAAACCAACAATGAATACAAACAAGGAACTGGTTGTTCTTTTCCAGTATTTACAAAGAGTTGTTGCTTAGAGAAAGCAGGAGAAGCAAGAGCTTTGCCCACCAGTCAGGTGTTTGCAGAAAGTATTCTGTGGCAATTTTACTGTGTGTTAGCCCAAACTGCTCAAACAGATGCCACATGACAGAGGTATCCTTCAAGAACATAATAGGATTTATCATTCTTAAATGTACAGACATTCTTAAGAAGTAACCACTGTTACTTCTTAACCGTGTAAACTAACCATGTTCCCTAAATAGTTTACTAATTTCACAAACAGTAGAACTGAACCAAGTGAAGGAAACTTCAACTTAAATAAAAGTAATTTAAATCCATCCCACAGATCTATCACATATGTTGTTTAGTCACTAAGTTGTATCCAACTCTTTATGACCCTGCCAGACTCCTCTGTCCATGGGATTTCCCAGGCAAGAATACTGGAGTGAGTTGCCATTTCCTTCTCCAGGGGATCTTCCTGACCCAGAGATTGAACCTGCATTGACAGGCAGATTCTTTACCACTGAGTCACCAGGGAAGTTAGAAACCATTAAATGTATATCAACTGACAAACTAAAAACTGTCAACAAGCACGTCTATGGCTTCAACCTGATTAGCATCTTTTACAGATTTAGAAGCTCACTTCAAGAAAATTTACTTACTGACACAGACAGTACAACTCACAACAAAATCTATCCATCTCTTCATTAAAACACATTGTTAGAATCCAACACTGCTTCATGATTAAAAAAAAGAAAAAACACTCAAGAAACTAAGAACACAAAAGTTCCTCAACCTGATTCATGGGCATCTGTGAAAACCCCACAACTAACATTATACTTAATGGCAGAAAACTAGATGTTTTCCCCCCGAAGATCAGGAATAAGAAAAGGATGTCCATTGCTACAACTTCTACTTGACATTACACTGGAAGTTCCAGTCAGGGTAATTAAGCAAGACGGAAAAAAAAAAAAAGGCAGTAAAAAGTAAAACTATCTCTCTTTACAGATGATATTATCTTATATAGAGAGAAAATAATTTTAAAAATCCCCAAAAAACAACCAGAAGAATTTCAGCAAGATTATAGGATATAAGACCAATATATAAAAATGCAAGCAATAAACAATCCAAAAAAGAAATTAAGAACACAATTCCATTCATAATAGCATCAAAAAGAATAAACACAAGAATAAACTAAATCAAAGCAGCACAAGACAACTAGAAGACACTGGAAGAAATTAAAGAAGAGTTATATTTTAGGGATATGAAAAAAGACAGGGAAGGCAGACATGTAAATGCACAGATCATCACGGCATTGCAGCATAAGAGAAATATGAAACACAGAGATGACTGGTATCAAGGAGAGCTTTGAGTAGAGTTCTGAAAGATGACTTTTTAAAGTCCTTTTAAGTGCAAATCAGACCATTTCAACTCTCTAACAGCTCCCCATGTCATGGAGTATAAAATCCAAACTATTCCCCTCACATACAAGCCCTGGCAGGGCCCTCACACCTTATGGTAGGGACCTCACACCTTATCACTGAATCAGCCTCTTCATCCTCTATGCTCCAACCACACGGGCTTTCTCTTGGCTCCTCAGTCATACTCAAGTTCATATCTACCCTAAAGCCTTTGTGTCTGCTATTACCTCTGCCTAGAATGTTCTTCCTCTTTATCAGCTTAACTGTCAACACCTCAGAGACAGCTTCCCTGAGCTTCCAACCTGAAGTAGCCAGAAAAACACCAGCATAGCCATTATCACCAACCTTTCATTTGTTCATCTGTCTCCCCCAACAGAAAGTAAGCTCTATGATGACAAGGATTTTTATCTCTCTAGTTCATTGCTATATCCTTAGAGCCTAGAAAAGTTATCTGGCACAGCTGCTCAATAATTACTTGCTCAATGACAGAAAGATCAAACAAACCAGACAGGAGAGAGGGAAAGACTATTTCCCATTAAAATGAATAGAGAGTTTTAATCAAACAGTGAAGGCCATTAGGAGCCCTCTATTTCCCTCTTTTGACTACCAGAAAATTCATCTAAAATTTTGAACCAGAGCAAACCAGAGCCAATTTCTGTTACATGTAACCAAAAAACTCTAATTATTACAATATTGCTATTCTATATACTAGTCAATTAAGATAGAAGGAGGGGGGACTTCCCTGGTGGTCCAGTGGTTAAGAACCTGCCTTGCAATGGGGACTATGCAGATTCAATCCCTGGCTGGGGAACGAAGATCCCACATGCTACTGGCAACTACCAAGTCATGCCTGCCTTGAATAAGACTGGTTGCAGTGATATAAATAAATAAATAAATATTTTTTAAAAGATTGAATTAGTTTACCTTTAAAAAAAAAAAAAAGGAGGGGTTAAAGGAAAGAAACAAAGCAACAGGTGAGACGTGATCAGAAACAAAGGAAGAAAAAGAGATGGAAATAGTGGGGGCCGGCAGGGGAGGTGGAAGCAAAGATGAAGATGGAGAGCTCCACAGAGGAATGTGAATGAGTAACAGGCATAAAGGACAGCCAAGAGCAAAGTGTAAGAAAAGAGGTAACTGGTTATTACACACATGGTATCAACTTGGACTATGGGCGTCTACCTAAGGAGGCAGGCTGCTAATGAAGGGAAGCACTGGAGGGCGAACTACACAGGGGGTTCTCATCCGTCCCTACTCTGTCTCTCGTGGCAAGTTACTTAATTTCCCTAGGTCTCCTAGTACAATGAGGCGAGGAGACCTAGAGAAAAGCGTAGAGTTGGGCAGGCAGGGCAAGAGAAGACCTGTCTAAGGTCTGTCTGTTTTTGTCACTTAGGAAAGAATTGCTGAATACAGCTCCACGGGAGCAGTTCTTCAGAGGAGAAATTACTCTCTGGATGGCTAGAGCAGACACCCGCGCCCCCCCGACCCCATCTCATTCTGTAGTCTCTGTATTTAACTCAAAGTCTACATCAACTACTGTTCCTTTAAAAAAAAAAAAAAAGGTAAAATAAAGTTTATCAAGGAAATCCACTTGCTCATATTCTGGGTAAACCCCCAAATTTTAAATTGTAGTAAAATGATCTTAATCGACAACTAAAATCTAGCTTCCTCTTCCACAAATTCAGAAATAAAATACTGTCATCAGTCAAAACACACATATAAAATTTAATCTCTAATTTTTTTTAAGCTTTATGTTAATGTCATAGCCTAATGTCAGGCTATCCTAAAAGTTATTGTTTTTTAATTCAAGTAAACAAAATAATTTTAGAAACTGTTTTAAAATGTTAAGCACAGTTTGTCACTATTTCCATTATTTCACAGATGTGTTTCCCGAAGAACAATAAAACTTAAAATTTGGCTCCTGGCAAAATATGCAGTTTACTGCCAAAACTACAACTCCCTTACAGACAACTGAGGATTTTCTCCAAAGTTCAGGCATTTCTGAAGGGAACATACTTTACCACATTCAAACTAATAGGATTTAAGGCTTTTCCAACTCCAAGACACACAATAGCCTCCAATGCTATTAGGAGAGTTATCACATAAGCCTAAATTCTTTGTATGGGTGGGTCCATTCCCATAGGTTTTAATAAGCATGGATTTTAAATTGAAAGCACTGCAGCTGAGACCTGGGTTACAGAACTCAAGGGCAGGACCAGGGGGCAGGAGTGCTGTGATGCAGACCTTGAGCTTGGAGTCTGTCTGCATCAACTCTCACACAGATAACACAAGACCTCTGGGAATTAGAACTACCTCCAGGGCTGTCTCCTATCTTGTTCATTCCTTATTCCTTAAAACAACAGAGACAAGTAGTGAGGATAGGAATGTGAATAACAGTCATACTTTCACCCAAGGAGCTCTCTAGTAGGAAGAAAAGCAAAGCAAGTAACAGCAAAGAGCTCATTCTAGTGGATTATATTACACATAATTAGTTACAAGACAAGGTGAGAAAAGCTATAATTAAGCTAGGTTCTGGGTCAGACAATAAGAAATGACAAAATAAACAGGCGTGAAGAGAGGAAACTAGACCAATTATGGGGAAAAAAAATCAGAAAAAGTTTCTGAGAAGGGAATTGTGGGGTTTCGTTTTTTTTATTTCTTCAGTCAACTTACAAATTTCCCAAAGTAGGCCTCACTAATTGACTCACACACCCACTTGTGAAAGGATTGTAAAGTCTGATTCATCCTACAGGAGGTAGCTTCACACGGAAAGGCTTGTCTGTCTGCTCATTAATTTGAAACTATGAACCATAAATGTTTCTCCCCTATTAAATAACTCTCTGAGGTACTGCAGCAACTCTAAATATTTCTTTCAGGCTGAAGTCACACTTTCTTTGCCCGTTATTTACTTTAACCGGAATTTGCTGACTAACTACAACGCTGGTTTTAGGTGCTCATCATAAAAGCCTGGTTTTCCATAATGAAAATTTAAAAGCCCTACAAGCATTTATTATGGAAGGGGCGAGGGGGTAGGCACCAGGAAACAAGGCTGAGGCAGAGCACAGGAGAGGAGAGAACTAAGAAAGATCCAGGGACAGAGTAGAGCTAACACAGACCTAGTAGCCAGCATGGACACAATCTAGGTTTATGGCAGCAGTGACCATATTTGGGGCACTAAGCATCTTTAGAATAACTCAACACACAGCAAGCTCAACAGGAGCTGCAGTTAGCTTCTCTTTTATTTAAAACTTCAGAAAGTACATATGGAGAGGGCTTTTCGTTCACTGCCCATAGTAGGGGAAAGGTCACTATTTTATTCACTATGTCAAATAGAAAAATAAGTCTTGAAATAAAATTTATATAAATTAAAAGCATGCATTCAACTGTACAGTTAAATATGGTTAAAATCATGTTTTATATTATGTGACTTTTACCACAATAAAAATTTTTTTTTAAAAAGAAGATATATGTGGGAAAACATCATTTGAGGTATATTTAAATAAAGCCAAAATTTTTGAACATCAAAAAACAGAAGGAAAAACTAAATCTTATATGCCATTTTAGCTATCTGTCAGTAAATTTAGGTCTTCCAGTTATTTTGTGAATGTAGGTATATAGTCACAAAAACCAATAATCTGTGTTATTTTTATCTTGTAGAGTTATTATTATTTTTTTAATTGATCATTTAAGCTTTTTGGATGACACTTCTGAGAGTAAAATAAAAAATTAAAGTAGCTAAATTCTAAATTATTTCTTTAATTTCTCTTGCTGATGGTTCATTATTAGTGTATAGAAGTGCAGCAGATTTCAGCATGCTGATTTTATATCCAAGTTTAATAAGTAAACAGTTAAACTTATCAATACATAAACTGACAGATTTGAGACATTTTATTGGTGGATATGTAATATACTTTCATTCTAAAACTATTTCCTTCAAAGAATTTCTATAACTCTAAAAATAATGTTTATATACATTAAACAATAAAGCATTCTTTATATAGATTATCTGAACATTTTTAAAAATTAAGTGGGAGAATCTTTCTTGGTTTATATTCATGTATTTCAGTGTGTTTCTTAGCTCTATCTTTATCTTATAATCTGCATCTGATTTCTTGATTTTAAAATGCATTTTAATTTTTAAAAGTAAAAGTACCTTCATTCATCTTCAAATCTGCTTGTGTTGTTTAATAAATGTGAAACTGCACATTACAAAAAAAGTATGCATTCAAAAACCCTTATAAACCTAAGGTTTAAGATTAGACATCATGAGGTCAATGGGGTATTATATGCCACGAGCACAAATTTATAAATTAAATTGGAAAGGCACTCACATAACAGAGCCAGAGGCAGGCTCATTGCTGGCTCCTCAGGGCCCCCACAGCTGACCCAAGCACAGGCGTTTCTCATTCAAGGTTGTCCCCAAAGAATAAATGCACACTCGGACTACCAGGAAGAAGGGGATGTGTAGGAGAGGAGTTTGAGGAAAACAGAGAGATTAAAATGGAAGTGCGATATGAAACGATAAACTGTATTATTTGAGGGCTTAAACCAAACTCAGATTTTTCTAAGGATCAAGTAGCAACTGAATGAAAATCATGTGGGAGCCAGCAGTACATCTTGATATTTAGAGAGGACCTCTGAGGAGTTCAGAACCCTTTCGATTTCCTTAAGCTGTTCATTTTAATTGAAGGCTAACCCAGACAATCACCTGCACATTCAATGCCAAAATCAGTGCCCTAAAAAACATCCAAATACATTTCAGATCTAAGCCCAGTAAGCAGTAAGCACAGTAATTCAGATCTAAGCACAGATTCTCCAATGGCTGTGAGCAACAAAATCAATTTAATGGATAAAGACTTTTCTTTTTTTCAATAAAATAGGACAGAATATAAAACATCATTATACCTCACCCATCGTAATGTAAGAATTGTTTCACTAATCTTTTGTTTCAATTATTCATGTGAATGGTGTGTGTGTGTGTGTGTGTGTATGTGAACTAAGCTGCAATGTAAAATATGTTTCTTACTATTGATTATAGTAAAAAAACAAAAAAAGCTTATAAAGACCCAGTCCTTAATATCACCCTAAACTATGTCATGTCACTCTTCAGTTCTCCTGTGTTTCTATCACTCCTGACACTTTGAACTATTTTGGGGACATCCACAGACATCACTAAAGCAAATGTGAGGAAAATTGACATTTCACCTGGTTTGTACACAAACATGTGTTAGCTCCATCAGCAGTGTGCTGCCTGGAAGAGAAACTGCGTGACCAGTGTATTTGAAACGCTGCTTTCCAATGGAAAAATTCTACCCTTCCACACTGAATGCTGCTTTGATTCTTTTGCAGAACTTGCCTAAAGAATTCCATGGACTACTGTATAGTCCATGGGGTCACAGAATCAGACAAGACTGAGCGGCTTTTGCTTTCGCTTTCACTTAGTTTACAGACGGTATTATTCCAAGATTGGCACTGCTCAGCTTCCTGCTGTGAGGGGATATACCCCCAACCGGGAACTTGGGGGCAGGTTCTAGTCTTTCTCTTTCACTAACTGGATTTGACCTTGGGCAAGACACTTGACCTCTCTGGGCTGAGATTCTCCATCTGAGAAAGCAATACTGGAGCAGATTTTTTTCTTAGTTTCTTACAGAGATACTTCAGTGGTTCTGAAAATTGAGTCTTTTGGGTGTTTTTAGCACCAAGTTACACGATGTAACAGATAATGTCTTCATGGGCTTTCAGTGCTTCTTTCCTTTTCCAGTATTCTTTTCTTGAGCTTTTGACTTAGTTCTTACTGAAAAGTATGTTGGAAGTTCAAGGACAACTGTTTAAAAATATCTGACAATGCATAAATAAGGATTTTCCCCTATTGAGAAAAACAGAAATAATGCTGGGGTTAAAAATGAAGACTATCACCCATAACACTGATTTCAAATGTTTGTATATATTAATAAAGCCCATTTCAATTCTAAAATTTTAGAGACCTATAAAAACATCTTATTTTACTCAGTAACTTTAAAAAATAATGCCTCAAAACACTGTGATTCTTGTTATTTCTGTAATTAGTACTGACTTCATAGTTTATTTTTAAGCACTCGAGCTTTTTAATTGCTCCATATCAAACTTTCAAGAATTGTGGGACATAATTTATTTATCCATAAACAAATGGATAAATTATCATTATCCAATGTACATCATTATCCATCTACCCCAATTAACATTGTCCAATGTTACTAATGCTTATCAATTAAGTATTCAGTCATTCACGCAAGTGTTCATTGAGCACTTAGGATATGTCAGACACTGTTCTAGACTCTGGGGCTATTGTGGGAACAAAATGAAGTTCCCTGTTACATTACAAATATATATCCCCTTAATTCAGTATGTAAATGAAACAAATGGACACAAGCTTTTCGGATAGAAAGTATATGTCTTTTCAAGACTATAGGATTCAAAACTGGGTGAGCAGACATAGTATCAGCCCTGAAATGTATAGTCCTAAATACAGTGTGTGTGTGTGTGTGTGTGTGTGTGTGTGTGTGTGTGTGTGTGTTTACAACACAGAGGAAACTTGTTAGAAGGAGAAAAGGAAAAAAAAAATACTAAAAAAGACATACTCAGTTAAACTTGAGAATCAAACCTTCCACAAGTGAAAAGCAAACTGCTGATTTTTCTGGCCCACAGCTTAACTGAAATATGCAAGGAGAATTGAAAAAGATGATACTGCTCTATCCACATGCAGAAGACAAACAGAATTTCCAAGTTCAAAGAGTTTGAAATTGAAAATGCTGTATGATTTTAGGGCGTCTGACCTGCTTAAAGATACCAAAAATACTAGCCTGCAAGGATAAAAGCCTCTCTGGCCCATTTACAGGCACCATCACAATAGCATTCTTGCCTATCAAGCTATAAAAGGAAGGAACTGCAAACAGGATATTGCCCTGCCCCAACCATGGGCCACTCCTCCCTTCCTCCACGATTTCTATAAGCAGAAGAAACGCTACCTGGTAGGTTTACCAAGAAGCCACAGAGGGTGACAGAACACTGGTAGCTGACATCCGCTTTATTACTATTTTAAAAGTATTTAAGGAAAACACCTTCTTGTTTTGAACCAACATTTTTCTTGATAATTTTACCTACATTTTATTTTTTTTTCTACATTTGAAATAACATTTGTTTAATCTATAATTTTTTAATGACAAGTTAAAGCAGTTCTGAAATTGCAATTTATGGATGAATTATGAGTCAGAGATTAAGGAAATGAACATGCTTGGTCCAGAAAATAAAGACAAAAACAAATTTAGAGTTAGCTGGCCTGGTTTACAGTCTTCCAATGGTTTAAACACACACACATATTTACCATTTTTAAATACCCATTATGCAAAGGTATATGACACTGAAGAGTTCACATGATAACAAATTTAGTTAAAACTAGCTTAAATATGGTAATACACTTCAAGAGCCTAAACTAATGCTGATTTGTTTTTAAATAAAAGACTATTAATCACAGTTGTGGCAATCTAAAGATGAAAATCCAGAAAAAGAAGCATTTATAATGCGGAAAGTTGTTTGTCACATTACAAAAAATTTTGAAAGGAATCTAAAATGTTAAAAATGGTAGGTACTCTAAAGGGAATATTATTTGGTCATGTGCTGCTGCTGCTGTTGATGCTGCTAAGCCGCTTCAATCGTGTCCAACTCTGTGCGACCCCACAGACGGCAGCCCACCAGGCTCCTCCGTCCCTGGGATTCTCCAGGTAAGAACACTGGAGTGGGTTGCCATTTCCTTCTCCATTTGGTCATGTAGGTAGCAAAAAAGGCAAAACACATGTTGTTGTTTGGTCGCTAAGTTGCGTCTGACTCTGTAACCCCATTAGACCAAGTGAAAAACAGTTCACAAAACTACACTGCAATTATGCCTAAGCTTAGAGAGCTAGACTCAGACTTCCCTGGTGGCTCAGAAGGTAAAGCGTCTGTCTACAATGCTGGAGACCGGTGTTCGATCCCTGGGTCTGGAAGATCCCCTGGAGAAGGAAATGGCAATCCACTCCAGGACTATTGCCTGGAAAATCCCATGGACAGAGGAGACTGGTAGGCTACAGCCCATGGGGTCACAAAGAGTCGGACACGACTGAGCAACTTCACTTTCACTTTCTTTCTTTCGAGAGCTATAATTGCAAGAGAAGTTTCCTACTTTTCTTCTATAATGTGGTTATGCCAATTTTTAGATTGAATTCATTAAACTGTCCTCTTTACAAAGAGATGTTTAGAATAATTTAATCATTTTCTATCTTCTCCTAATTGCCCCACCACACCACCAAAAGCATCCTCCCTTCCATGCCATGCTCCCTGTCTGATTCTCCCTTTCCAACTTGGCCCACTGGGACTGGTCATCCTTAATTCCTCTCAAATCTCTCCAGGTTTGACGGTCTGCCCACACCCAAACCAGAAGGCAGGGAGCTGTTCACCTTAGTATCCTCAACTCCTAGAACAAGGTCTCATGTATGACAAGGGCTGGAAAAACACTCTTTGAATGAATTTTTATTCAAATTTGACACTTACTACACATTTTTCCAAACTTATTTATTGCTCATCTGTTGCCCTATTTTAAAGCTAGGCATTCCTTCTTTTTGTCTTTAATTATTTTTTATTTCCCAGAGTTCACTACAATGCTGAGTAGAGCTCATCTGAACTAAATAAATATTTACTGAACTAACAAATACCTGAACACAGATTTCAAAAGTGAGAAATTCATCTGATTTGGGCAAATTCTTCCTTTAGAATACAAACAACTTTCTGAAGAATTTTTATCATAAACAGGTAATGAATTTTGTCAAAAGCTTTCTCTGCATCTATTGAGATGATCATATGGTTTTTATCTTTCAATCTGTTAATATGGTGTATCAAATTGATTTGCATATACTGAATAATCCTTGTATCCCTGGGATAAAGCCCACTTGATCATGATGTATGACCTTTTTAATGTGTTATTGGATTCTGTTTGCTAAAATTTTGTTGAGGATTTTTGCATCTACATTCATCAATGATATTGGCCTGTAATTTTCTTTTTTTGTGGCATCTTTGTCTGGTTTTGTTATCAGGGTGATGGTAGCCTTATAAAATGAGTTTGGGAGTTTTCCTTCCTCTGCAATTTTCTGGAAGAGTTTGAGCAGGACAGCTGTTAGCTCTTCTCTAAACTTTCGGTAGAATTCGCCTGTGAAGCCACCTGGCTCTGGGCTTTTGTTTGCTGGAAGATTTTTTTATTTCAGTTTCAACCTCAGTGCTTGTGATTGGTCTGTTTACCAGTTTTGAAAGGTTATACTTCATCCTAGGAGGCAAAAAAAGAACTCATACGCACAGCTTCACACCTTCCAGTGAATTATTCTAAGTCATCATCAGAGTAACAACCATATGAGTGTCACTGAGTTAAGGAAGGATCAAGTATGAAATGGATGGAAAGGAAGGAAGACAAAAAGAGGAGAGCAGCCTTGGCTCTTCAGGGGAAGTAAGACAACAGCTTAGAAAACAATCTGGAAAGCAACACAGCTTTCCCTCCTAGAGCACCAGCTGTTCCTAAGTGCTTACAATGCCGCAAGGCCAGGCACTGCCCTGACCCCTTCATGAGCATGACCTCCTCAGTCCTCACCACAACTATGTTGGGCGGGATGTTATCATCTCTGTTTTAAAGATGGAAAAAGCAGGAGTTTGGACGAGTTAAAGAACTTGGTCAAGACATACAAATAACAAGTGAATTCAAGGCCAAGCTGTGGCTCCGCTGAAGTCTTTGCTCTCAGCCTCTACACCAGAGGCAGAAGGGCTTCTTTGCAATTAGTAGTAGACTTAGAGGTATAATGCAACTGCTAAGGCCTTAAGTATAGTCTACAGAGGGAACAGCAGACACAGACATGGTTAGAAAGTCTACAAACCTTAGCTTTGTCATCCCTGATCCAGACATGACATCTGGGTCAGGCCAGTCCCAGTTAATCCATAATTAGACCCCTTACTGAGCAATCTGAAACCTCAACAAATGTGTTAAGGAACATATAATGTGGTTACCATCTTTGTTTAAGTATCTTCCACATATCTGAAAAAATTCTTAATTCTTTAACCCTGAATTATTTTCCAGTCCTTCAATCATCATGGCCTCTGCAAATTCCCCTTGACCTGTTTAGCACAGTTCTGTGAACTGAAAGCAATACAGAAATCGGTGAGGATCTGGTCTGTAAGCATGTGGCAGGAAACTAATTAATTCATGGTTATAAATTTTCAAAAGCCATCTTTAAATTGTTAGTCACTCAGTCATGTCTGACTCTTTGCAACCCCATGCACTTTAGCCCACCAGGCTCCTCTGTCCATGGAATTCTCCAGGCAAGAATATTGGAGTGGGTAGCCATTCCCTTTTCCAGGCGAACTTCCCAACCCAGGGATCGAACCCTGGTCTCCTGCATTGCAGGCAGATTCTTTATTGTCTGAGCCACCAGGGAAGCCCTCTATGAACTGAAAACAGTATAAAAATCAGTGAGGAGTTGGTTTTCAAGCATGTAGCAAGAACCTAATTAACTCATGCTTATAGTTTTTCAAAAGCCATCTTCTTTAAACTCATCTGAGAGTATTCTGGATGGTATAATGATCTAAGCTTCTTAACTCTGAAACTGCACTGCGTATTGTACTGGAAGGGAAAACCTCTTTTCAAAAGAGTTGATCTGTTTTTAAAATTTGAACCCTGCATCTTAAGGTCCACAATGGCTCAGCTTAAGGGGTAAAGAGATGCTTCATGAGTGGGGACTTCCCTGAAATGGATGTCTGTCCCTTGGGAAGTGTCACTGTGATCTCCAGTGGCCACATCATTCCAACAACTCTGGCTTTCAGATCACCCACAGAGAAGGGTTTGTGGATTTCCTACTGAATGTGATGTTCTGTATTTTATCTCCTTTTTGATACTCATGACAATTCTAGGAGATAGAACATAAAAAGTTTCCCCCTCACTTAGAGATAAGGAAAGAGAAACACACAAAAAAGAAAGCTTCTGTGACATACTTAAAGTCATGATTTAACAGAGAAACCACAGAAAGCCCTGACTCTACAGGTACATAATGTTTGCATAAATTGTCACACTCAAAAGCAAGGTATGATAATTGTACAACAATATGAATGTACCTAACACCACTCAACTATACACTTAAAAATGCTTAAGACTCATCAAAAAAAAAGATTTTGGTAACTATATATGGCAACAGATGTTAACTGGATTTGTTGTGGTGATCATACTGTAATGTATACAAATATTGAATCATTTTGTTGTACCTCTGAAACCAACATAATGTTATGTCAGTTATAACTCATTAAAAAATAATTAAAAAAGAAACAAAGAAAAAATGATTAAGATAGTAAATTGCATGATATGTGTTTTTCACCTTAACAAAAATAAATGAAAAAAAGTTTATCAAAAGAGAAAAAAGAGAAGTAAAGTAGTGATGTGACTTTGTATACAGACACTTCCCTTGGTCCATAACCTTTACTTTGATCCTGCATTTTTAAAGGCCATGGTTGGCTCAGTCATTACTGCAAGTATTTCTAGTAATGAGGAAGATACAACTTTAAGCTATATCCAATTAATTCCATTTGATCGTTTTCAGTTTCTCTCTGAAGTGACCCAAAGGAAGTTATCTTCCTTCTTTCTTTCATATTTTATCATTTCATTATTCATTCATTCAGTAGGTACTTATGGAGCACCTGCCACCAACTGGGCACAGTTCTAAACTGATGCTCAGTGTTCAAGTACTGAAACAGTTTCATACCAGTGGCAAATAACCCAGCGCAGCCCCCTCCCACCCCCCATTGCTAGCCACCTTGTCTCTTCCCTGGGACACCCTCCACCCTGGACTTCCCCATGATTCAGCACAGCAGGAAGGCTCCATTGTGGCCAGCTTCCAGTTCAACTAGTGAATGCCTGGGCCTAACTCTTGATTAAATATTTTATCATTTCCTAGACACAGCAATGAACAAAACTGACAAGGTCCCTACTTTATAGTCTAGGAAAGAGATAATAAAAAAGTAAGTACACCAACAGACCTGAGAGTTTCAAGTACTAGAGTGCAGTAAAAATAAATAAATGAAACATCAAGGGCCAGAGGATACTGGAGGTGGGGGAAGCAAGGTAAAAGTCGGGAGAAAGTCTCTCTGAGGAGGTGATGTAAGATCAGAAGGAAGAAGGAATGTATATGTCTGAGGTAAAAACATTCCAGAGAGAGAGAACAGAAATACCAAGCCTTGTGGTGGGAATAAGCTTGTGATGTCATGGTTAAAAGGCATCACAGAGGTAGAAAGGAGAGGTAGAAAGGAGGTAGAAAGGAGAGGTAGAAAGGTAGAAAGGAGACCACAGAGGTAGAAAGGGCTAGATGAGGGAAGATCTTAATGGCATTGGGTAAAGAGACTCAATTTCATGCCAAGAACAGTGAGCAAACATTAGACAGATTTGAAAGAGGGTAATGATCAAATTTATAGTTTTAGAACATTACTCTGACAATTGTGTGGCAACTGAACTAAAGGAAAGCGAGGGTGTGAAAAGGAGACGATGTATGAAGCTGTGGTGGTCAGCCACATGAACAGTGACAGCGGCTTGGACTGGTGACAGCAACAGAGATGAACAGAAGCATTCTGACTCAGTACAGGTCTTAGAGTTAGAAATTACTGATGAGTATAATGTGGAGGAGACAAGAATCAAAATGACTACTATCCTTTGATTCAGTAAGTTGCTGATGGTAGCTCATTTACTTAAAAAGTCAATGAGTCGGGGAATAAATAGATTTGTGGAGAGGAGTAAAAATGTCTTCCAAGATTAGAGGCAGATGTAGGGAACAGACTTGTGGACATAGCGGGAAGGAGAGGGTGGGACGAACCGAGAGAAACACTGACACATATATACCGTCAAGTGTGAAACAGATATCGAATGGGAAGTACCCGTATAGCATAGGGCGCTCAGCCTGGCACTCTGTGACAACCTAGAGGGGTGAGGGGTGGGGTGGGAGAGAGGCTCAAGACAGAGGGGCTATATGTACACTTCCAGATGATTCATGTTGCTGTGCAACAGAAACCAACACAACAATGTAAACCAATTATCCCCCAATTAAAAATAAATTTTTAAAAATTGTGCCACAATAAATGTGAGATATCATTTAGATATGCGGCTATCCAACAGGCAGTTAGATATTTGATTTTGATAATAATCCTGTGAGACAGATTAGAAAACCCTGGTACTAATCAAATTTTACTAATGAGAAAACTAAGGTTCAGAGAAAAAGTCTTGTCTTAGTACAAAATATTTTTAGTAGTCAATGACCCTTGATAGAAGAATGATAACCACATTTCAAAAAGGGTGACACCTTTACTGCTGGGGACTCTGAAAAAAACACAGGTACATAGTTCATGCCATTTGACTACACAGCTGTTCCAAAGTCAAAGTCTTTTATGTCCAAGAAGATTCCCCTGGGAGATTATGACTTATCCCAATAGCAATAATGTAATATATGTGAAACTTAGCTGAGATGTATAATGCCACTACTGTCTTCTTAAGATATCTGAATCAACAATTAAATGCACACATACAATACAAAGTAAAGCATAAAATTATCTTTCAGGAAAGATTGCAACTCCTGGTTTTCATTTTTATTAAGTGTTGTGTCCAAAAGCCTCCTGGGGAACACATTTCTAAAATTAGAAAAGAAAATCAATTGGGAAATGACTAATACAAGAATAATTACCCTGCTTCTCAGGACTGTAACAGCCTGTAAGACAAGCTCAAGCTGCCCTCAGCACTTCCCCAGACTGCTTTCCTCTCATTTGATTGCTTTAAAGTGGTGGAAACTTCTGCAATAGAAGATATATTTTACCCCCAAGCTCAACACATATGTTAGAATTAAACTTCCGATCAAAATCCCT
Organism: Bison bison bison; assembly: GCF_000754665.1. Classification (NCBI taxonomy): domain Eukaryota; kingdom Metazoa; phylum Chordata; class Mammalia; order Artiodactyla; family Bovidae; genus Bison; species Bison bison. The sequence goes on from NW_011495072.1 coordinate 20,298,382, forward strand.
AAGGTACCATGCTGAACTTAAGGATGTCACTAAAAACAGGAAGGACAGGCACTAAGAAAGAAAAAAAAGAAAGAAGTGGGGAGAGAGGGGAAGAGGAGGAAGGAAAGGCGGGAGCAGCAGATGCCTCTTCCTGATGACAATTACTTGTGATAAAGGCCTCAAGAAATAACACGCTCAAAGGTAGGACAAAACCCCTCAGCAAGATACGATGTTTACATGGCCTGAATCCAGAGGTTATTGCAGACTCTCCATATTCTAAATACACAGTGTCAATTATCAGTTTCAAATAAATAGCAGTCATCAAAGGTAAAGTGAAAAATAAGCATGCCAGCTTAATTCAGCTTACCAGCACTTCACTGAACCTTCATGCCAACGGCCAGCTTTTCATGCATGCTCTCCAAATAAAAGCAAGAGCCTGGCTGGCGCTACAAATAATCCTAGTATCCTCAGAATTGGGAGGAAACTTAGAGCTCATTATATCCAACCCTCTTATTTAACAGATAAGGAAACTAAGTAAAGCTAGGAAAGATAAAGTGGTTTACCCATCATCCCAGAGCCACTTCAGGATGAATAGCGGTGTTTCTGATTCTTAGTCATGATTCCAAGTACTAGAGCATGCTGTCTACGGAGCGAGAAAGAAAGGTACCACCAGGGATGGCCCAAGGCTTTCTGGTAGCCACATCCTGATGAGAAATGGTGGGCAGAGCTGGATACCTCCGTTTGGAAACAAGGCCCCAGGCCACAGGCTGGCTGTCAGCCTGCCACTGTTCTCAGCCCACACCGTGCAACAGCTGACAGTCTCTGCAACAGCACAGCTGGGCTCTTCCCCTCAGAGCTTTTGGTTTGATGTGGCAGAGTTTGATGTCTGGTAGCCGGTGCCTCCTTTCGTCAGGGTCTTCAGAAGAAGGCCCTTGAAAGGTCACATAGCAGTGAGCTTCCAGGCTTTAGAGACACAGACTCTCCCGAAGGATGAGAAGGAAAAGGACACCTCTCTCCCCTTCCTGCCCAATCCTAGTATGTATAGAAAATTCTAGAAGTGTCCATACCAAAATTGTGTAGCACATTCATGTAGAACTCACATTTACATTTCAGAGGAAAAAATTTCTAATCAAGATTAATTTTGAAAAGCCATGTCTAGTTATTAGGGAAGCTGTAATATATGCAGGATTTATATTCAGCTTGCTTACTGTAAACACTTGTATAGATGAATAAAGGGACTGACAATAATAATAATCCTCCCCCATGCAATTAAAGATTTCCTCTTATTCCTAAGAGGAAACCCTTAACAGTCTTTAATCATCTTCTACTATGTATTTTTTCCTGTAAATATCCTTTCTTTTTATAAAACACCTATACAACTGTGGGATACAAGCTATATGTTTTAGTCCCAAGATTCTCTCATTAGCTACTGGAAAAGAAGACCCAAGAGTAAATGGTTCATCAATATCGGTCCACGCTTTCCATTCCAGATCAATTTGCAAGTTGCTAATAATCTTCATCATCTCCCAAATCCACTGAAAAAGCGTCCTGGATTTTATTTGACAGTGTTAATATTCCAGTGGCCTGATTATAGAAAATAATCACGAAAAAAGTACTTACGGCATAAGCACCTATCAAAAATGCAGCATTTGCTCTTTTCCGTTGGTCAAAACAGGTGTAGTGCACTATTCTCTTTCTCGATAAACTGTATGACTAGAAAGAGGGAATAAAAAGAGTTAGTGTGACCACAGAAACACCGTACAAAAAAACATCATCTCTTAAAGTACAGAGACGTGTCATAATCAGTGACATTTAACAATTTTTTAATTTCTGGGGCATCGGTGTATAAGTATTACAGGATGGAAGGTTACCAGCTCAGACATTTTATAGCTCAAACATCATGTAAGAACTGACACTATATCAAATATGCTTCTCTTCAAGAAAGGAGACTAACACAGTAGGAAATAATTAAATTATTGTGATCTTTATTAGCCAGAATCATTTTTGAAGATTTACACTTGATCTTGTATATAAAATTTATTCATCATTTTTCATTCCCTAGCATACTATATTCACTCCCAGAAAAGTTATCTTTACTTTTTACATTATGCCATTTCTTTTTAAATGTGCCAACCAATCTATTTTCCTCTTTAAAAAATTTTAAATGCCTATATTAACTAGAGTGTCAATATTAATATTTTCTTTTTCTAACATTCTATAAAAATCCCCATTTAATTATCTGAAAATAAATGATTAATGGAAAAAGATGAACCATCAAAAGGATTACGCCAGCAAACATCTTAACACAATAGCCATACATTAAATTTATGGATTCAAACGAACAGTTATTAAGCACCTGCTGCTCTTCGCCAGGCAATATGCTGCATGCTCAAACAAATCCAAAATAAGCAACACAGTATTTTGTATACATGCTAAACATGAAAAGAAGGTAAAAATTAAAAGATCCATTAAAATAAAATAAAATTATTAATAAACTCAAACATAAAACAATGAAAACACGATACAGCTCGATTTCCTCATATTTTTAAACAGTTATTTGGTTTTCCTCATATTTCAAAACAGACAAATGATTCTAAAAATACAGACACATAAATGCATTTTAACATTTATCTATAAATTCATTGCTACTGCCAAAGCAGCTTTTTATACTTTACACACTGACTACAACCCACAGAATATCTGCTTTGAGAGCCCCTTTAAAAATGTAGGTAATGAGGCTTCTGAGCCATCAGGGAAGCCCCTGGTGGCTCAGAAGGTAAAGCATTCGCCTGCAATGCGGAAGACTCGGGTTCAATCCCTAGGCTGGGAAGATCCCCTGGAGAAGGAAATGGCAACCCACTCCAGTACTCTTGCCTGGAAAATCCCATGGACAGAGGAGCCTGGTAGGCTACAGTCCATGGGGTCACAAAGAGTCAGACATGATTGAGTGACTTCACTTTCTTTCTTCTTAAAAATGTAAGAACTCAACTATATACCTTTCTTTACCCTGCTATTTTCTATAAGGAAAAGAAACTCTTTCAAAACTCTGAAGTCAATTCTAAGATGAAACTGCAACATTCTGGCTTTAACATGTAACCAAAGAAAATTAGTTTCATGGTTGTGAGCCTGGAAACCCTCACTGCCCCAATTCAGGCATGTCTTTGATAACCAAGACTCATATTCTGAAAATAGCATTGCTCTTTGAAATTAAACTTTGAAAAACAAGTGTCTGCCTCTAAAAGAGTTTCTTAGTACCAAAGTCCTTATTTCCAAACAAGCTTACTAAAATACCCCTACGAAATAAAGTTTGAGTTCATTTTAAAAATAAAAGAGTACATTTTATTCAATTCCGTTCAGTCAAGTTAATGCACACAAGTTATCTAAAGACGTCAAGGTCACCATCAATGGTCCTGACACCTGCCTACTTGCTTCCTCCACTGGAACTACATTATCTACTGGACATTTCTTGTTTGTGTCTTTGTTTTTGCCAGTGATTTATCTCCATCAATAAGTTATATTTATTGAAAGGAGAATCAAGGCTCTTAAAACCTAAGCTTCTTCTACGGTCTCTAAATCCCAAGCCACCTAAAGAATGCCTTACAAAGCCCAGGCCTCCATTAACATGAGTCGGATGGAACACAAGGACTCAGCTCTTCTGGCTCCCAGTCTCTCACTATTTTTATTTCCTGACTCTCTAACACACCTGTGAGGAAGTTTAAATTACCTGTCTGGAGGCTCTTTTCTACTAAGAGTTTAGGTTTCATGACAAACTACTTAAGTTATCATTAAATAATGTGGAATTAAATTTATTTTACAAATCTACTTGCCAACAGTGACAAACTCATACTGCTGTACTCTTATCGCCAATGGTCTTTACTGTTGGCTTGTTCTTGAATTTTCTGTATTTGTTTGCTTTTCTCTCTAATTCTAAAGTATACGGAGTGCAGAGCACCACCCTGCAATGGGAACCATTAAACTGAGGACAGAATTCTGAAGGAAATTTTCTTTTCACTCTCTATATAATTTTTAAGTAAATATAATACAAATTAAAAATTTAAGGGCTTTATAATTTACCTTAAAAGCTTTAAGAAATTACATCAGATAAGGAATAGTCTTTATAAAATCTACCTAGAAATGTAAACTATTTTAAAATACCTCCTATGGGAAGCTGCCTATGAGATGGAAACATAATTGACTTTTTAAAACATCTGTCATCATACCTATTCACAAAATTTCCTTCTCATGTGATAGAACATTCAGGACTTACTCTCTTAGCAACTTTCACATTTACAATAGAGTATTATCAACTGTAGTCACCATGCAGTATATTACAATAACTAACTTTTTTAAATGAGAGTTTTCTATCTGATTTCCAGCGATGTTTCTAAAACTCCTAGTATTTATTTTGCTTAGCGATTTTGGAATTCTAGTGTTTTTCTCAGTTAACTCTCAAAAGCACACAGTCAAAAACCAATCTGTTCAGTGAAGCTTGCCCAGTATCTCAGGTCACAAAGAGTTGAGTTCTCACTCAGGGAATCAAAACTAATTCAAAGTGAAGGACAACAGAGAAAAAGCTTAGACATTACAAGCCTTGTCCTAATTTCCCTCCTTGTCACAGCCAGGCCTTCCTCTTACGGGTCGGCCTGCCCCAGTCTTGCAGTAGCAATGCTGTTCAACAGAGGAGATATTCTGCTACTCACATGAATTTTTCAGGGATAACAAAACATTCTGCCAGTTGTTTAGTGGTGCTTTACATGATTGGGCTGATATACACAAACTCTTTAATGTTTCCTCCTTCCAAATATTAAACATGCCCTTTTTCTTTAAAACACACACACACACACACAAACTACCTATTACATATCAAACTGCTCTAGAAGGAACAATACCCTCCATTGGAGACACTGATGACTAAAGTGCCTTTAGAGGAACATGTGGCTCATCCTTTGAGAACTTTCATGGTAGAACTTTACCACACAAGAGAAGAAAGGTACAGTGTGCAGCCATAGGACTCTGTTTTATAAATGAGCCCTGTAGGTATTTTCTCAAGTTCTGCCCTAATATCAAGAGAACTTCCTGCCTCCAAATTGGACAGTTGCCTCTTCCTTACCTGGCCTGTCTCCTCTAGAGTCCAGTGTGCTGGCCAAACCCCTCATGGACATTACTTGCTAAATCATACCATCACCTCTGGCTTGCAGTGAGTTCCTTGCTCTATTACAGATTCTTCCTGCTTTACATGAAAAGCTTTGAGACTATAAAAACACTGTGTACAATAGCAAAGTTATAAACTAGTGAAACAAATGGATATAGTCTTAAATATAAAGGGGAGGATGTCACAGAAGGAATACTACGACCTCTGGACTGTTCATCTGCTGTGCAGCAAGACTGCATATGACTCATTGCAAATTATAATGTGCAGCCACTATTTATACTATATTGTAGATTTATATCTAGAAACTGGAATATATAGCCTTCTGAATCTTAACTAAGTGGACTCTCCTTTATAATAACAGCAACAACAACCTAATATTTACTCATCAGTTGCTACATTCCATCATTTCTCAAAGCAGTAGGACAGGGCCAGAGGCGTCCAGTTTGACCAGACACAGCAAATCCCAAACAGGAGGTTCTGGGCAAGGTTACAGCGTAACAGGCAAGCAATGTTTCTCTTTTACCAAGAGAACATAAGCCTGAAGCCATAGAGGGCCTGGCTTACCACACTTGACCCAGAGCTCCAAGGTCAGATCATAGAGAGTTGAACGCTCTCTGCAAGTGTGGCGGACAGGAGAAATTCAGAACTCTCTGAGCTTGATAACATGTGTAAACTTTAACTCTCAATCATAAGGCCATGACAAGCTTCATGGTTCAAAATTTAAATAATTCTCAGGTTGAAGTGGTCAATAATTTTAAAACTTTTCAGAAAAAAAAAAAAAACTAAATTTCAATCTAAATTATATTTTATTACTATATTATTATGCTGCATTTCATTCTCTTAACAGACTGGTTCGGAGTCACCTGGAGGGCTTATTAAAACACAGATTGCTGGGCCCCACCCCTAGTTTCTGATTTAGCAGGGAAGAGCCCAAGAAGTTGCATTTCTAACAAGTTCCTCAGTGATACTGAGGCTGCTGGTCCAGGGACCACAGACTGACCTCTACTGTGCTAACATATTGCTAAATCTTGAAAAAGAGCTGCATGAAAATGTGTGAATAAGCCCGACACCTGGAAATGCACTATATGGACCCTAACATATTGTCCATCTGGTCAAGTAGCTCCAAGAGACATTTAAATTCTTTTAGGAACTCCAAATCATGCCATATGATTTGTTAAAGCATGTTATAAAAAACACATTTCCCCAGATTCTCAGAAACATTTACTACAATTTGTACATTATTACATTCCAGCTGGTAACACCTAAGGAAAAAGTTCCTTTACTGATTCAGTAACCAAACTGCTTTAAATGGTTTAATTCCAGAGGTTCCAAATTCAGATGCTCTGAGTGGCCAAGAATTTGAGGTGGGTCAGTTGGCAAACTAGAAAAGTATGTCCAAAGCAGACCCAGCTCTCGTGCAGGAGTCTGGGCCCATAATCAGATGCTACAATATTTAACAGAAGTCAGAAATTCATAGTTTAATAAAGGAAGAATTTCATAAATTGCAATGTTGACCATGAATTCAAAATTTTTAAACAGCATTCATGCTCCCTTCCCAAAAAATGTCTGTGGACTGGAAGCAGCCCACAGGTAATCAGTTTGCTGAATCTGGGTACCGGGATACTGCAGCTGAAGACAGTTCTAATGGTTCTCTCAGCATGAACTGAGTAGCTGTTGTGTGTCAAGCACAGCACTGAGCAACATGGTAACAAGGGGAGCAGAACCCCAGTCTCTAGCCTCATAAGGCTCACAGTTTAATGAATATCTGATGCTAAATGAGGGGGAAATATTGGCCAAGGCTTATGACAAACAGAAGAGAATAACTACCTAGGGATGCATTCATAGCACAGGAAGGACCAATGGAGTAATCTTAATTACAGATACAATAACTGTTTCATTTAACAAGGTAAAAAAAAATACTAGCTAAAAGATGGGATTCAGTATTGAACATCTATCAATTAACCTAAGCAAAGCTATGGAAATTTCCAGATCTATACTGTTTCCCTGAGTGAGAGTTAAAATTCTACTACTCTTATGTACATCATATACAGCATATAAATGTTTGATGGTACTTGTAAACCAAAGTACAATGACTGCAATCGTAGAAAAACACAAATGAAAATGAGGATACTGACCCCAGGCAGACATTTTCTATCTCAGGAAGGAAAGCTATGTGAAAGGTTGCATTCTAGTGAGGTCACTGTGAAAAACAAGCCACAGCAACTCAGAGAGAGAGAAAATGATGACATGTTACACAAATCACAGAACCACCAGGCTATCCTTGGATTATGATGACAGACACAAATCATGCACTTCTTCAGTTAGGTCAGAACTACATAACCATTCAAAATCAAAGGGGATACAATTAAGCTCAAAGCCAGAAAATACAAAAACAAAAGAGTTAATGGCCAATTTAAAGACACAGATTTTCAGAGGGCAGCCATTTGGTAAAGTTGCTTGCCATGCTTAAAAGTAAAATCTTCAAGTCGTGTGGTTAGAATGTGGTGTTTCCCAAGCTGTATGAATCAGCCTGGTTGAGCTAAAGAAGATATTAGTGCAGCCTGGATAATATGCCCTTTAATAAAAAAAAAGAGCCCATGCACTTCCCTAAACAAGCAAGCTCTGCCAATGATGGTGGTCAGATTAAGTAGATTACAGCACAGGGACCACGGTGACCAAGGCATCATTCTCTTACAGGTGACTAGTCTAGCCCAGTAATGGCCTCAGCAATCAGCGTCTCCATAGCAATCAGTGGTCATCCCATTGCAAAAGCGATAAAATGAACAGGTCTTCCTATGAGCAGCCATGACCTCTACATGTTTTACCTCCAACTTTCCCAGGAAAGGGATATTCTTGAAAATTTTCTTTGGCTGTGCAAAACAAAATATGGTTTATGTTTTTATTCAGAGCTAAAATAAAGCAGGTTGAATAGTTTCTTTTAAAAGAAAACAGTGTCTCTTTATGGTCCATTTTGTTTCAAACCCAGTACGTTTCTTTCAATTAAACGGCACCTCGATTAAAGCAGAAGTCAAAATGTCAAGAACAGTTGCTCATAAAGATTATTCGATCAGGCTGATAAAATAACTGAAGGCATTTGGGGTTGCTCTATAAAAGGGGGTTTTCTTGCTTGAGGATTGTGAATGGGCATAAAGGCTCCAGGCCTTGCAAACTCTATGTATGATCACACTGTTTCAGCACCCCTGATAAACCTCTTTAAAACTATATGAACTCTCTCTGGAATGTAGCTTGCTTTTCTTCCCGCAGAAGTCCATGAACCTACAACAGAAGATAACCTCATGAAGAAATCTTCCACATGTTTTTGTAGTTATAATAAGAGGGTGGTCTGATCATTATATCAAGAGTTCTTGTATGAAGTACCTGCTTCCCTGGCAGTTGCCAGACAGGATTACTGCACTGATCCATTCAGCAACAAGGACATTCCCTGAGCCCCCACCATCTGCCAGGTACTGTCATTGTTCTAATACAATCATCCATTTCACCATGCCCACTCCCACTCCCTTTCCTCCTTTTACCCTGAAAGGGTCACGCAGGACATTTTGTACACTTTAAATTACATTTCTGTCAATATTCTGTTAAATCTTTTTAAAAATAAGTCCCCAAGATTACTGTGATTGTCTTGTTGATTCATAGAGCAGGTATTAAAAAAAAAAAAAAATCAGTGCCCTAGAAAATGTCCCCTTTTTTCAGCAATGCTCTTAGACTCCCCTCCCCCACCCCCAGGCTGGGTTTTTATTTTTCTCTGATGAAAAGTGAAATCAACAGTTAAAACTGTATTTATTTTAGAATAAGCCATTTCAGCCATCTTATGTTTATAAAACTGTCAGGTTATTAAATCAGTAATTGAAAGATTTTCTTAACTGATTAACTATGAAAAAAGGCATTTTACTTTTCAAAATACCACTACTTTGTCTTTCATTAATGTAAAGCAAGCTACATTATTAATAAGAAGCTCTTATATTCTAGAGTTCTTAGCATTGTGTGCACCAAAAATCCCTTTGAGAACCTATTAAAAAGTTATGAATCCTCTCAGAAGAAAAATGTAAACACATACAAAATTTTATATATAATTTCAAGAGTTTATGGATTTAAATTAAATAATGTATACAGTTTTTCAAATTGTTCTCACTTCATTAAATCTTTTTTCTTTGACTGATTCTTTTATGGTAACTCTTGAGCAGAAATAACAAACTACAACCTATTACTGTACAACTTTTAATACTTACTCTTTTTAAAATATAGTTTAAAATAGGAAACAGGGTTTCTGCTGCTGATGGTGGTTTCTGGTTTTGGTTTTCCAATCTAAGCAGACATTTGATGAATAATTTTCCATTTTAATTCATAAAATTAAAACAAAGGCCATTGGGAATAGAATGTATACTGACACACACACCAAAAAAAACAGCAATAAATCACCTCAAATCATGAACTTGAAAAAAATCTTTTAACATATAAAAAATAACAAATTTGGGTTTGAAATAAATAGAATGTACTGTAACATATTACCTATCTACATAAGGTATCAAATAAAGGGGAAAAAATCATGAGTGCTTTATTGTGAGAAATAAAAATTTCCAAAGTAGGAAATAAAATGCACCTAAATGATTCAGGAAATCACATAGAAGAATTCTAAGAAGCTGTTATTTGTTAAAATAGTGCCAATTACTCAGAGAAATAAAGGACTTTGAGGACCAAATCAGTGCTATCAGACTGGGTACTTACGATGTCACTGGAGCAGTTTCAGTGGAGTAAGGTAGGCAAAGGTGCAATAGCAAATGATTGAGGAATCAGGACACACTGAGGATGTAAAATGCTGAGGGCAGGTTACTGAAACTTCTTGAGGCAAAGGAAAAGAGGATGTCTAAGTCATGAGGTCATGATAAGATCAACAGATTTCTTTGTCTTTAGCATCCTTGTGCTGGATACTTGGAGAACAAAATTATAATACATTCCTCTATCCTCTAGGACTCAAAGTCTAGTGAGAAAAAGATGCAATTAAAAAGTGCAAATTAGAACTGAAATGATAATTTCAGGTAAAATTAAAGCTCATCAATAATAGAGATATGCACAGAAAATTATGGGAAAACAAGGCAGCACCTCCCACCTTGTATTGCAGCACAAGGAGACGCTTACAAAACATGATGGTGCCAGAACAAGGTCTTCAAATGAGGGGTTATCAAGCCAGAGGGCAAGGGCACTTCACAGTCAGACTAGATGTCACATGCACTTGTATGGAGCAGCAATACGATTGGGGTAAAGTACAAGGCTGGGAGAGGCAGGGGGACTGCAATCTTCAGTAAATCAGTAAGTTGGTGCACGAAATCACCTGCCAGGAAGGATGGGAGTTGTCAAAGTGAGAAAGACAAAAGGCACGAAAGTAAGGTGCCAAAGGTCTCATCAAAATGAGTGATCACGGGTTACAGACAAGAGACATCAGAAGGCAACTGACGGGATAGGAAGTGAAAGGAATAGGGAGACTGAGGTCTGGAGATTGCACAAGGGTAAGAGAGACAACGTGGGGCACGTAACAAGGAGGGTACGTTCAACATCAGAAAGCCTAGAATCTGGGTTCCTGGAGGCAAAGTAGCCAGAGTGGCAGGAACAGTCACTGGAGCAAAAAAGAGGCAGAGGAGCTATGAGACCATAGTGGGACAGCAAGGGGAAGTGAGTCAGGGCTGGGCTGTGGGTGAGCACAGGAAGATGACAAACCAGAGGCTGCAGTTAGCAGGAAAGGTGGAGAAAAGAGCGTGAATGATGTGGTCAAGGGCCTGGGAACCTGGCCCCGACTTTACCTTGCATCCTTGAGCAAGTCACATGCCTCTCTGGGGCTTTCCTGTCTGCAAACCAGAAGGCTGGACTCAATGGTCATCTAGATTCCTAAATTATATCAGATAGCTTTCTCATATGGAAATGATAGCTGTGAAACTGAGAAGGTGGTCATAAACTTTGTTGAAGAACTGTCTTTATTGTAGTTTCGATCAGGGTTCACAAACGTTACCTTCCTTTTGTATAGGACTTCAAAATTCATAACGCTTTCTTAAACCTGTTTTCTAACCTCTAGATATATAATCCTAACCATCTCTCTGAGAGCTCTATAATCCCTATTTTACAGCAAACTGAGATTCTACAAGGCTGAAGTGACTGTAGCTTTGAATTGGTAAAGCAAGTCTTTTTCTTCTAATAAAGAGATTCTACCTGCTTTATTGAGATAACCCATGACTTATTAACATTTAAAATTCATTCCCTCAGCAAGCAACAAGGTGCCCATTAACTGCACTAAAGCTAAAAATGTCATTCATTCCAGGCATCCATCAGATTATCTGATCACCAAAATGAACCTAGAGGACTGTTCTGAACTTTATTTAATTTATATAATGTTGAAAGAAAGCTTTGTAAACGAAAGCAAAGCAAAACAAGTCCTTTATACACCTACTCATATTGTTTAGTACAGAATATGATAGAAAAATCATCTTAATTCAATCCATCTACTTTTATGTAGTTGGGAGATGGTGAGAGACAGAGAAGCCTGGAGTGCTGCAGTCTGTGGGGTCTCTAACAGTCAGACACGATTGGGAGACTGACAACAACAACATATAGAACACTGAGTCAGACCAGAAGTTTTGTTTCCCTAATAATGATTCCTTTCTCTTCAATCAGTCTAGATAGTAGACTGGTTCCACTTTGCTGATTATAATACCCAGTTTATATACAAATTACATACTACTACTCAAGGAAGTGAAGTCCTAGGTCTTCAAAAGGCAGAAAAGGATTTCAATTATTTATAAGTTATCTTATCCTTGTTAACTTATCTATTAAAAGTCCATTAAATATTTTTATTAAATCCTTTGGGGGATATTATTTGCTTCCTAAGTGATTATAAAAATTTTAACTTCATTAAAAATAAAAAACTACTTCAAAAAAAATTTTTAACTTTATCTTTTAAACTACAGGGAGTAGCTTCTTTTCTGAAAAATGTTAAGTAGGTTCAGTTAAAGAAATGTACCTACTATGCATTTTCAAGTCAGAGAATAAATTCAAAATCAATTCCCTACAAAGGTGATTACAACAGATGTTACATTATATAATTGTTTACTTTTAAAATATCTCTTTAGTTTCATTCCATGTCCATTTATCATTTTGAGTTAAACGACAAAAACTTGTGAATTCATATTTTACAGGAAATTCTGCATGACAGACTTGCTTTTCATGCTTAAGTTGGATAAAAATCAATCAAGTAAAAAAATTATCACTAAGCAGATAATATGTATAAGGCATTATACTATGTCACACCAGTAACATTTTGCCCAACAGAAAGATTAAACTGAGTGTTACAATTTAGAGGTTAGCACTTAATCTGCTGTGTGGATTTCACCTTCCAAATTGAAACATTTAAGATCCTCATTTAGAAAGGTGAGAGAAAAAGATAAATATTTCCTTCTATGTGATGAAATGTTTACCAAAACTAGGAGTATAGATATCACTTTTCCTCATATATGTTTAAAATTCAAGGAGGGGGGGAAAGCTACATATAAAAACATACAGATGAACAGTGAATGTATGACCCAATTTCTGTCATAAAAGGTAAAGTCCAGTCTCTGTTGCTAGTTCATTATTCTCACTCGGCTATTAATGCGACAGAGACGGCATTCAAAAAACACGCAAACATTTCAATCTTGATCAGACAGAAAAAGCTTATGCTCCACGACTCCTGCTGTGCAATGATGAGCCATGCCCCTTTTATCTCCTGGTTAACAGCATCTAGGAGCAGACCTGAAGGTTTCAGAAAAATCATCCTAGGAGGGAACTTGATAGACTCATTAACAACAACCTAAAAGGATTTGTGCTTTCTTTCTTAGATCACTATTCCAATGACTTCATTCAGCTCAAGTTTCCATTGATCCTGAAAAATGAAAGAGGTTAACGTGTCCTTTGTGGGGTAGTCAGGTAGATCAATATCAACTTCTAGGTGAACTACTCACTTCAGTTTCCAAAGATCAAGATTACCTACCTAAATGGTACACGCATGGCAATCCCACTGGTTAGATTTCACAGTTTAAAAGTTTAATATCAAAATATAAACATCACCACAATACTCACTTTTAGTTTCTTGTTTAGTTTACAGCAGTATCTGTACACCATTGCCAAGTTCAGAGGTCCAAAATCTGCATAGAAACTGAGATTTTTTTTAAGTAGTATTTAGTAAAAATATAATTTTCAATTACATCAGTGTTCAGTTTTATTTTCATTAAAGTTGTAATCGAGTTTCAATTATTTTCAGGATTAAGAGTCAGTATATAACTGATTCAGAGTGACCCAAATAACTAGTGATTTCACCCTGCCAATACCCTCCAATTAGTATAAGCAGTCTTGCAACAGGTAACTATTTAGCCTGCTTTGAGTTCCACCTCCTTTTATCTCCTTGCCAGGACATTAAGTCAAAAAAATTAAAAAGCAGACACTGAAAGAACCAATATGAACAAAACATATATGTGGTCTGTACTTCCTGGTTTTATTTAAAAGCTCATGCACCCCAGGTTCCAATTCCAACTGTTCCTCTCAAACCTTGCTCTCAATCCTCAGGTACCTTAAGTGCAGTCTTTTTTCAGTTTCGTTCTCCTTGAACTTTCTGTATGCTCTAACACCCTGGCTCAGCTCCCTCTCTCCACTCCTTTACATCCTCTCCAGGATACAGTCACCAGTCTGCTGTTATAAATTACATGATAACACCATGGAAAACAGACGGCTTTTAAGCTGAGATCCAGCATCAGTCTTTCCCATCTTCAACTACCTGCTGGACTTTCCATCTTTGGGTCCTTTTGTCACCTGGAACTCAATCCATCTTTCCTTCCAATCAGCCTTCCAGACTGAAATATTTTCCTTCTTCCAGTCTCTCAGACATGAAACCTCCTAATCACAATAGGGCAGCAAGTAAGTATCAATTTAGTTCTTATATATCAAATAAGCTATTACTCTAAGTCATCCTTCCTCTTCTATTCCTACTTTGGCAACAAAAGTCCAGGTCTTTCTTCATCTCACATCTTTAGTACTTAAATTTTTTCTCTCTCTTGCCCAATCAACCTGTACTCCGCACTAGAAATTAATTTTTAGAAAATCTAGCTTCTCACATATCCTCTCACTGTTCAAAAATGTTTAGCCTTTTCATGAAGATGGCGCCGAAGGCGAAGAAGGAAGCCCCTGCTCCTCCTAAAGCTGAAGCCAAAGCAAAGGCTTTGAAGGCCAAGAAAGCAGTGTTGAAAGGTGTCCACAGCCACAAAAAAAAGAAGATCCGGACGTCGCCCACCTTCCGGCGGCCCAAAACGCTGCGGCTCAGGAGGCAGCCCAAATATCCTCGCAAGAGCGCCCCTAGGAGAAACAAACTTGACCACTATGCCATCATCAAATTCCCCCTCACGACCGAGTCAGCCATGAAGAAAATAGAAGACAACAACACACTGGTATTCATTGTGGATGTCAAGGCCAACAAGCACCAAATTAAACAGGCTATGAAGAAGCTCTATGACACTGACGTGGCTAAGGTCAATACTCTGATCAGGCCTGATGGAGAGAAGAAGGCATATGTTCGACTGGCTCCTGACTATGATGCTTTGGATGTTGCCAACAAAATTGGCATCATCTAAACTGAGTCCAGCTGGCTAATTCCAAATATAAAAGTTTTCACTATTAAAAAAAAAAATGTTTAATGGCTCTTTACTCCCTTCAGAATAATTCTTTGACTCAAAAATCACACTCCTGGCTTCCAGACAAATCTCTCCTAACAGGTCCCGTACAGAATCTTCATTCCAAACATTCATTCTTCATTCCCAAATACGCCATGCACATTCTTAATCCAAGCTACTGTTCACATTGGTCTCCTTGCCTGGAGTGCTCTCCTTTTCTTTTTTAATACCTTCTAGCTTCCACAAAATTCAGTTCAAGTCCTAACTTCTCCACTCATCCTAAGGAAAAACTAGCCATCCTTCTCTCAAAGTTCCCAAAACTTATCATCTGAGCCGTTCTTTTGGCCCACAACACATACCATGCAGGAGACCCCGGTTTATTCCTGGGTCAGGAAGATCTGCTGGAGAAGGGATAGGCAACCCACTCCAGTATTCCTGGGCTTCCCTTGTGGCTCAGCTGGTAAAGAATCCGCCTGCAACGTGGGAAACCTGGGTTCGATCCCTGGATTGGGAAGATTCCCTGGAAAAGGGAAAGGCTACCCACTCCAGTATTCGGGCCTGGAGAATTCCATGGACTATTTTGTCTCTGGGGTTGCAAAGAGTTGGACACGCCTGAGCAACTTTCACTTTCACTTTCTTTTCATAATCTATCACATACTATGAGTTATCTTTTTAAGTGTGGATTCTACCGCCAACTATAGTGTAAGCTTCTCACTCAGTGATAGTATCTCATGCCTAATATGCTTAGAAGAATGGACTGCTCATAATAAACTTCAGCAAATGAGTCTGCTTCCCTGGTGGCTCAGATGGTAAAGAATCTGCCTGCAATGCAGGAGACCTGGGTTCAAACCCTGGGTTGGGAAGACACCCTGGAGAAGGGAACCCACTCCAGCATTGTTGCCTGGAGAATTCCATGGACAGGTGAGCCTGGCAGGCTACAGTCCATGGGGTCACAAAGAGTCAGATACGACTGAGCAACATTCACAGACAGAAATGAGTCTGCATTATGAATATTTTGCTCATTAATGCCCAAATTCAATTTAACCTAGACCATAAGTTTACTAAATATCAACACGTTTCCCCAAAAAAAGCATCCCCAAAAGACCCTTGTTTAAGTTTTTTAAATAAAAATTAGGGTTTACTTAATTTTTTCTGTTACCCAAAATACATTATCATAGATATGTCATTACAAATCTGTCAACAGTCTCCTGCCTTACTTAAGCAAAGAGTACTAAACTTGTTTATTTTACCATGTCAGACAACTTGACAATATTTTGATAACACATAATTTATATTCAAGGTAACACAAAAATTAGGTGTCCCTCCACACAGGCTCCGTGAGAGTTGAGTAGAGTTACCAAAAAAGGAAAGCTGCAACAATTTGAAATTAAAAATTCTTGATCTATTTCTAAAGTCCCCAGTGTGATATTGTGCTCTAAGTATAAACAAAATACCCATGAACGCAAAAGGAACTATACCTATAACATTTAATTACTGACCAGTTAAGCCCTGTTGACAAGAATTCACTCAAGAGAGGCAAAATGAATGGACTGTGCAAATAAGCACCTATCAGCACTGGTTAAGGCAGCCCGTTTCTATCACACAGATCTCCTTGTCCTTGGTTAACTGTAAGAAAAACTCTTAACTAATATATCTGATTCTTTTGCTACTTGAACATAAATATTGAGATGTAGAATTTTAAGGTAAATCTAGAATTTTTAGTTAAAATTATTTCAGCTTTTTTAACTCACTGTGAACAAAGTTTAGGAAAGCATAAAGAATTCAAGTCATCTCTAATTTCATACTAACCATAACAAACCAACTTCAATCCCAAACTCAAAGCTGTTTCTAACATTACAGCCAGCTTAGCCATGAGTACTTTTGGAAGTACATGGTTAATGAACAAACTTACTTCACCAAAACCATGAAAATAAATTGGTATACTGCAATAACACAGAAAAAAGTAAATCAAATACAGACGTTATTCTTAAGTTGATCTGCACTCTCCAATATGGCAGCCACTAGCCACATGTGGCTATTTAAATTAAGTTAAATTAATTAATAAATTTATTTCAGTAAAGTAAATTAATTAATTAAAAATTCAGTTCTCCCATCTTATTAGCCCATATCAAGAGTTCAAAAACCACATGTGGCCAGTGGCTACTAAGTTGTACAATACAGAAATGGAACATTTCCATCCCTGCAGAAAATGTTCTGCGCTGAGAGATGATACTGATCAAGATTTTTTTTTAAAGAAATAAAAACAAAAATAACAAACAACTAGAGATATATATCTTTCCTGTAGCTCAGACAGTAAAGAATCTGCTTGCAATGCAGGAAACCTGGGTTCGATCCCTGGGTTGGGAAGATCGCCTGGAAAAGGGAATGGCAATCCACTCCAGTATCCTTGTCTGGAGAATCCCATGGACAGAGGAGCCTAGTGGGCTACAGTTCGTGGGATTGCAGAGTCGGACATGACTGAGCGACTAACACTACTAGAGATATATAAATAAATAGATAAATCATTTAAAATAACTAGAGGGGATTCCCTGGTGGTCCAGTGGTTGCGAATCTGCCTGCCAATGCAGGGGACACGGAACCCTGCTCTGGAAAGATTCCACATGCTGTGGAGCAATGAAGCCCATGCACCGCAACTGTTGAGCTCGCACTCTAGAGCCTGGGAGCCACAACTGCTGAAGCCCACGTGCCCTAGAGCCTGTGCTTTAAGGCAGGAGACCCCACAGTGAGAAGCCTGCATACCGCATCTAGACAACAGCCCCCCAACTTGCCTCAACTAGAGAAAAAAGGCCTGCACAGCAACGAAGACCCAGCACAAAGATAAATAAATATAATTTAAAAAACATTTTGCACAGCCAAGAGCAATTCAGAACAGGTCTTCAAAGTTCAGAACTGTCACAGACAAGTATACAGCCAACAAACTCTATCTTATGGTCATTTTATACATCCTTTCCTTACAGTGCTTACAGTATTTATAATACAGTGTGAAAGTGAAAGTGAAGTCGCTCAGTCATGTCCGACCCTCAGCGACCCCATGGACTGCAGCCCTCCAGGCTCCTCCGTCCATGGGATTTTAGCTAGTGGTAAAGAACCCTCCTGCTATTGCATGAGATATAAGAAACGGGTTCAATCCCTGGGTCTGGAAGATTCCCTGGAGGAGGGCACGGACAACCACTCGAGTATTCTTGCTTGGAGAATTCCATGGACAGAGGAGCCTGGTAGGCTACAGTCCACAGGGTTTCAAAGAGTCAGACATGACTAAAGCACCAGCACCATATATATGTATATAGGCATATATATTATACATATATATACAATTTTCTAACAAGCTAAATACATTTCAAAAATGTCCAGAGCACTGAAAAACCAATCACAGCCGCTCACTGCTCACACCAAGACAGGTTATCACTGACTTAGGTACAATAAAATGCCTGGAACAAAGAAGACACCTCCCTACAACATGTATCTTTGTAAGAATTTTCCTCACCCAGGGTGGGGAAAATGGAAATGCATTACAAGACAGACCATTAGCTAATTTTCACATAGAAAATGTGAAAACAGAAAAATCAATTGGTAACTATTGAAATAATTGCTGCTGCTGCTACTGCTGCTAAGTCTCTTCAGTCGTGTCCGACTCTGTGCGACCCCATAGACGGCAGCCCATCAGGCCCCGCCGTCCCTGGGATTCTCCAGGCAAGAACACTGGAGTGGGTTGCCATTTCCTTCTCCAATGCATGAAAGTGAAAAGTGAAAGTGAAGTCGCTGAGTGGTGTCAGACTCTTAGGGACCCCATGGACTGCAGCCTACCAGGCTCCTCCGTCCCTGGGATTTTCCAGGCAAGAGTACTGGAGTGGGGTGCCATTGCCTCCTCCCAAAATAATTGCTAGAAGGCATAAAATACGTACTATGGTAACTTGGAACCAAGGCAGGAGAATAAAAGAATTGGGCTCAGGGTAGAAGAGGACTGGAAGGTCATCAACCCGGGGACAGTGAAAATGGGGAGGAGAAATGGCACAGATAAGCCCTGCAGAGATGCAATAAAGAAACCCAAGGGCTGAGTGGGCTCCTAAGCCTGAGGGTAATGACCCTTGATAGTGTCTTCTTTTGGCAACTCCCAGGAAGGAGGTCACCAGAGCCACTGCCAAGCAAGGCCCCAGACTTTTGCTGGAATGAGGGGAAACATCTCCTTTGGGCAAGGAAGACCATGGATGTATTATTTTATTATTGTAGAGCACCCTGAGGTACTCCTCCAAATTGAATGAATGAATGAACATATGAGTAAATATCCTTTGTCTATATATCTATCCCTTATCAATACATATATATCATTGTTGTTGTTGTTGTTGTTTAGTTGCTAAGTCATGTCTGACTCTTTTGCAACCCCATGGACTATAGCCCACCAACCTCCTCTATCCATGGGATTTCCCAGGCAGGAATAGTAGGGTGTGTTGCCATTTCCTTTCCCAATATATGTTGTATCTATATATAAATTTCCCCTTGTAAGGTTGGCAAATTATGGGCCAATATCTAGAATGAAACTCCTGAATTTTTAAGTGAAAATCAACACTTACTTTTATTCAGTAAGTGTTAAGTAGCTAAAATCAAATTCTTCCCTGTTTTGTTAGAAAAGAAATTAAAAGAACTGGAGTCCTACAAGTGGGGAAGAAAGGGAAGGGAGGGTTATGTGGACAGGATGAAGAAATGGGAGCCCAAGGACAGAGAAAACGTTGATCAGGGTCACCCATGACCCACAGATTTTAAGGAAATGGAAGTTAAGCCTAGGAACTTCCCCTACCATCCAGTGCTTAAAGACTCCACCTTCCAGTGCTAGGGGCACGGGTTCAATCCCAGGTCAGGGAACTAAGCTGCAGGGTGTGGCCAAAATTAAATTAAAAAAAAAAATTGGGCCTAGAAGCATTTCTGTTATACCCAACATGTCTACGTCTTCTCATGAGATTCATGACACTTAACGATGCATCATTATTTTGTGTTGTGTTTGGCTTTTCTAACAAACTCTAATTTAAGTGGGTCCATTCCTAGAGGAATTATTGTTTACAGTACAGTTGTGTCTTAGTCTTTTTTGCTGCTGTTGTTCTTTTTTAATTGGAGGATAATTGCTTTACAATATTGTGTTGGTCTCTGCCATACATCAACATGAATCAGCCACAGGTATACCTATGTCCCCTCCCTCTTGATACCTTATTCTATATATCAGAAGTTTTCTCTGAAAATTTCCAACTCTTCAGCAAAAAAGATAAACTATATTCCAAGCAATACTCACTAAACAAAATTTTGACCACCTACTCTGAGCAAGGCACTAAAAGTTAACATATTAATTAAAGAGTGCTATCCATTCAAGCTGGTTTTAGACAAGGCAGAGGAACCAGAGATCAAATTGCCAATATCTGCTGGATCATGGAAAAAGCAAGAGAGTTCCAGAAAAACATCTATTTCTGCTTTATTGACTATGCCAAAGCCTTTGACTGTGTGGATCGCAATAAACTGTGGAAAATTCTGAAAGAGATGGGAATACTAGAACACCTGATCTGCCTCTTGAGAAATTTGTATGCAGGTCAGGAAGCAACAGTTAGAACTGGACATGGAACAACAGACTGGTTACAAATAGGAAAAGGAGTAC
>NW_011495072.1:20318963-20319507 GCF_000754665.1 Bison bison bison
GAGTACATCATGAGAAACGTTGGACTGGAAGAAACACAAGCTGGAATCAAGATTGCCGGGGGAAATATCAATAACCTCAGGTATGCAAATGACACCACCCTTAAGGCAGAAAGTGAAGAGGAACTCAAAAGCCTCTTGATGAAAGTGAAAGTGGAGAGTGAAAAAGTTGGCTTAAAGCTCAACATTCAGAAAACGAAGATCATGGCAACCGGTCCCACCACTTCGTGGGAAATAGATGGGGAAACAGTGGAAACAGTGTCAGACTTTATTTTTCTGGGCTCCAAAATCATTGCAGATGGTGACTACAGCCATGAAATTAAAAGACGCTTACTCCTTGGAAGGAAAGTTATGACCAACCTAGATAGCATATTCAAAAGCAGAGACATTACTTTGCCAACAAAGGTTCGTCTAGTCAAGGCTATGGTTTTTCCTGTGGTCATGTATGGATGTGAGAGTTGGACTGTGAAGAAGGCTGAGCGCCAAAGAATTGATGCTTTTGAACTGTGGTGTTGGAGAAGACTCTTGAGAGTCCCTTGGACTACAA
>NW_011495072.1:20319771-20335362 GCF_000754665.1 Bison bison bison
AAGCAGTCCATTCTGAAGGAGATCAGCCCTGGGATTTCTTTGGAAGGAATGATGCTAAGGCTGAAACTCCAGTACTTTGGCCACCTCATGCGAAGAGTTGACTCATTGGAAAAGACTCTGATGCTGGGAGGGATTGGGGGCAGGAGGAGAAGGGGACAACAGAGGATGAGATGGCTGGATGGCATCACTGAGTCGATGGACGTGAGTCTCAGTGAACTCCGGGAGCTGGTGATGGACAGGAAGGCCTGGCGTGCTGCGATTCATGGGGTCGCAAAGAGTCGGACACAACTGAGCGACTGATCTGATCTGATCTGTCCATACCAAAAATATTTAAAAGTCTGTAAGATCATTATAAGGCATGCCAACTCTTCATTTTTTTTTATCAGCACTGCTGACATGTTTTATCTATTCATTCATTCCATTAATCAAATATCACTGAGAACCTACTGATCACCAGTCCTTACCCACAAGGAGCTCACCACCCAATGACAGACAAGTAAACATAATTACCGCTGATAAGCACTAACTAAGACAGCAGTCTCCTCCAAAGGACAGTGATATGTGTGCATGTGTATGTATGTACATATGTGCAAAATTTTGGTGAAATTAATCAGCACAGACCTCTAGGCTACACGCTACACCTAATATTTCCCCTATTACTAAAACTTATCAGCACCCCTCCAGTCTGATGATAAAGATCCTGTGCATAGCTGAAACTCACAACAATCAAAATTCAAAAAGGCCTCAAATGCTCAGCAAACACTAACCTAAGATCAAAGTACAATTCTGAGTTGTTGCTCATGTATAATAAACCATAGTCACAATGATGTCAACTTCCTAGGGTAGAAAAGCTACACATCTAAGAAGCTTCCCAGCCACACATCAGTCAACTACAGACTGATGGAAAACTAAAGACCATTGGAAAGCAAGGGGTTCCAGTCCCAACTGAACCACTCAATGTCCCTGGGCTGAAGTCTTAGCCTCTCTGCAACTCCACATTCTCATCTATTGAATGAAAATGCTCAATTTGCTTCTAAAGTTCCTTCCGCCTATTATATTATATTACATTTTCCTATCACAGTCATTCTATATGACTGTTATAGAATATATATTAAAAATAGTCTAGATTGTTCATGACTCTGGTTATCCATATTGGACAAACTATTCAACAGTTCAAATGTTTTTCAAGATCTACTCACTCTAATTGATGTACTCTGCTCTCTCAGTGTGTTGGGTCTGGGTTCAGAAGGCATTTCCCTCAGGGTATCCCCCACAGAGAAGGGGAAGACCCTCACAGCTTTCTCCCTGAAATTCACTGTGCTCTCAGCATAGCTAGAGAACAAATCAACAGTTCAGAGAGAAGCTTTATAAGATAGGAAAACTTGACATCATTACTATTTATTTACCTACATAAAGTCTGACATTTGTTGAGATCACAAAGAAAGGAGAGAACCCCAACATCAACTCTCACTCCTGTCTTTTGGTGCATTATCCAGGGTTTTAGGGACGTCCAGATACAAAACACTGGGAATATGTAGAACCCTTCTCCACCTACTCACTTATTAATCTGGGGCAAGTAGCAGGGCCACCTGAGGCTCCCGCTGCTGCTTCTGTAAAATGGGTTAATGCTGCCACTTTGCCTTAAAGCCAAAGAGAAACCTGTATGCAGGTCAAGAAGCAACAGTTAGAATAGGACATGGAACAACAGACTGGTTCCAAATTGGGAAAGGAGTATGTCAAGGCTGTATATTGTCATCCTGCTTATTTAACTTCCATGCAGAGTACATCATGAGAAATACTGGGCTGGATGAATCACAAACTAGAATTGAGATTGCTGGGAGAAATATCAACAACCTCAGATATGCAGGCAATATCACTTGAATGGCAGAAAATGAAGAGGAATTAAACAGCCTCCTTGGGAGAATGGCATTGAAACATGTATAATATCATGTATGAAACGAGTCGCCAGTCCAGGTTCGATGCACAATACTGGAGGCTTGGGGCTGGTGCACTGGGACAACCCAGAGGGATGGTATGGGGAGGGAGGAGGGAGGAGGGTTCAGGATGGGGAACACAGGTATACCTATGGCGGATTCATTTCAATATTTGGCAAAACTAATACAATATTGTAAAGTTTAAAAAATAAAATTAAACTTAAAAAAATTGAAAAAAAATTAAAAAAAAAAAACAGCCTCTTAATGAGGGTGAAAGAGGAGAGTGAAAAAGTTGGCTTGAAACTCAACATTCAAAAAACTAAGATCATGGTATCTGGTCCCATCACTTCATGGCAAACAGAAAGAGCAAAAATGGAAGCAGTGACAGATTTTATTTTCAAAAATCACTGCAGACAGTGACTGCAGCCACAAAATTAAAAGATGCTCCTTGGAAGGAAAGTTATGTGACAAACCTAGACAGCATATTAAAAAGCAGAGACATCACTTAGCTGACAAAGGTCCATATATTCAAAGCTATGGTTTTTCCAGCAGTCATGTGCAGATCTGAGAGTTGAACCATAAGGAAGGTTGAGCTTCGAAGAATTGAGGCTTTCAAATTGTGGAGCTGGAGAAGACTCTTGAGAATCCCCTGGACTGAGCAGAGAGCAAACTAGTCAATCTTAAAGAAAAACAACCCTGAATATTCATTGGAAGCACTGATGCTGAAGCTGAAGCTCTAATACTCTGGCCACCTGATGTGAAGAGCTGACTCACTGGAAAAAACTTTGATGATGGGAAACACTGAGGGAAAAAAGAGAAGGAGGTGGCAGAGGATGAGATGGTTGGATGGCATCACTGACTCAACGAACATGAATTTGAGCAAACTCTGGAAGATAATGAAGGGCATGGAAGCCTGGAGTGCTGCAGGCCATGGGGTTGCGAAGAGTAGAACACAACTTAGCCACAGAACAACAACAACAACGGAAGACAGGACTAAACGATATCAGAGAACCTTCAGCACCAAGGTCTGTAATCCTGTGACTTCCCTTTTTGAAGCAAGTCAATTAATTAAACACTCCCACTTTGAGTCTCAGATTAATGAAAACAAAAGAAGACTTCTTCAGGAATGCACTGGCAAGATTAAAATTCACTCCCATAGAAACATTCTCAAGCAGTGTAAATTAACCCCTTTATTCAGTGGCAGGTATTAAAGGCAAGAGAGCTACGCAGAGAGTACACATGTGACTTTGGTAGAAAACAGATTGGTGACTGATCCCCTGTACATAAAAGACTAACCCTCCTCACACGTCATAAAGCAAGGGAGGCCCTGAAAAGGAAAATAATCACTCTAACATCTGGCAATGATCACATCACCTCTCTAAACTCCTGAAATTAAAACCAAAACCCTGAAACTTGTCTGTGAGGCCAGGATGATGTAGCCCCCACCTAGTTCTCATTTTGTACCATTTCCATTTCAGTACTAGTAAGCTCCAAGCAAGCTACTTCTTTTCATTCCTGCCTCAGGCCCTTCGCACATTACCCTCCTTGGCCCAATTAACACCCTTTTACCCTTCAGGACTCAGCTCCAGTCACACTTCCTCAGGATATTCTTCTCTGATCCCTCCTCCATCTGTATCCCCACCTCCACCCTCATCCCACTTCACACATACACACACACATACACACACACACACCACTCCATCCTACAGGCCAGGTCCTATTCTTGTGTGCTTCCAAAGAATCATAGGTCTTTCCTTGAGAGAGTTTACAGACTGTCCGATATCTGAATATTCATTAATAGCTTCCCTAAGGCCCAAATGGCAACCCACTCCAGTGTTCTTGCCTGGAGAATCCCATGGACAGAGAAGCCTGGTGGGCTACAGTCCATAGGGTCACACAGAGTCTGGCTTGCTCTAAATGTGACCTGCTCCAGAAGTGGCTCCCAGTCTAAAAAGACTCACCCCAACTATACAGCATCCCAACTCCTTTTTTTTTTTTTTTTGCTTAGCAGCCCCTTCAGTGGTATCTGAGAGTTTTGCCAAGCTAAAATCAGCCTAAAACTTTACTTTTGAGTTTTCTAGAGCTGTAGGCAATCTATAGAGCATATAGAATGAAGTACATTGGACACTGAAGTGTCTGGCAGAACAGAAAACGCACTATTTTACAATCCCACTATTCACAGCTCCCTAGAAGAGACCTTTTTAACCCTTTTTCTTTGCATCACACTTAGATAAAAATAAAATGCTTTTAGCATTTCAGATTAATTCAGCTACAGATGATCAACAATTTGATTATGGGGACTAAAGATAAGTGCTATATCAATTTCACACTCTCTTAAAAGAAAAAGAAATGTGTAAAATCAGAAATCAGTTATACAAGGATCCCCAATTCAGAAATCTCAATCGGGAATATAAATGAGAATCACAAGTAAGGCATATTATTTCTTTTAAAGCCTGCCACAAACCCATGCCCTTTAGCAATATTTATGAAAGTCTCCAACTCACTTGGAAGTCTATATAGCCTTATACTGCACCAAAGGCTAATAAAACATGATATCTGGTTTCTATGCTCATAGCATGTTAGACTCATCAGACAGACCATAGGCAGGAGGCAGCTATTGGTGGCTGCTGGTACATTGATAGAAATGTCAAAAGCTAATAGCTCAAACTGTAAAGAATCTGCCCACAATGCGGGCACCTGGGTTCTATCCCTGGGCCAGAAAGATCCCTGGAGAAGAGCATGGCAACCCACTCCAGGATGCCTGAAGAATCCCACGGACAGAGGAGCCTGGTGGGCTACAGTCCATGGGGTTGAAAAGAGTCAGACACAACTGAGCGACTAATGTACATACTCCAACAGTAAATAACACCTAGAAAGTACTCAGGTGAGCTATTCATCAACAGAAACTAACTAGATTAAAAACACTAAAAGATACAAGATGTTTACGAAACAAAAGATGTTTAGCAAATCTGATACTTAAGCAGAAATCTCTTTATTGTGCTGTGATCAGTCGCTTGCTCAGATGCTCCATCATGTCCCATTCTTTGCAACCTGTAGACTGTAGCCCACCAGGGTCCCCTGCCCATGGAATTTTCCAGGCAAGAATACTGGAGCAGGTTGCGCTTTCCTACTCCAGGGGATCTTCCAACCCAGGGATCGACTCAGATCTCCCACATTGCAGGCAGATTCTTTACTGCCTCAGCCACCTTTAGGAGCTCCTAAAACTATACCTGAATTACAATGAAACTGTACAACCAATGTACTCATAGTAATAAAGTCTCACAGAAAAAAAGAGTAAATCATAATCAGTAAATTCTTTACGAAGGCAACAATGTAGATTCATTTTAGAAAGGTTCCCATAAATTACAAAACTACTTTGATATTTCAAGATGTAATTTTCCATCTTTTTGTAGAAGCTGCCCTACTGAAATGCCACATTCCCAGACAAGACTAGATAAGAGTATATGCGTTGTAAGAGTATATGTAGCAAGGACAGCAAATTTGAAATACACCATCTCTTCTGGTTCTCAAAAGAAAACTAAATTTTATAAAAGAAGAACATGTCTGAACTAGCAAATTCTTCAGTTCATCAATAGGATATGAAGATCTTTAACACCAAAATATTAAATTAATAAATGAAACACTTTATTCAAAAACTATAGCTTATGAAACTATTTTCCATAAAGGAAATTCACTGATGATCACAAATAATTGTGATGCTTTACCAGATGTTTCCAAGTTTGTCAAAGGCTGAGATCATTACATGCTTTAATAAATAAAATAATGTTTTTGATGGTTCTCATTCAACATCTGATTCTTTGGTGGTCCTGGAAGCCGATTAACAAAACCAACTTTTTTAATGTAAATTGAAACTAAAGCTTAAAAATTTTTTAAAGAAACAATGAACTCCGCACTTGAGCCCACTTCAAATCAGTGAGCCAGAAAGGAACTTGAGATCAGCTGTCCCACCCACCTCCCCAGATTTTTAAAACAAGGAAATAGCTAGATATCCAGGGCAGGCATTGTCTATTTTCTGCTTAAAGATCACAAAGGACAATAACTCCTCTTTTACTTTCATTATAGACTCCCCTTTTTATTTCCCTTCCCCATCCCCCAAATAAAGCAACAAAAAGGTAGCTTCTCCTTCTGATTTACATACATGCCCTACTTTAAGGTGTCACTTTCTCCCAATCATCCAAACCATACATCTTGAACTTAACCTTCAATTGCCCTGACCCCTCAAATGCCTCAAATATAGACAATCCATCCCCTCTAGCCTCTCTCCCACCTAGCCTTTCTGTTCCCATTGCTGTAACCATAATCCAGCCCTGCCACACCTCCCAGTCACGGGAGTACTTGCCCTAAGCAGAGCTCTGCTCAGTCTCCCTGTGTCATTCATAAACCAGCGGAACTGAGATCCAAACAGCTTTCCATAAGCCAGTCCCCAACCACGCGTCCAGCCTCACCCATGACCTCTCTGCACTTCAAATATTTTGCCTCACCTAACAAAATCTTGCTATTCCCCAACACTGAAATTTTTCTTTCTTTCCTTCTTCTCTCATTCATTCAGCTAAAATTTCTTTTACAACCTCTAAGCCAAGCTCTGTGCTAGATATATGTATACAGTGGTGAGCAAAAATAGGCGGTACTTGTCCTCATAAAGATCATAAAATACACTCTTTGCTCTTTCACACCCTTCAAAAGCTAGTTCAAATATCACTCTATGAAGTCTTTATCACTCTGGGAAGTAATATCTCTTCCTTTCTTGGATTTTTAATATATTCGTTTACAACTTTTGTCATTTCTTGCCTGTATTTGTTTACACTTCCTTCTTTCTGTATTTATGTACCCCCAAAGCATTAGCATACTGCTCTGTACCAAAATCTATCACATCTAAATATTTCATTTGTTTGTTTGTTTTGGGGGGAGTGGGGTTTTTTTTTGGCCCCACCATGCGGCATGAGGGATCCTAGTTCCTCCGCCAGGGATCAAACCCATGCCTCTGCAGTGGAAGCACGATGTATCAATCACAGGACTGCACTGTTTCCTCTATTTCCAACCACCTACAGCTTTTAAATTATGCTTTTCTCACTTCCCATAAAAACATGTCAAGAGTCTTTTTTTCTTTCTCTTTCTTTTTAAAGCACAAAGATGCATTAAGCTGTGGCTAAGTGTAAGTCATTTACTTTCGGCTTTGGAATGTGTTTATGAACTTACAAATGAGAACATCTGATGTCTTAGGGATCTACTTCAAACACAATAATGAAGCCGCCCTGTGGTGACTTGGCCAACAAAGAACTTGGACGGCACACAGCTCCTCACAGGACTCTCCTCCAACCCATTTGAATCCCTTCTCAGGCTTCCTGATTAAGACTAGCCCTGTCAGTTTTAACTGAGTCCTCAGCACCTCAGTTAATTTTTGCATTTTCACCAAGCTTGTCTCAAGCAAATTGAAAGAACTGAGTAACAATTGTCCTTACGAAGAACAGAAATTGACGACCCCACTGTGAATGCCAAAGAGGTCAAAACAGCAAGTATTTGATAAATCAGTATCCTGAAAGTAAAAGTTGACTCTAGTGGGTCACAGAATTAAGAACTGACTGGTGAATGTATAAGCGAAATGAGTGAAGTCTCTCAGTTGTGTCCAACTCTTTGCGACCCCAGGGACTTGTAGCCTACCAGGCTCCTCCATCCATGGGATTTTCAAGGCAAGAGTATTGCAGTGGGGTGCCATTTCCTTCTCCAGGGGATCTTCCCAACCCAGGGATCAAACCCGGGTCTCCTGAATTGTAGGCAGACACTTTTACTGTCCGAGCCACCAGGGAAGTGGTGAATGTTTACAGATATCTATTTTCTCATGACATATACAGCATAATAATCCTGGTTATATACACAGGTACACATACATAAGCACACACCTAAAACTCTTTGTTCAAAACAGAGAATGGGAAAAGTGGCCCTGAACAGAACTGTTATTTCTGCAGGATTAGGATGAGAGAAAGGAGAAAAGGGGAAGAAAGTAGAAACCTATATCACCTTTTAAATGCTAAAGAGTTTTCTGATTTTTCAGGAGAATTCTATGCACAAATCATTACATCTTAAGTGACACCAGTTAAGCAGCAAGAACATTTCAGTCTTCCTGCAAAGAATTTTCATAAGCTTATAAAAACTGGGCTTCTTTTGTTTTCACCTCTCCTATTAACATACAATGATAACTAACTCAATTTATTTTCTCTCTCTCTTTTAGGCAGGGCAGACCACTGAAAGGAGAAAAAGCAAATTCATATCCACAAAAGTGGAGCTGCGGGAAAACATTTTAATTACTACCGCACATATCCAGATACAGCCTGGACATAAATTTGTGTACACAATGTCAGCAGCCCATTCCTTGCCAAAGCCATCACCACTCAAGTTAGAAGGGTCACATGAGCCAGGGAGGGGCAAAGCTGTTCTCCACCCTCTTTACCAGCCTCAGGCTCAAGACAAATGGGAACTTGCTGGAAGCAGGAGAGCATGACTTCAGGGTAAATTTACTAGCTCAATGACCTTCGGATCTACATAATCCTCTCTGAGTCTCAGTTTCCTCATCTATAAAGTGGTGACAATAATAGCACCTAACTCCTAGGGTTGTTCCCAAGATTGAGTTAATGTACATAAAGAACATTGCTTGTCATAGGACTGTAAATATTAGCTTGTCATGGGACTATAAATATTAGCTGTTGCTATAATTTTATTTTTATTCTCATGATGAAATGTGCCTCTGAATTCAACTGTATCCCCTGTTCTGTCTATATCATAGCAATTTATAATGAGACTTGAGGTACCAAATGATGGCCCTAAGGCTCTAGGCCCAGGGGCTTCCCTGGTGGCTGAGAAGGTAAAGAACCTGGCTCAATGCAGGAGACTCAGGTTCCATCCTTGGGTCAGGAAGATCCCCTGGAGAAGGGAACAGCTACCCACTTTAGTACTCTTGCTTGGAGAATTTCATGGACAGAGGAGTCTGATGGGCTAGAGTCCATGGGCCACAGAGTCAGACACAACTGAGCAACTTTCACTTCAAGGCTCTATATAAGATCACATATCTGTGTATATCTGTGTATGTTCATATGCTTAGGTGGCATTCAGCTTTCTGTGACATTAGCCTACTTGTTACACATTAAATTCAAAATAAAAACTGAAAAAACAAAAGGGTTTCTTCCTACCTCGATTTAACCTAAATTTTCTATTCCTACAATATTTCCGGGCAAGAGAAGTTTTTCTGTCTTTCTCTCAAAGATGTCCTAGTCTCACATTTCAACTCAAGCCTATGCTACAAGCTACATATAAGAAATCATTCTTTTATAAATTATTTATTCCAAAATTCCCAGTTGCATTAATATCAGGCTACTTTAATAAAGTTTAAATGAAATTTGGACATTTTAAATTATTTAAATCTTCAAGTTAATTAGTTCTCATTAGAGGCTGCTCATTCTTCCATGCTAAAACATTTGGTGAAATTCTTTGAATCATTTCAGAAACTGCTTAATATGCAGTACCCAGAGTATGTCCATGAAGAGTTTTCTCCTGCATTTTCAGTACCTTTGCAAACACGAAGACAGAAGAAATGAAAATGGATAAGAATTCTACAGTCTCCTTTCTATGCATAAACGTTCAACTCTATACCCATCACAGTTAGGAGGGGCCCACAAACTTATAACAATTAACATATTTGATTTTGTTAACTTTCGAGCCAAAAGGAATTTGAGCCAAGTTATAAAAAGTAAGCCTCTATTTGGATTACACGGCCCAATTCCAAAACCAAAGAACTAGCCTTTCTGGAAAGTTGTGCATTATTTATAGCTTAATCAAATACAGACAAATCTTTAAAAGGCTCCCTTTTTTAGGGGCTACATTTTCCCCACAAGTGTGGTAGTTTACACTCTGATTTTAATTCTGATCTGTGAAATCATAACCCAAGGATAAATGTATGCTTTATTATCAACCACATTTTACTAAAATTGCTCATGCCTTTATACTAATGTGGTAACTTCTGTTTAAAATTCAAAGAGAAAATTCATTTCTAATAGATAGTTGGGATCTCATAAGGCCAACTTTGTTAACCCTTCTCCACTAGCTTCTCAGACAGTTGCCAGGTGTGGGTAGCGGATGCACCTGTGGGTCTGGGTTGCCAATCTATGCCTTCTGCCCTGACAGGTGTCAGAGCCGGTAGCTACCAAACCAGGATTAAGAAACTTCAGGGCCTTTACTGCCTTTCCAGATCCAACTCAGAGGTGTGGGCTATCACTGCAGTGGACATCCCACTCCAACAACCCCACGGCAAAGTCAGCTTGAAAACAGTTCTAAAATTTTGGCTGGGAGAAATTTTGCCCTTAGTTCCCTTAAGAGGAACAAAGCCTCACTATTTAAATATTTGTTGATTTATTTAATTCAAAAAATAATAGTTGCATTTCCAGGATGATAATTTAGCCAGAAAGGCAGCATTTCACTTACACATTCCGTAAATAAGTACACAGAAATAGGGCTGTATAAGGCCCCATGTGATCACATATACTAATATTCTCTTTTCCTTGCAGGCATCGGTTCAGTCGTGTCTGGCTCTTTGTGACCCTATAGGCTGTAGCCCACCAGGCTCCTCTGTCCATGGAATTCTCCAGGCAAGAATACTGGAGTGGGTTACCATGCCCTCCTCCAGGGGATCTTCCCGACCCAGGGATCGAACCTGAGTCTCCTGAGGCTCCTGTATTGAAGGCAGATTCTTTTACCGCTGAGCCACCAGGCAAGCCCTCTTCTTTCCTTGGAGAATTACAATCTGATATAATAGTCCAGGTTTTTGTCACCATAAGCTATCTGTCATAGAAGAACTCTGATATTACTCATCCTTCAAAGGTCTCTGTGGTCTCTCTAATTCAATACGTCCTAAAAGCAGTGCTGACAAGACGGATTCCACTGCGTCTATTCCTCTCCCCTCTCTTCTCTCTCCTTCAGCGTTGATCCACCTTTTTGGCTGCTTATTACTACCTCTTTCCCTTGGTTCCTCTCATCCTGGTCATGCCTATGAAATACAGCCCTTCATATTTTTCTCTATCTCCCAGAAATTACATCATTCTCACAGCTTTATCATCTTTTGGAGGAAAACCTCCAAATTTAAGGACTTCTAATTTATGTGATATCCAACCCTGATGTGCACATCCCATAAACTCCCTCCTTCCAACCTGACCAACACGAAACGCCTGATCTCCCCACAAAAACCAGTTCTGCCCTACTTCTTGTTTCAGTCAATGGTCCCAACAGGTTTACTGTGACCCAGGCTGTCTTAAAGACTTCTTAGACCCCTCTTTTTCCTCAGCACCGCACCAACCCACGCACATGATCTGTTGCCAAGTCACATGGATTCAGAGCTCTTCTTTTCACCACCATTGCCACCAGTTCTAATCAAGGCATTTATTTCTTCCCCCTGAACATTTCAGAATTTCTCTAAGCAGGCTCTACTTCCTCTCTAA
Source organism: Bison bison bison (assembly GCF_000754665.1). Classification (NCBI taxonomy): domain Eukaryota; kingdom Metazoa; phylum Chordata; class Mammalia; order Artiodactyla; family Bovidae; genus Bison; species Bison bison. The sequence continues at coordinate 20,331,206 of NW_011495072.1, forward strand.
TCTGTCCAAAATGATGCTATCATATTAATTTTTTGAGGACCTATGTATTCTAGGGTTTCCCAGATGGCTCAGTGGTAAAGGATCTGCCTGCAATGCAGAAGACACAGGAGACTTGGGTTCAGTCCCTGGGTCAGGAAGATCCCCTGGAGGAGGAAACGGCAACCCACTCCAATATTCTTGTCTGGAGAATCCCACGGACAGAGGAGTCTGGAGGGCTACAGTCCAAAGGGTTGCAAAGAGTCAAACACAATTGAGCGACTAAGCACAGAACACACATACGTACTCCAGAACTAGAGGGCTCGATTTCAAATTCCAGGTCTGCTACTTCTTACTTCTGTGACCTTGGGCAATTTACCTAACCTCTCTGTCCCTTACTCTCATTGTTTGCACACTAAGGATTATAACAGTAACTGCCTAAAAACCGAAGTGAAAATAAAATAAATTAATAGTTGTGGAGCACCGAGCACCTGGTGTGCATTTAAATTCTTGATGAAATGTGCCATTATTTGCAGTAACATAGGACCAGTCATACCATGGACTGCCCCCAAATCCTCAACAGAGTCCCATGGCATACTAAGGGAACCCTGGCACTCAATTCGCCCAGCTGACCTTTCAGCTTCAGATTACACAGCCCCATTTGAACCTGGTATACACACCAGGCCAACGAGAGGTCTCACTATTCCCTGAGGACACTCTAGAGCCTCCCTCCTCGTCCTTGCTATTCCTGCTTCTGGGATCTCTCCTCTCCCATCTCTGTCCATTCTGCAAGCCAGTCTTAACTTTTCCATGAAGGCTTTTCTGAACCCCTCAACCAAATGTGCTCCCCCAGCCGTGAATTCCCCCCAGCACAGGGGGGTATGTGAATCTATGGCAGTTATCTTTTCTCTCTCTCTCACTGAAGTCCTGTCTTTCTCCCTCCAGCTCTGGAGCTCCGTGAAGGTAACGTGTATCCATCTTCATTGTATTCACTATATCATCTAACCCTGTATAATGTTGAAGGTGACCAAAAAATGGAGTTGTGGGTGATCAGAACCATAGCTACTCCTGTGGCACAGTACTTGGGCACCTCAAACAAAAAGAAGTACACACTCTGCCCAGACTGAAGTCTTTATCAAAGTTTCAAATGACATCAAAATTTCACAATATAAATTGGATGGTCTTTCCAGAAAGTCTTTCTTTACAGAAATACAGTAGAATCAGTATAAGAAGAATGTGATTTGAAGTCCTATCCTAAAATACTAACATTAAAATCATACAAAATCTTTCCTCATATATAAACATCAGAATCAAACCACTGAGCACTGTGTTTAATTGACTAAACATAATTTCCTGTTAGATCTAGATCTATCAACTAGCAATCCCAAAAGAAGCAACTGAGACCTTAATGCCTGGGGTTAATTCAGTGACATATTAACCTCCAGCACATCACTGAAGAACTGAACATAATAATGTATACACTGTTCCTACCCTCAGACTCAGGGGAGGCCCCCAAACTCTACACACAGAAAAAGAAAGCGACAACAATGCACGTTCACAACAACAGAATGAATACTCCAGAAACACTGCTGGCCGTGACATCATCCAGGTACCTGAGGTCAGGGAGTAGGCAGTGCAGCACTCCATTCTGTCTAGAAGCAGAGCTGTAATCTGACACCAGGGATTTAGACCTCTTTGCTGCAGCAGCTCTGGGCATTCATGAGCAGCAGCAAAGGGCTCTTTCATTCCCACTTTTGCTTCAGCCATTCAAGAAGCATCCTGCTCCCAGCACCAGTAAGAGAAATGTCCTGAAGACATCAGTTTCATGAATCCCTCTGATGAAGTGACAATTAAAGATTGTTTTCCCTCAAAGAAAAGATATGCTCTGGATGGTCGAGAATACTCTCACTCTTTGAACGCCTGATGGTACTCACAAATCCTTAGGCAGAACTCCCAAAATCCCCCTTAACAGCACAAGTCCTGGGGCACTTTCTATCATGAATACAGTTCACTTAACTATGTTCATGTAATTTGGACTTTTGGTTAAGGCAACAAGAAAATAAAACTAAATTTTCTGTTAGAATATACTGACTACCCTGAAACACCAGCTCTTTTGATAAAAGGACGTAATCAAGCCAACTCAGCCTTCTTATTCCTTACTATTATGTTGCTTTTATTGAATCGAGACTTCTCTCTCTTTGAATTACATGTTTACTATACTATAATCTTTTTCATGTAGATCAACAGTCTTTCACAGAAAACAGTTCCCTGCATGCATCTTTCACTCTTAAATCCTAACCCCACAAAGCCAAAGTAACCAAAGAATGTAAATCAGCACTCCTACGCCACTTCCTCAAAGGCAAAAATAATAATGCAGTGATGCTTGGGACACTCAAATAAAATAACGCAGCAATTTACCACCCAGGTAAAATCTTACTCATAGATATGACTGGGACACAGCTAAGTGTGTCCCACTTTCCAAATATGAGCTGCACAAACAAAAACATCCTGAGATACAGCAGAAGCCTTGTGATCGGTAAAGCTGAAGCACCTGTAATACACACACTGCCCTGTACTCTGTAGGTGCTCCAATAAATACCCTGTGACTGATTCACATGCCTATTACAGAATCCAGCAAGGACAGAGAGTGCCTCTCCCTGGCCCTGCTCTGGGGAGTGTTCGGAATCTACAGCTGCAGTTTACTGTGGTGGTAGGAAGAACTAATACAGACAGAGGACTAAAAGGAATGAGGTGATGACAGGTTCAAATTACCTTAACTTTCCCTGCACCTCTTCCCCAGCTCTGAGCCTAAGAAATTGGATTTGTTACTTGCACCACTGGAGAAGGAGAATAAAACTGTCATAAAGGTGCATAGCATTTCCTTACCCAAGAGCCAACAAGTTAAATAGCTGAGATTAAAAAAATATATAGAAACTTACTTTTCATAGACCAGCTCCTCATCGATGGAGAAATAGTGGGTATTTACTGTGCTTTTTGGTCTATTCCTTAAAGTAGCAAAATATAATCGATCTGAAAGACAAGTTTAAAAGATGGGAGAAAACATGAGAAGCAGGGAAGCTGGTGGGGTAGGGGGGTGCTAATACACTATAACAAAATAACAACTGCTACCCGGTATTTAAAGATCCCATTAACACGTGGAATTCTTGCAGAAACCTGATCTCTCCCGGAAAGCCACAGAGATCCAAGAGCACACCAGTTAGAGAAGCGAGTCGAGGGCCCGACTGAGGGACTCAGTGGCGTGCAAAACTCCCTGATCTCCCTGGTTTCAGGCCAGCGGGAGCAGGTAGAAGCTGAGGGTACTCGTTGAACTGGAGATGCAAGTTTGGTTCAGAAATCTCCAGACCGCTGCGGAAGGGGAAGAGAGAGGCGAGACTCTCCACTACAGCTCCGGAGACTTCAAGAAGAGGAAGGGAGGAGAGACAGGGGGTGTGGTTGGAGGTGTCCCGAAAACCGAGATCCAGCAACAGTAGGATAAAGGCAACTGAAAGGATCCCCTGGAGCAGAATCCCCTCGAGCCGCTGCACGCTGGAGCCCGGCAGAGGACGGTGCGGTCCCTTTACCGAGCTGGGAGGCCTTCCGAAAGTGCTGCAGAGGGAACGAGGGACGCAAGAAAGACAGAGAAGCCGGAAGCGGGGGGTCCTCGGGGGGAAAGGATAGTACAAAAAAGGGATGAGAGCGCGCGCAGCGATTGTAGTACGCTGGGGGCCCCAGAAGAAGCCGGAGACAGTGGTTGGGACACAGGGGCGAGAAGTGAAGAGCTGGGGTGTCGACAGAGGGTTGGAGGATGCGGGGCGACTGCTCCTCACCTTTCATGAACTCGCAAGCCCCGATTAGTTCCCCTGACTCCGCTGCCATCTTAAGCGAGATACGCACGGGGGAGGGCTGGGTCGTGGCCAGCTGAGGTTACCCGCCCCCGGGGGCTTCCCCAGTGCCCAGGAGCCGGGAAGCTTGCAGTCGCGAACACCGAGCCCGCCCGAGAGAGGCAGCAGGCGCCGAAGGCGGAGGCGGCTGGGGGGTCAGCGCGCCGGGCGCCCCGGGGACATTCCGTGGGGAACCCGAGCACGCTCCGAGCGGGGCGCACACGCCCCGGGCTGTGGCCACTCCGATTCGGACCCGGCTGCTGCCGCTGCCGCACCGCCGCCGCGCCTGGGAAAGCAGAC
>NW_011495072.1:20335462-20340679 GCF_000754665.1 Bison bison bison
ATCATGGAGGAGGAGACGTCTGGCCCCGATCGCGCCCGTGGCTACTCGTGAGGCAGCGGGCAGGACTCTGGTGCCCGCCGGCTGGCAGCAGCTGCTCCGGCTCCTCCTTCGCCGCCTCCTTTCAGCAGCAACTCTTCCTCCTCCTCCTCCCCTTGGGTCCGCCCCCAGGCCTTCCTCCCCGCCCTCCCACGGCTCCCTCCACTTTCACGGCTCCGCGGCCATCCCTTAAAGGGACAGCCCAGCTCCTTTCTCCGCGCCGGGTCCGCGCCCCAGTTACCAGGCGCCCCGCAGGTCACTAAGAGCCAGTTGCTAAGGCTTTGTTGCCGTCCACCAATTGCTGTACGGGATACGCGGCCCTGGGCAGAGGAGCCAGGAGGGGCCTCCAGACCAGAAACTTATGAATGAAACGGTGGAGTTGGGAGTGTCCCGGAGAGCGCTGCTGTGGCTTTTCAGGCAAGGATGAGCCCGCGCCCCTTCGTTTTCTGCACCCCACTGAGTCTTCTTCCCACTCTAGAGTTTTCGTTTGTCTCTCTCATTCTCTACTTCTCACGCCCCACTCACCCTTGTTCCAAACTCTTGCATGCGCGCGAGCACACGCAGTCTTACAGATCTAGGATCTATAAAATCTATAAGATTACCTACAGCTAATCTTTCAACCACCGCCCATCCCACCACTGATGGATCTCTATCTTTATAAGAAATAAAATCTGCAGGAAAAAAAAAAAAAAAAGCCCTACCTCCTAGCTCAGAAGAACACCTACTGGTTTCCTCTACACATACTGGATTCTGAATTAACTTGTGCTTTGTTCTCACGGGGTAAAACGTTCCCATCCGGTTCCCCACGTCCTCTCATTTGGGTCGCCGCTGTGGGCGCAAATCATCACAAATGCCAAACCTTAATACCGCTCTGGTCCCTGTGGTGGGCGGGGCGGAGGAACGCGACCAGCCCGGGGGCGGGGAGGGAACAGAGGTATAGGGAGAGGGCCACATGTCCACGGGAAAAATAAACACAAAAGAATTTCTTGACGCAGTCTTAGCTGAAGCGCTGGGAGTGGTTCATCTCAAAGAAGCCCTTGACTTGATTCTGTAAGGCTTTTTGAACAGCTAGAACAACTTTAATGCCGGGTGTCCTACCCGCGAGCTTAATTAAAGGGCAGTCCCTGCCATATGAAAATGGCGCTACGGACCTATCGCCGGAAGAGCATGCGCTCTGAGTGGTTTCTCCAGAAACAGAAAAGGATTTGTGCCAGCCTTCGGTTTCGCAGTCGTTTGTTTACCTCTTGGAGGAAGGGGGCGCGCAAGAGAAGAGACGACTGACTCAAAGAGCGCTCTGAGGCCAGCAAGTAAAACTCAATTTACTGGTCTTAGCTTTGCTGGCTATCCAACAGGCTGAACAGCCGCAGAAAAATGATAAACGAATATTACTTGGATATTCAGATCGAACAAGCCCTTGCAAGATAGTTAAAAAGAAAAACCTACCCTAACATCCACATCTTTAAGACAAGAATCATATAAATTTAAAACTGGGGACTCAGTAAAGACGACTTCCTGTCATCACCTAGTCTTGAGTAAAGCTTATCTCAAAAGAGTTTTTAAAGCCGAAAAAGTCCTGAAAAGATGAATTCTAATGAGTGTTCCACTCTGCCGAGATGCACTTCTCGTTTTACGGGCCCCTGGCCATGGCTATGGAATTCTAAAGAACGAAGTATCTCTAAATGTCCTGTCCACATTCAACAATTGTTTGCATTTTCCCTGATATTTATTCCCACAAATCGAGTATCAGCAGTCATGTCGGCCAGTTCATATTATTTTGCTGAAGTTTGAGACTTAATATGTGAAAGTTATGGAAAAGCAAAATATGTGAATGTCTCAATAAACTTACCCACTTTGTTTAAAAAGCTATATTAATCCAGTGCTGGCAATCTGTTTCCAAATTTGATGATGTAAAATTCATGTAGACTAAATTCCTTAACAAAATTCCTAACAACTTTTCATATAAGTGTTGTATTAGAAAAATTGCATTAGAAAAAAGAAGCTCTGGTTCTCATTCAATGCATGAACTTTTCATTTTACTAAGTTAATAGTCTAATGGAAAGAACTCTAAATCTACACTTTCAGGTAAGTCAGATTTAATTAAACATTTCTTGCTGTTTTCAAGAATGAATTTATGAAAACATTTTCTTTCATGTAACTCTCTTGCTTAGAAATTTTGGTCGTGAGGAGTGAATTATGACTCAAACAAATAGAGGTTCTTAAAATTAAGAACTCAAAATGAAAATGTTTATTTTTTGTTTAGCATATTTATAATGAGTATTCTAATGAAATTTTTCAGGTTGATAAGACTTTATAATGTTTTTTTGAAGCTGCATAAAGGAAAATAAGTGATTGTCCATACAATCAAATCTCTCTAAACCAAAATCTTCACAATCGAAATGGTATTTAAAAAATCCTACAAGAAAAATTGTGACCAAAATAGTCCACAGAGCGCACATACATGTCAAGGTTCTAATGAGATCATAAAACACTTTATTCTCTCAATTATCATGAGGTCAAAGTTCCTAATGGTTGTTTCATAATAAAGGCATGATTTCACAGTCTATGGAGGAAGATAATGGGAAAAACTTCTTTCCAATCACTCAATATAAATGTTAGGAACTGACTTTTATCTTAAACAACAATAAGGAACAGTGTTTCACATATAAAGAAAGTACTAAGAGAATTCAGACATCACTGAACTGGAGAGAGGGAAAGTAATGTTATACATAGAAATTTAACTAAGTATAGAAGTGTCTCAAGTTTGAAAACTTGACTATATTTATTCCAACTTTGTCAACATAGCTTGAATCCTGCCTCTGCCGCCCTGACAGGCAGTCTGCAGCCTATGCTTATACATCTGCAGAGCTAGAAAACTCACTTCTGGAGGCAGTTCCAAAATAGGTTATCACTCTCTGGTTCTAATTCTGTCCCTTAAGACTGTGCTGAACACTGTTTGTTATTCGTGTACATAACAAGTCTTCAAAGATGCAAAGGTAGCTCCCTTAGGCCACTTCTTCCTCCTTTCTATTTCCCATATAGAAATCTCCATTTTCTTCAACGTTTTTTTAAATGACATGGATTGCAAGCCCCTTTGTTATCCAGTCACTCTCTTTTCCAACTTGCCTTGGACTGCAAGGAGATCCAACCAGTCCATTCTAAAGGAGATCAGTCCCCTGGGTGTTCTTTGGAAGGAATGATGCTAAAGCTGAAACTCCAATACTCTGGCCACCTCATGTGAAGAGTTGACTCATTGGAAAAGACTCTGATGCTGGGAGGGATTTGGGGCAGGAGGAGAAGGGGACGACAAAGGATGAGATGGCTGGATGGCATCACCGACTCGATGGACATGAGTTTGGGTGAACTCCAGGAGGTGGTGATGGACAGGGAGGCCTGGCATGCTGCAATTCATGGGGTCGCAAAGAGCTGGACACGACTGAGCGACTGAACTGAACTGAACTGAACTGTATCCCTCATAAAGTTTGTCCCAGGACCAAATGCAGGCCAGTGGTGACCTGGTGTGACTAGTTCTGAGATCAGAAAAAAAGGCACTGATGAAGATTCAGATGGGAATAAAAGGATTGAAAACCATCCAAGAACTGTTTTATTATTTGGCTGCCAAAAATAAAAGAAAAATATTCTCTCATTAGAAGAGAGGGGGAAAAAGTTGCTCAGAATAGTCAAAGGCCTGACAGCTATGATATTTACATATTCAATTCTGTTAAAATTATCATTATTTCTCAGACTATAATTTTAACTTGCTCTTTTAGTTGCTTGTTCAGTCATGATGTTATCTACATAAATAAAAGCAAATACACAAAATATATGTTGAATTCTTTCTAAAAATTTAATTTTCAGTTTAACTGTGAATCAAGGGGCAGTAGAAACCTACACTGTTGAGTAATTTGAAATTCAAAGTAATTTTAATTGTTTCAATATTTTGATAGATTGCTTATCTAATGTCAAAAATAATTTACAGCAGCTTTTAATAAAATACAGATACACAAAAAATTATGGACGGTGTGGCTGCTCACAGATGCTAAGATCTTGGCCTGACCCAGTCATATTCGGCATCACACTAATTGTATTTAAGAATTTCAAGCCAGAATCAAAGATAGTAAAAACCAGAAGGGACCTGAAAGGTTAGCTAGGTCCAGTTTTCAAGCAGATTCCGTGGAATCTAAGGGAGCAGAGGCCCCACCTAGGGATGGAGGTGGAGAGGGAAGGATGAGCAAGCACATAGGATTTCTATAAAATATTTCATTTGTAAAAGATAATGTGTCAAAATATAGGAAAGAAAAAAGAAACTGAGGTTCACAGTAAAAAACCAGTTTCCCAAGGTATGTAGCTGATTGGTGGTAGAATCAAGAATTCATTATTTGCTCTATTAACCATCTTTTCTAAGTTTTCCCCTAACTTAGCTTATTGACATTGCTTAGTTCATAGATTCTGAAAATTTTGAAATGATACAATATCAACCAATAATGTACATTATTAACTATTTTCTTCAAAATTTTAGAGAAAATAATTTAAACTCAGAGTGAAAAAATAAAAAGTGCTTAATTATCTGCATTGCTATTGTTGTCATGTGGCTTCTATAAAATTCTGAATTATTTTTCCACCCCTGTGATTTATCAATAGTATACCAGCATTCTATATAGTTTAAGAAATAGTTTCAGTGAACACTAAATAAAATAATTCAATAATTACCTCATCCTTGACTAATGCTGTCAGTAAAGAAGGATGTAGTTTTAGAAAGTAAAAGAAAGTTCCATGGGCAGGTCACTATACATAAGATGGCTCAATTTGTTGACCACTTTGCTACTTTTTCAAATAGTTTAAAATACAATTTTTAAATTTACATTGTTTGGAACATCCCTGAAGGTGTAGTGGCTAAGAATCTGCCTGCCAGTGCAAGGAACACAGGTTTGATCCCTGGTCTGGGAAGATCCAACATGCCACAGGGCAGTTAAGCCCGTGCACCACAGCTTCTGAGCTCACGTGCTGCAACTACTGAAGCCCCTTCAGAAAACGAAGATCATGGCATCCGGTCCCATCACTTCATGGGAAATAGATGGCGAAACAGTGGAAACAGTGTCAGACTTTATTTTGGGGGGCTCCAAAATCACTGCAGATGGTGACTGCAGCCATGAAATTAAAAGACGCTTACTCCTAGTAAGGAAA
>NW_011495072.1:20340779-20340885 GCF_000754665.1 Bison bison bison
TCTGCTTATCCTAAAATATATATAAAATATATAAACATATATATATATATATACAACATATTTTAGATAAAACACTTCTCTTCATAACCATGTTTTATTTCCCATA
>NW_011495072.1:20340985-20361998 GCF_000754665.1 Bison bison bison
ATCACTTCATGGGAAATAGATGGCGAAACAGTGGAAACAGTGTCAGACTTTATTTTGGGGGGCTCCAAAATCACTGCAGATGGTGACTGCAGCCATGAAATTAAAAGACGCTTACTCCTTGGAAGGAAAGTTACGACCAACCTAGATAGCATATTGAAAAGCAGAGACATTACTTTTCCAACAAAGGTCCATCTAGTCAAGGCTATGGTTTTTCCAGTGGTCATGTATGGATGTGAGAGTTGGACTGTGAAGAAAGCTGAGCACCAAAGAACTGATGCTTTTGAACTGTGGTGTTGGAGAAGACTCGTGAGAGTCCCTTGGATTGCAAGGAGATCCAACCAGTCCATTCTGAAGGAGATTAGTCCTGGGTGTTCTTTGGAAGGAATGATGCTAAAGCTGAAACTCCGATACTTTGGCCACGTCATGCGAAGAGTTGAGTCATTGGAAAAGACTCTGATGCTGGGAGGGATTGGGGGCAAGAGGAGAAGGGGATGACAGAGGATGAGATGGCTGGATGGCATCACTGACTCGATGGATGTGAGTCTGGGTGAACTCCGGGAGTTGGTGATGGACAGAGAGGCCTGGCATGCTGCAATTCATGGGGTCGTAAAGAGTCAGACACGACTGAGGGACTGAGCTGAACGGAACTGAACTGATGCACCTAGACTTGGTGCTCCATAACAAGAGAAGCCACAACAGTGAGAAGCCCAAGCACCACAATGAAGAGTAGCCCCCTCTTGCCACAACTAGAGAAAGCAACAAACACACAGCACAGCCAAAAGCTAAATAAATAATTAACTTTTAAAATTTACATAGTTTATTCATCTACACTTATCTGTCATTCCTACTTTTTGAAGAAGAAATAAAGAAGTGAACTTTTTTCTCCAAAACTGTATAAAATAATATTCCTCCCACCATTCTTCACCCTGATCATCACTACTTCAACTTACCACCACCCCCTTTACCATCACCCTGATGAGAAATATCATTAGTGAACTCACATGTTAATCTTGTTTCTGATGTTCACTCCCACATGTACATTTAATACTGTCACTACTATACTCTATACATGTTTTTATCAGGAAAGCAATAAAAGTTGAGTTTATTGAAAACCAAGTAGAGCGATTTATATCTCAGGTCTCACATCAGTTACCTATGTGGCAGGTCTCACATCAGTTGTCTATGAGGCAGGTATTATTATTCCCACTTTACAGATGAGAAAACTGCCACAAAACAGATGCTCAATGAATATTTGGAGAATAAATAATTGAGTATTTAAAATGTTGGAAGGTGGACTTATGTGAATCACTTGGATATGTAAATTGGTTCCTTGGTAGCCTAGATAGCAGAAAAAATACTGGGATTTATCATTGGAAGCCTGGGTTTCAGGTATCACTCTGTCACCAAATGTATGTATTATCCTAGACTATTTCCTCTGGTGTTAAATGGGGATTATAATAACTTCTAACTCACAAGAATAATTGTAGAATTCAATAAGACTACTATGTTATGATGCCATTGTATACAAACATTCATTACTGGTGTTAAAGCCGATATTAAATACTGAATTATTTCCAAAATCTGATGTTCACAAGCCTCCAAACATGTCTTTTTGGATCTATGTATTGTTACTTAATTTTTACCTAGATTAAAAACACAAGCAAAATATACACTCACAGGGAAGCTGTTTTGATCAACTGAAGACAATTCCACAGGATACAAGTAAATGTTGTCCTTCATTTTGGATTGCCTGCAGCATCGTACTGTCCCTAGAATGTGACTGGGGTCAACAATCCATTCAAGCAATTTCCATGGATTCCTAAATTCCCCTGCTCTGGCTCACATTCTTTCAGTTGTTCTGTTCCAGAAGCCTGAAACACAAATGTTGTTCCCTGTGGTTCCTATGGTGACCCTTGGTGCTCCTTTAGAATCTCAGGTTTTGCCTACTCCTGTGCAGAAACTCCAGGAGAAAATAATATTTCGACAGACTAAAGGGAGACTCTTGGTTTCCATTTTTCCAATCACAACATGCTATACAATTATTGAATGATTCCTGATGGTTGTTCTTGCTGCTGTTGTTATTAACACCTATAATTGTATTGAAACAAACACACTTAATGTTTTCTGTGTACCAAGCCTTCCTACATGAAGATTCTATGTTATTCTTTAGATTATATCTAAAGTATAATTTGGACATGTTAGTGTAGAATAATAATGATTTGAATAATCTACTGTGCACACAGACAAAAATAATTTCTGCTTATCCTAAAATATATATAAAATATATAAACATATATATATATATATATACAACATATTTTAGATAAAACACTTCTCTTCATAACCATGTTTTATTTCCCATAACATCAAGCATACATTTTCTTTTTATATTTATGCATTCACTCATTCAACAAATAGATACTATTTCCTGGCAGTGTACTAGGTGCTAGGATTATTAATACAATCAAGGACAAGGTAGATTGTTTTCTTGAGAAATATACATTCTAGACAGTGATATAGATAAGCAAGTAAGCCCCATAAACAAGATACATGATAGGTTGGAGAAAGTGGAGAGTATTATTAGGAAGCTTTTGAGGACAGCATTAGTGCTAAGAAGTGAGGGAAGACTTCTCTGCAGAAACCTAGACTTGAGACTGAATAAGGAGGTGCTAGTGGTAAAGAATCTGCCTGCCAATGCAGGAGACACAAGAAATGCAGGTTTGATCCCTGGGTCCAGAAGCTCCCCTGAAGTAGGAAATGGCAACCCACTCCAGTATTCTTGCCTGGAAAATTTCATGGACAGAAGAGACTGGTGGGCTACAGTTCATAGGGTCGAGAAGACTCAGACACGACTGAACTACTGGGCACACACACACACTCCCCACCCCCATGCAAGAGTTAGCCAGATGGAAGGAGCCAGGTTGTGGAGCGAAAAAAGGGCAAGGGAGGTAAGAAGGAGGAAGATGCAAAGAAAGAATCTCTGGCCGAGAAAATAGTCTATACATAGGCTGGGAAACATCATGAGAAAGGCTGCTTTAGAGATCTGAAATAGTTTCATTTGGCTCCAGAATAGAGTGTGAAGAGGGAGAAGAGGGAAAGGAATCTTGGTAAGAAAAGGTTAAAAATTTGGACATTATCCAGAGGCAAGAGGGCACCAAAATTAAAACATATTAAGTAGGAAAAGTCTAGTCAGGTGGGGATTAAAAAATTGCTGGAAATAGTGTACAAAATAGTTAAACTAATTGTAAATAGATTGGAGCTTACCCAGTTATCCCCAAAGAAGCAGAATTATAACAATATAGACTAAGGCTCACTTAATAGGGGCTTTCATTCTTTCCTTTTCTTCTCACTGTTAAAAAGACAGTCGAATTTGCCCAATTTTTGCAGAATGTAATTAAGTGCACAAAAGGAAGAGCTATCTGAGATTCTTGAAATTTAATTTATATATATTCAGCAAAGGAAACCATAAACAAGATGAAAAGACAGCCCTCAGAAAACACTTGCAAATGAAGCAACTGACAAGAGATTAATCTTCAAAATATATACATACCTCACAAAGCTTAATACTAAAAAAAAAAACACGAAAACAATCCAATCAAAAAATGGGCAGATTTAATACATATTTTTCCAAAGACATAAGTGGCCAAGAGGTACATGAAAATTGCTCAACATTACTAATTATTAGAGAAATGAAAATTAAAACTACAGTGAGATATTACCTCACATCAGTCAAAATAACTGTCATCAAAAAATCCACAAACAATAAATGGAGAGAGTATGGAGAGAAGGGAACTCTCCTACATTGTTGGTGGGAATGTAAATTAATATAGCCACTATAAGGCAATGGCAACCCACTCCAGTACTCTTGCCTGGAAAATCCCATGGATGGAGGAGCCTGGTGGGCTGCAGTCCATGGGGTCGCTAGGAGTCAGACACGACTGAGCGACTTCACTTACATTTTTCACTTTCATTCATTGGAGAAGGAACTGGCAACCCACGCCAGTATTCTTGCCTGGAGAATCCCGGGGACAGGGGAGCCCGGTGGGCTGCCGTCTGTGGGGTCGCACAGAGTCGGACACGACTGAAGCGACTTAGCAGCAGCAGCATGGAGGTCCTTAGAAAACTAAAAATAAAACAACCATATGATCCAGCAATCCCATTCCTGGGCATATACCCAGAGAAAAATGTGATTCCAAAAGATACATGTATGCCAGTGTTCACTGCAGCACTATTTACAACAGCCAGCACATGGAAGCAGTCTAAATGTCCATCGACATATGAATGAATAAAGAGGATGTGGCACATATTTATGACAGGATTTTACTCAGTCATAAAAAAGAACAAAATTGTGCCATTTGCAAAGATGTGGATGGACCTAGAGATTGGAATACTGACTGAAGTAATTTAGAAAGTGAAAACAAATATTGTATATTAACACATATTTGTGGAATCAGGAAAAAATGGTACAGATGAACCTATTTGCAACGCAGAGACACAGACATAGAGAAGAAACATATGGAAACCAACAGAGGGAAGAAGGGTGGGAAGAATTGTGAGACTGGGACTAATGTATACATACTACTAGGTATACGATAGATAACTAACGAGAACCTACGGTATAGCACAAGGAATTCTACTCAGTGTTCTGTGGTGACCTAACTGGGGAGGAAATCCAAAACAGAGGGGACACATGTATATGTACAGCTGATTCACTTCACGGTACAGTAGAAACACAATATTTTAAAGCACCTATACTCCCAAAAGAAATTTTTAATAATCTGCATATTAATAAATGTGAATAAGGCAATGTATATTTCCTCTAAATTGTAGGTATTTTTACTAAAGGACCCTAAGCAAATGTAAAAAGTAAACTATACAAGAATTATACTTTATTAAAATATTCTAATTAACTGAAAAAAGTAAGATGGCATGTGTGAGAAGTGATTTTCCTTTTGGAACACTTTATGAACATTAATTATTCAACCTAGAATCTGTAAAGTAGACACTATTTTATGATCAGAGCAGTTTTACTCCTCTTGAGAGCCTGTGATTTTTTCTAAGGCAGCAAATTCAAAACTTTTCAAATGTGAGGCTTCTTTATAACCAGAAAAGGATACCACACACTTTAAAATGCAGGAAATGTACCTTTTTCTTAATGAATTAATTTACTTTTATTTTTGGTTTACTGGGTCTGGGTTGCTAGGTGCTTTCCTAGTGAGGGCTGGCTTTAGTTTTGGTGAGCAGGGGCTACTGCTTTTTGTGGTACACTGGCCTCTCACTGCAGTGGCTTATCTTGTTGCAGAGCACAGGCTCTAGGCACATGGACTTCAGTAGTTGTGGAGAATGGGCTTATTCTTGTCTGGAAAATTCCATGGACAGAGGAGCCTGGCGGGCTACTTCTGTCCCTGGGGTCACAAGACTCGGACAGGCCTTAGTGAATAAATCACCACTATGTGAGATCTTCCCAAACCAGGGATCGAACTCATGTCTCCTATATTGGCATACAGATTCCTACCCACTGTACCACCAGGGAAGTCCAGGAAATGCACCTTTTAAAAATACTTTTTGGTAGTTCTCTACTATTTCTACTCACAATACTTCTAACACCAAATAAATGGTTGGTTGTTTTTTTCCCCACACCAAACAATTCTCCAAATCTCTGTGGATATTAACTAGATGTTCTGCAGTTCAATTCAGTTCTGACACTATCTACCTAGAGATAGAACAGACCACACGGCTGTGTCCCACAAGGCTGCCCTACATCAGATGCCAGTCCCAGGTCCCAGGTTGCCTGTAATTCTAATCCACCAACTATAAACAGGGTTTTCCATGACTCCCTCCTAGGTTCAATAATTTGCTAGAATAGCTCAATTACAAGAGTAATTGCTCTTTTACAAGAGTAAGTAATAGCTCCTTACAAGAGTAAGGAAAACATTTTATTTACTATTGCCAGTTAATTACAAGGGATACAATCAGGAAGGGCCAAATGGAAGAGACGCATAAGGCAAGGTCTGCGGAAGGGAGGGGCTCAGCGCATCCAGGTCCTCTCTGGGCATGTCACCCTCCCAGCACCTCGATGTCATCACCAGCTCTTGTTGTTGTTGATTTGTTGCTCAGTCATGTCTGACTCTTTCATGACCCCATGAACTGTAGTCAGCCAGGGTCCTCTGTCCATGCTATTTCCCAGATTGGAATGTTGTAGCCACACGTTCCGGGAAACAAACTCACTCAGAAGGACAATGCAGATAGCGGAGTTCAGTTTATTATATCGGTGGGCCCAAGGCAGAGTCTCCTCTTAGCCAAGGACCCCGACCAGTTTTTGTGAAAACCTGATATACCCTGAGTGTACATGCCCAAACCCACCTCCCCAAATTCCCTGAAACTAGTCTGAACAAAGGAAAAGAAAGATACACTCAAAGTTAACCCATGATTCATATGCCTTAAGCCTAGATAGTGAACAGTGGACAATTATCAATAGGCCCGTGGTCATACCCCAATAAGCATAAAAGAATTTATGATTCTGTTCAGCTACACAGATAATTAGGGTATTCTTTTAGCTGGACAGTCTAGGTACGAGCCCTGGGGCTCTTCCATCCGGGGGGTCTGATTTTCCAGTTGGTATGTTGTTTCCATAGATACTGGGCATATAGCTCAGTCCACAGTCCAGCCCAAGATGGAGTCCTGCTTTCAAGTTGCAGCCTGTTCTGTCTGTTTCCTCCTTTAGGAATACTGGAATGGGTTGCCATTTCCTGCTCCAGGGGATTTTCCCGACCCAGTGATCAAACCGAGGTCTACTGCATTGGCAGGCAATTTCTTTACCACTGAGCCTCCTGGGAAGCCGTTCACCAACTCTGAAGTTCTCCAAACCCTTTCTTTTAACCACTGGCCGTTAGGGTGTTCAATCTCAAGCCTCTCTCCCCTTCTCAGCTGTCCAGGGGTGGGGCTGAAAGTTCCCTTGGGACAACAGAGGATGAGATGGTTGGAAGGCACCACTGACTGAAACGACATGAGTTGGAGCAAGCTATGGGAGTTGGTGATGGACAGGGAAGCCTGGCATGCTGTGTCCATGGTGTCACAAAGAGTCGGACACAACTGAGCTACTTAACTGACTGACTGAATTACAAGGTATCCAACACCTACACCCTCCAGAATGTATCTGTAGGAGTCACCTCATTAGCATAAACTCAGATAAGATTTGTTATGAATAACAAAAGATGCTCCTCTCACCCTTTCACTCAGGAAGTTCCAAGGGTTTTACAAGCTCTGTGTCAGAAACAAAAAAAGACTAAATATATATTTCTTAGCACAGGTAGAAAAGCTGCCTAGGCATTATTTCAGAAAGGAGGTTTTCTCAGCCTTTTCATTTTCTAGTGCCTGGGTACATTGCCCAAAACTATTTGTTAAGAAGAAGCTGTTAATTGCAAATATGTGAACTATAAGCCAAAAATAATAGAATGGGAAAGACTAGAGATCTCTTCAAGAAAATTGGAGATACCAAGGGAACATTTCATGCAAAGATGGGCACAATAAAAGACAGAAATGGTATGGACCTAACAGAAGCAGAAGATATGAAGAGGTGGTGGCAAGAATACACCGAAGAACTGTACAAAAAAGATCTTCATGACCCAGGTAACCACGATGGTGTGATCACTCATCTAGAGCCAGATATCCTGGAATGTGAAGTCAAGTGGGCCTTAGGAAGCCTCACTATGAACAAAGCTAGCAGAGGTGATGGAATTCCAGTTGAGCTATTTCAAACCCTAAAAGATGATGCTGTGAAAGTGCTACACTCAGTATGCCAGCAAACTTGGAAAACTCAGCAGTGCCCACAGGACTGGAAAAGGTCTGTTTTCAGTCCAATCCCAAAGAAAGGCAATACCAAAGAATGTTCAAACTATCGCACCAACTGCACTCATCTCACACACTAGCAAAGTAATGCTCAAAATTATCCAAGCCAGGCTTCAGTAATACATGAATTGTGAAATTCCAGATGTTCAAGCTGGATTTAGAAAAGGTAGAGGAACCAGAGATCGAATTGCCAACATCTGTTGGATCATCAAAAAAGCAAGAGTTCCAGAAAACATCTACTTCCTCTTTATTGACTACATCAAAGCCTTTGACTGTGTGGATCACAATATACTGTGGAAAATTCTGAAAGAGATGGGAATACCAGACCACCTGACCTGCCTCCTGAGAAATCTATATGAAGGTCAAGAAGCAACAGTTAGAACTGGGCATGGAACAACAGACTGGTTCCAAATCAGGAAAGGAGTACGTCAAGGCTGTATATTGTCACCCTGTTTATTTAACTTACATGCAGAGTACATCATGAGAAATGCCAGGCTGGATGAAGCACAAGCTGGAACCAAGATTGCTAGGAGAAATATCAGTAACCTCAGATAGGCAGATGATACCACCCTTATGGCAGAAAGTGAAGAAAAACTAAAGAGCCTCTTGATAAGAGTGAAAGAGGAGAGCGAAAAAGTTGGCTTAAAACTCAGCATTTAGAAAACTAAGATCATGGCACTTCATGGCAAATAGATGGAGAAACAATGGAAACAGTGACAGACTTTATTTTTTGAGGGTCCAAAATCACTGGAAATGATTAAAAGACATTAATTTAAAAGACATTAAAAACCATGAAATTAAAAGACAGTTGCTCTTTGAAAGAAAAGCTATGACCAACCTAAACAGCATATTAAAAAGCAGAGACATTCCTTTGTCAACAAAGTTCTGTCTAGTCCAAGCTGTGGTTTTTCCAGTAGTCATGTTCGGATGTGAGAGTTGGACTATAAAGAAAGCTGAGCGCCGAAGAATTGATGCTTTGGAACTGTGGTGTTGGAGAAGACTCTTGAGAGTCCCTTGGACTGCAAGGAAATCCAATCAGCCCATCCTAAAGGAGATCAGTCCTGAATATTCATTGGAACAACTGATGCTGAAGCTGAAACTCCAATACTTTGGCCATGTGATGTGAAGAACTGACTCATTTGAAAAGACCCTGATGCTGGGAACAGTTGAAGACAGGAGGAGAAGGGAATGACAGAGGATGAGATGGTTGGATGGCATCACTGACTTGATAGACATGAGTTTGAGTAAGCGCCAGGAGTTGCAGATGGACCAGGAAGCCTGGCGTGCTGCAGTCCACAGGGTCACAAAGAGTTGGACATGACTGAACTGACTGACTGAAGCCAAAAATCAGTATTTATTAATGTGGGCCCATTTGAGCTTTATTTCTTAGATTATATCTATATATGCAATGTTTTAGTCTACATTCCCCAAGAAGTAGATTCTGAAACAAGGGTTCAAGTGCAAGTTATTTATTTGAGAGATGCAAAGAACTTCACATGGGGAGTGAGGACATGGGCAGAGAAGGAAGTCAAGCAATGGAGGGTATGTTTCAAAGCCAGCTGCCACTGGGTCCACAGGATAAGGGTGTAAACTCAGGTGTCCCAGAGTACCCCCAAATCAACCAAAGGACAAAGGAGTTATGATATTTGTCTACCACCTCCCGCTATCTATTGGTTGTGGGCTGCTCCCATGGATGTCAATTCTCTGACACTTCGCTTTGGTGTATGCCTGTTTCAGAGAGGATCCTTAGGCACAGAGATGCAGATATTGACAGAAAGAAGTTCTAGAAACCAGTGGAGGTGATCACACCATTGTGGTGATCTGGGTCATGAAGATCTTTTGTGTACAGTTCTTCTGTGTACTCTTGCCACCTCTTCTTAATATCTTCTGCTTCTGTTAGAGCCATACAATTTCTGTCCTTTATTGAGCCCATCTTTGCATGATATGTTCCCTTGGTATCTCCAATTTTCTTGAAGAGATCTCTAGTCTTTCCCACTGTATTGTTTTCCTCTATTTCTTTGCACTGATCACTGAGGAAGGCTTTCTTATCTCTCCTTGCTGTTCTTTGAAACTCTGCATTCAGATTAGTATATCTTTCCTTTTCCCCTTTGCCTTTAGTGTCTCTTCTTTTCTCAGCTATTTGTAAGGCCTCCTCAGACAAACATTTTGCCTTTTTGCATTTTCACACCATCCCCAAGAAAAAGAAATGTAAAAAGTACTCTGTATACAGAGTATACAGAGAAACCTGTATGCAGGTCAAGAAGCAACGGTTAGAACCAGACACGGAACAACAAACTGGTTCCAAATGGGGAAAGGAGTACATCAAGGCTGTATATTATCACCAAGCTTATTTAACTTATATACAGAGTACATCATACACAGAGTACATCATACGCAGAGTACTTTGGCCACCTGATGCGAAGAACTGACTCATTGGAAAAGACCCTGATGCTAGGAAAGATTGAAGGCAGGAGGAGAAGGGCACAACAGAGGATGAGATGGCTGGATGGCATCACCAACTCGATAGATATGAGTTTGACTAAGCTCTGGGAGTTGGTGATGGACAGGGAAGCCTGGTGTGCTACAGTCCATGAGGTCCCTAAGAGTCAGACATGACTGAGCGACTGAACTGAACTGAAGTGAAAGTACATCATACAAAATGCTGGGCTGGATAAAGCACAAGCTGGAATCAAGATTGCTGGAAGAAACACCAATAACCTCAGATATGTAGATGACACCACCCTTATGGCAGAAAGTGAAAAGGAACTGAAGAGCTCCTTGGTGAAAGTGAAAGAAGAGAGTGAAAAAGCTGGCTTAAAACTCAACATTCAAAAAACTAAGATCACAGCATCCGGTCCTATCATCACTTCATGGCAAATAGATGGGGAAACAATGGAAACAGTGACAGACTCTATTTTCTTGGGCTCCAAAATCACTGCTGATGGTGATTGCAGCCATGAAATTAAAAGATGCTTGCTCCTTGGAAGAAAAGTTATGACCAACCTAGACAGCATGTTAAAAAGCAGAGACATTCCTTTGCCAACAAAGGTCCATCTAGTCAAAGAGATGGTTTTTCCAGTAGTCATATACAGATATAAGAGTTGGACTATAAAGAAAGCTGAGCACTGAAGAACTGATGCTTTTAAACTATGATGTTGGAGAAGACTCTTGAGAGTCCCTTGAACTACAGTAAGATCAAACCAGTCAATCCTAAAGGAAATCAGTCCTGAATATTCACTGAAGGACTGATGCTGAAGCTGAAACTCCAATACTTTGGCCATGTGATGCAAAGAACTGACTCATTTGAAAAGATCCTGATGTTGGAAAAGATTGAAGGTGGAAGGAGAAGGGGACGACAGAGGATGAGCAGTTGGATGACATCAGCAACTCGATGGACATGAATTTGAGCAAGCTCCGGGAGTTGGTGGTGGACAGGGAAGCCTGGCATTCTGCAGTCATGTGGTTGCAAAGTGTCAGACATGACTGAGTGACTGAATTAAACTGAAGTGTCCATAGTGTCAAAGATAACAGATAAAGAACACAGAAATGACCTGTCTTTGGACTTGCCCCTTAGAAGTTGTTTCACTGCTGCCTTTCATGGCAAAACTCAAAATGTTTTTTTCCTCCCTGTTACCAGTTCTTCCTCTCATTCCCTTGAGCACACTCCAATCAGGCATCTATACCCACCATTCCATCAAAACTGCTCTTATCAAGGTCACCGTTGATCCACATAGTGCTAAGTTAAACAGTCAAGTCTCTTGTCTTCCTCTTACTTGACCTATTTGCAATCCTGGACCCCACTATTTGCTTCCTCCTCCTAGAATCACTTTCCTCACTTGGCTTCCATGACACCATGTCTCCTGATTCTCTTTCTGTCTCATTGGTTGCTGCTTTTTTGGACTCTGTTCCTCCTCATTTTCTCAGTCTCTTAAAACTGGAGTACCCCAGGACACAGAACCTATACACTTCTCTTCTCTATCTCAGCCACTCCTGTTACAATCGTAGCTCATTTTTGGCTTTAACTCTGATTGATACGCTGACCTGCACAAGTTTATCTCCAACCCTGACATCTCCACTGATCTCTTGACTTACATATCCAACTAGATATACTCACTTGAATATGTAAAAGGCATGTCCCAAACAAGTTCCTGATCTTTCCCCCCAAACTTGCTCCACATACAAGCTTCTTCTCAATTAATGGCAAATTCTACCTTTCCAGTCCCTCAGCTTAAAAACCTTGGATTTATCCTTGATGCCCCCCTCTTAGGTGGCATTAGCAGTAAAGAACTCGTGTGCCAAAGCAGGAGACGTTACAGAGGCAGGTTCAATCCCTGAGTCAGGACGATCCCCTGAAGAAGGGAATGGCAACCCACTCCAGTATTCTTGCCTGAAAAATCCCATGGACAGAGGAACCTGGCAGGCTGCCATCCATGGGACCACAAAGAGTTGGACATGACTGAAGCAACTAACTACAGCCCCCCCTTTTTATGTCATGAAAGTGAAGTCGTTCAGTCGTGTCCGGGTCTTTGCAACCCCATGGATTGTAGCCCATAGAATTTTCCAGGCAAGAGTACTGGAGTGGGTTGCCATTTCCTTCTCCAGGGTATCTTCCTGACCCAGGGATCAAACCTGGGTCTCCCAAATTGCAGGCAGAGGCTTTACCTCTGAGCCACCAGGGAAGATTATAAATTTCTCATGGCAAGAATTTCTGCCAATTTGGTTCACCCAATTGTGTCCTCAGAGCCTAGTACAGAACCTGGAACATGGTGGTAACCCAACAAATACTCTAATTGATTAATTAAATAGTATAATGTCATATACCACATGTAATCTGTAGCAAATCTTGTTGCCTCTACCATGAAAATATATTGAGAACTGGAACAGCTCTTCATCACCCTACCACATCCAAGCCACTATCACCCGAGGATAGTTGCAACAATCTCCAACTGACTTTCCTCATTCTGCCTTTGTCAACTGTGGTCTAGTCTTAACAGAACTACCACAACAATCTTAAAAATGCTAAGTCACATCGTATCACTTCTTGGCTCAAAATGTCCCAAATCCTTCAGGGTAAAAGCCAGAATCCTTTAAATGGCATATGGGGCTCTAAATGACATAGTCTCTCCTTTAGCCCTGCGGCCCCATCTCCTATCACTCTGCCCTTTATTCCCATTCACTCCAGCCACATTGCTCCTGAACATCCTATACACACACCCACTTCAGGGCTCTTGCCCTTGCTGTTCTCTCCGCTGGGGATTCACTCATTCACGTCCTTTAGGTCTTTGTTCAAGTGCCATCTTCTCATTGAATACTTCTATGACCACTCCTTTAAAATTCTGAACTTCCCACTCTCAACCAACACTTCCTATCTCCCTTTCCTGATTGATTTTCCTCAGTAGTACTTATCACTTTCTAATATGTTGGATATTTTGCTTATTTATTTTATTTATTGTGTCTCCCCAACCAGATTATAAATTTCTCATGGCAAGAATTTCTGCCAATTTGGTTCACTCAATTGTGTCCTCAGCCTAGTACAGAACCTGGAACATGGTGGTAACCCAACAAATACTCTAATTGATTAATTAAATAGTATAATTGATAAATTAAACTGATTGGTTTAATTAACTAATTAAAAACAAATGATGAAGACAAAAGCAAGGCTGAAGTGATTTGAGGAATTGAGGAATGTGAGATCAATCCTGAAAGCAACACTTTTAAGAAGTAGGTCAGTAGGGAAGACAAAAAATAAGGCAAGGTCATGAGACTTGAAAGACCAAAGGAAAGTTTCATTTTGCTTTATTCTGTTTTGTCTTAAGGCTGGTATTTTGAGCATAGCATATTGATAGACTGAGGGAAAGGGGCCAAGGGAGTTGGAGAGGCAGAGGATAAAGGGAAAGCCTAAATGATCTGAAGAAAGAAAAGAAAACAAGATTAAGAATGAGAAAGATTAGCCTTGATCATGTGAGGACCATTCCATCTTCTAAGACGGGGATTGGCCAACTTTTCTTAAAGGGCTAAATAGTAAATACTTTAGGGTTTTTTGTGTCACAGAGTCTCTGTGGTAACTACTCAACTCTACCTTCAAACTCCAGAAAAAGCCATAGGTAATACATGAACAAGTGGGCGTAGTTGCCTTCCAATGAAATTCTATTCACAAAAGCATTCGGCAGACCCATATACAGTAGTTTGCCAATCTCAATTCTAAGATTAGACGGGAGGAAGTAAGAATAAGAGCAAATGTACTTACATTTATTAATTGGGTTGGCAAGTGGTAAAAATGGTATACTTTTCTAATTACTCCTATTTTCTTTATGAATTACAAATTGGGATCACCTAACAACTTTGGGACTCAGTAGAGATTATTTGGAGAAGAGTGAATATTTGAAATACTTAAACTATAGAAAGGAAATGGATTTTACTTGACTATGAACTATCTGTTCTTCTTTAACCTTCCGTATATTTAAGGAATTCCCTGTATCTATTAAATCCAAGACAAATTTGTAACCTAAAAAGGTAAAGCAGGGACTTCCCTGGTGGTTCAGTGGTTAAGACTCCTCACTTCCACTGCAGGGGACACGGGTTCAATCCCTGGTCAAGGAACTAAGATTCCACATCCCACACAGTGCAGCCAAAAAAAAAGGTGAAGCATGCCTGGGGTATGATGAGTAATCCAATGTGATGTGACTGGAGCAAGGGGCAAATGAAAGAAAATTCTAGGATATGAGAAAAATAATGGGCACTTTCTAACACCAGCTGAGGCACTGGGAGTGTTTCAACACAGATACCACTGAGGCAAAACTGAAAATATTGACTTTGGAGTCAGACCTGTGATTGAGTATAAGCTCTGTCACTGTGCTAGTTTCTAAACCTCACTGAACCTCAGTTTTATCATCTGTAAAAGAGATGACACTGGTACCTACATATTGGGTTGCTAGAATGGATAACAGTGTGAAGTACCCAGCTTTAGTGCTGGGCCAGATAGTTGAGTGCTCAATAAATAGTAGCTATTATTAGACATCACACTGAAGTACCAGCTTACTCAACTACTGCCCTACAACCTTCCTTTGCAGATGAAGCTGAGTCAAAAGCAGGTAAGAACCAAGAAGTATTGGAAAACATTCAAAAAGAACTAACATTTCCTTCAGTTCAGTTCAGTTCAGTCGCTCAGTCGTGTCCGACTCTTTACGACCCCATGAATTGCAGCACGCCAGGCCTCCCTGTCCATCACCAACTCCTGGAGTTCACCCAAATTCATGTCCATTGAGTCAGTGATGCCATCCAGCCATCTCATCCTCTGTCGTCCCCTTCTCCTCCTGCCCCCAATCCCTCCCAGCATCAGAGTCTCTTCCAACGAGTCAACTCTTCGAACGAGGTGGCCAAAGTATTGGAGTTTCAGCTTTAGCATCAGTCCTTCCAATGAACACCCAGGACTGATCTC
This sequence comes from Bison bison bison, assembly GCF_000754665.1. Classification (NCBI taxonomy): domain Eukaryota; kingdom Metazoa; phylum Chordata; class Mammalia; order Artiodactyla; family Bovidae; genus Bison; species Bison bison. The sequence goes on from NW_011495072.1 coordinate 20,356,272, forward strand.
CTTTAGAACGGACTGGTTGGATCTCCTTGCAGTCCAAGGGACTCTCAAGAGTCTTCTCCAACACCACAGTTCAAAAGCATCAATGCTTCAGTGCTCAGCTTTCTTCACAGTCCAACTTTCACATCCATATTTCCCCCTAAAGATTTATGGTCTGTGAAAAGACTGCGAAGCTTAAGTATCGGGAAACATCTGTCTAAAAACATTCAGACTTTTGGATAGAAATTACAACTCAACATATTATATCTCTGATCAAATGACTACTACACTTGTAGTAGCTTCTTAGGTAAGTCTTATTTAAACTTTTATTTGCCTCTTAAAGGGAAAAGAGAAGGGAGAGAAATTCTATCAGAAATAAGCCTGAGATCTGCAACACTAGTAAAATGCTCTAAGTGTGTGCCCTTAAAAATGATGATTATGAAATATTGTACTGTATATCTGGAAGGTGACATCAGTTTGCCTAGAGCACATTGCCACTTTTTAGAAGTGTTGTGAAATACAGAAGCAGAACCTGGCTGAAAAAAAAATGGAAACAAACTGTTATCTGTCTCCTGGTGGAAAGTTTCACTCCTTTACTCCTGCTCTATTCTTTCACTTCTTATTCCTTTTTCCCTGTGCTCTATAATCCTTCAGCTAAATTCTGAGCCCAAGAAGGATCCCCAGTGCAGGAGAGTAGTTAATCACAGGAAACTTGGTATCAGCAGACATGTGTCCAAATCCCAGTCTAGCTACCCAGCTGCCTTCTTACCACACTCAACCCAACTTGTATTGCTTAATGTAAACTTTTCTGCTCTGTAAAATGAGGATGAATAAATAAAAGGGTGATTGTACAGATAAAAAGAGAGAGCACATTTAAAGCATTCAGTACTGTGCTTAGCACACTGCCATCAATAAATGATAGGGACTATGATCTCTACTTCATTGTCATTCAGTTCAAGATATTCAACGTCTCTATAACTTTTCAAAGGACAAGAGGAAAAAAAAAAAATGCCGACACTGACCCCAGGAATTCAGAGAGGTAATTAATGAAATAGTGTCTAAGAGACCTATTGAATGATATTGGGGAGAGGTAACACACAAGTCTTGATGAAAGAAAAAACAACGCTCACCCACCAAAAACCTTCACCTGCCAACCTTCCTTTACATAACAGCTCATACTATGATCACAATAAAAAAGAAAGTCAACATCCTTCACATTTAGCCACCTCTTAGAAGCTGTTACTGGCCCTAAGACAAAGGTGTCTTTCCTGTCAGCCAAACAGGAATTCTACGGAAGTTACTCTAAAAATTCCTAGGACCTCAAAATGAAACACACATATACCGTTCTCAGAGCAAGTCATTTTAGAAACTTACTGGGACCAAAACCACACTCGCTTCACACTAACCTGCTATCTGTGGGGCCCATACTTCCTCTTCTTCATAAGGATATCCGCTTGGGCTATATGGACCCCACATATTCTGAGTTACCTTTTCATTCTTCTGGGTGGCACAAGCCTGATGTACTCAGGTGAGAAGACAGAAGAATTCTGCCCTATCACATGGGCAGACGTGGTGTTCAATTACCTTCTATCAGCTAGATTATAGGGTTAAGGAACTAGATCAAATTGCTGTCCAAGAGCGTTCAGGCCTCGGAACGCTAATAAAGGTATGGATGACAGTGGGCTGCTGCTTTGCCCTCGGAGAACACCAGACTGACAAAAAGCGCAGTCTGAGCCTAAAAATCTTACCCCAAACTGCCCAGAAGCTCTTAGAAAAGCAGAAGTATAAAACAATGAAAAGTAAAACTAAAGTGTAAGCTAATGAAAGCTGACAGCATCAGAGCCTATTAGTGCCATTCTGCTATTTATAGTGCTGTGGCTCACTCTATCAACACAATCATCGCTAAATTAGATATGACTAACAGTTTTGGTTGATCCAGTTTAATCGGGTCAGATTAATGAGCTAGCTGCACACCCATGTGGGAGAACCGTTCATCCTAAACTAGATGCTGGTGTTTAATATAGTATTAAATTCTCTTTTCCAAAGTTTGGGCTGAATTATACTGTTAAATTCTTGCCTGGAGAATTCCATGAACAGAAGCGCCTAGTGGGCTACAGTCCATGGGGTCACAATCAGCCGTACATGACTGAATGACTAACATGCTGTTAAATTAACCTGTCTTTCCCCTCAGGCCTCCAGCAGAAGCCCGTAGCCAGCTAGCTCAGCTGTCATGCCAGCAACTTCTCAGGAGCTATAAGGCCCAGCTGAAGGGAGCGCTTGACTCTAAGTTAGAGATGCTAACCATTTCTGGTAGTGAAGAATGAAGAGCCAGGTGTCCTGGATTCAACTCCCTGCTCTGTCACTTGTTAGACATTAGATCTTGGCCAAGTTTCTTAATCCCAATAAACTTGCTCCTTCATTTGTAAAGCAGAGCTAATAATACCTACTCTATGAAATGGCAATCCACTCTAGTATTCTTGCTTGGAAAATCCCATGGATGGAGGAGCCTGGAAGGCTACAGTTCATGGGGTCGCAAAGAGTCGGACACGACTGAGCGACTTCACTTCTTCACTTCTATAGCAGGGATATACAATCTCTGGGATCTAATGCCTGATGATCTGAGCTGGAGCATCCTAAAACCATCCCCCTCCCTGCCCCCTGTCCATGGAAAAACTGTCTTCCATGAAACCTGTCCCTGGTGCCAAAAAGGTTGCGGACTGCATCATAGAGTTGTTGTTGTTGTTGTTTTTAAACCTCTGAAATTAGTTTATTAGTATCATCCAGGACTCAGATGTTCAGTATTCCTCCTGAAATTACATAAACAAAAGCAAATGGAAAGAACCCAAGTCAAAATTCTATAATAAAACAGCACTCCCTCACAAAAGCATGTAAAATTACAAGAATGCTATTTTAAAACACTGGCACTTTAAGAGAACAATAATCTCAAAAGTCACAAAATTGCCAAATTGTTCCCCAAACTGCTAAGCAGATAAACATATGACCCTAATATATGAGCTTGAGTTTTGTAAACAAAAGTAAAATTCAAATAAATCAGATAACTCATACTGAAATACAAACTGTCTTTTCCCCTCATGTCTATTCAACTTATAAAGGGGCAACCCATAATATAGGAAGATAAACCTGATTTTAAATGTGGTATACAGTTTTAAAAGTCAGTCTAATTAATTAAAAAATACCTTTAAGTGAGCGTCTCAAGTTTCCTAAACAGTCTGTATTCAGATAAATAGGAGAAGACATTTATAGCCAGCACTTTTCCCCCCAGAGCCTTTGCTGGGACAAACAACAAAAAAACAATATGGCAGCCTTGTATTATTTTTAATATATTTATTTTAATTGGAGATTAATTACTTTAAAATATTGTATTGGTTTTGCCATACATCAACATGAATCCGCCACAGGTATACACGTGTTCCCCATCTTGAACCCCCCTCCCTCCACCCTCCCCGTACCATCCCTCTGGTTCGTCCCAGTGCACCAGCCCCAAGCATCCAGTATCATGCATCGAATCTGGACTGGCGATTCGTTTCATATATAATATTATACATGTTTCAATGCCATTCTCCCAAATCATCCCACCATCTCCCTCTCCCACAGCGTCCAAAAGACTGTTCTATACATCTGTGTCTCTTTTGCTGTCTCGCTTACAGGGTTATCGTTACCTTCTTTTTAAATTCCATATATATGCGTTAGTATACTGTATTGGTGTTTTTCTTTCTGGCTTACTTCACTCTGTATAATAGGCTCCAGTTTCATCCACCTCATTAGAACTGATCCAAATGTATTCTTTTTAATGGCTGAGTAATACTCCATTGTGTATAAATAAAAGGAATCCAAAGTGGGAAAGAAGAAGTAAAACTCTCACTGTTTGCAGATGATATGATTCTCTACATAGGAAACCCTAAAGACTCCACCAGAAAATTACTAGAGCTAATCAATGAATATAGTAAAGTTGCAGGATATAAAATCAACACACAGAAATCCCTTGCATTCCTATACACTAACAATGAGAAAATAGAAAGAGAAATTAAGGAAACAATTCCATCCAAACATTGCAACAAAAAGAATAAAATACTTAGGAATATATCTACCTAAAGAAACTAAAGACCTATGTATAGAAAACTATAAAACACTGGTGAAAGAAATCAAAGAGGACACTAATAGATGGAGAAATATACCATGTTCAAGGATCGGAAGAATCAATATAGTGAAAATGAGTATACTACCCAAAGCAATCTATAGATTCAATGCAATCCCTAACAAGCTACCAACGGTATTTTTCACAGAGCTAGAAACAAATAATTTCACAATTTGTATGGAAATACAAAAAACCTTGAATAACCAAAGCAATCTTGAGAAAGAAGAATGGAACTGGAGGAATCAACCTGCCTGACTTCAGGCTCTACTACAAAGCCAGAGTCATCAAGACAGTATGGTACTGGCACAAAGACAGAAATACAGATCAATGGAACAAAATAGAAAGCCCAGAGATAAATCCACGCACCTATGGACATCTTACCTTTGACAAAGGAGGGAAGAATATACAATGGATTAAAGACAATCTCTTTAACAAGCGGTGCTGGGAAAACTGGTCAACCACTTGTAAAAGAATGAAACTAGAACACTAGAAACTAGAACACAGAGTGCGGGCAGCTGCGACGGCACGCAGAGCGCAGCCAAGAGGAGCTACCCCACGTCCGAGGTCAGGGGCGGCGGCCAGGAGCACCAGGCTGCAACAGCGCAGGAGCAGCCGAGAAGAGCTACCCCAGGTCCGAGGTCAGGGGCGGCAGCCAGGAGGAGCTGCCCCACACCCGATACCAGAGGCAGCGCCGGGAGGAGCAACCCCACGTCCAAGGAGCGGTGGCTGCGAGGGCGCCGGAGGGCCTAGAGGAGCTATTCCACATTCAAAGTCGGGAGGGGTGGTGATGAGGAGATACCCCTCGTCCAAGGTAAGGAGCAGTGGCTGTGCTTTGCTGGATCAGCCATGAAGAGATACCCCACGTCCAAGGTAAGAGAAACCCAAGTAAGACGGTAGGTGCTGCAAGACGGCATCAGAGGGCAGACACACTGAAACCATAATCACAGAAAACTAGTCAATCTAATCACACTAGGACCACAGCCTTGTCTAACTCAATGAAACTAAGCCATGCCCTAAGGGGCAACCCAAGATGGGAAGGTCAATGGTGGAGAGATCTGACAGAACTGTGGTCCACTGGAGAAGAGAATGGCAAACCACTTCAGTATTCTTGCCTTGAGAACCCCATGAACAGTATGAAAAGGCAAAATGATAAGGATACTGAAAGAGGAACTCCCCAGGTCAGTAGGTGCCCAATATGCTACTGGAGATCAGTGGAGAAATAACTCCAGAAAGAATGAAGGGATGGAGCCAAAGCAAAACCAATACCCAGTTGTGGATGTGACTGGTGATAGAAGCAAGGTCCGATGCTGTAAAGAGCAATATTGCATAGGAACCTGGAATGTTAGATCCATGAATCAAGGCAAATTGGAAGTGGTCAAACAGGAGATGGCAAGAGTGAACATTGACATTCTAGGAATCAACGAACTAAAATGGACTGGAATGGGTGAATTTAACTCAGATGACCATTATATCTACTACTGTGGGCAGGAATCCCTTAGAAGAAATGGAGTAGCCATCATGGTCAACAAGAGAGTCTGAAATGCAGTACTTGGATGCAATCTCAAAAATGACAGAATGATCTCTGTTCGTTTCCA
>NW_011495072.1:20362909-20363623 GCF_000754665.1 Bison bison bison
ATCACTCACCTAGAGCCAGACATCCTGCAATGTGAAGTCAAGTGGGCCTTAGAAAGCATCACTACGAACAAAGCTAGTGGAGGTGATAAAATTCCAGTCGAGCTATTTCAAATCCTGAAAGATGATGCTGTGAAAGTGCTGCACACAATATGCCAGCAAATTTGGAAAACTCAGCAGTGGCCACAGGACTGGAAAAGGTCAGTTTTCATTCCAATCCCAAAGAAAGGCAATGCCAAAGAATGCTCACAATACCACACAATTGCACTCATCTCACATGCTAGTAAAGTAATGCTCAAAATTCTCTAAGCCAGGCTTCAGCAATACGTGAACCATGAACTTCCAGATGTTCAAGCTGGTTTTAGAAAAGGCAGAGGAACCAGAGATCAAATTGCCAACATCTGCTGGATGGTCAAAAAAGCAAGAGAGTTCCAGAAAAACATCTATTTCTGCTTTACTGACTACGCCAAAGCCTTTGACTGTGTGGATCACAATAAACTGGAAAATTCTGAAAGAGATGGGAATACCAGACCACCTGACCTGCCTCTTGAGAAACCTATATGCAGATCAGGAAGCAACAGTTAGAACTGGACATGGAATGACAGACTGGTTCCAAATAGGAAAAGGAGTACGTCAAGGCTGTGTATTGTCACCCTGCTTATTTAACTTCTATGCAGAGTACATCATGAGAAACGCTGGGCTGGATGAAGCACAAGC
>NW_011495072.1:20363845-20367646 GCF_000754665.1 Bison bison bison
AAACAGTGGAAACAGTGTCACTTTATTTTTCTGGGCTCCAAAATCACTGCAGATGGTGACTGCAGCCATGAAATTAAAAGACGCTTACTCCTTGGAAGGAAAGTTATGACCAACCTAGATAGCATATTGAAAAGCAGAGCATTACTTTGCCAACAAAGGTCCGTCTAGTCAAGGCTATGGTTTTTCCAGTGATCATGTATGGATGTGAGAGTTGGACTGTGAAGAAAGCTGAGCACTGAAGAATTGATGCTTTGAACTGTGGTTGCACTCTTGAGAGTCCCTTGGACTGCAAGGAGATCCAACCAGTCCATTCTGAAGGAGATCAGCCCTGGGATTTCTTTGGAAGGAATGATACTGAAGCTGAAACTCCAGTACTTTGGCCACCTCATGCCAAGAGTTGACTCACTGGAAAAGACTCTGATGCTGGGAGGGATTGGGGGCAGGAGGAGAAGGGGACAACAGAGGATGAGATGGCTAGATGGCATCACTGACTCGATGGACATGAGTCTGGGTGAACTCTGGGAGTTGGTGATGGATAGGGAGGCCTGGCGTGCTGTGATTCATGGGGTCGCAGAGTCGGACACGACTGAGCAACTGAACTGAACTGAACTGAGAACACTTTCTAACACCATACACAAAAATAAACTCAAAATGGATTAAAGATCTAAATGTAAGACCAGAAACTATAAAACTCCTAGAGGAGAACATAGGCAAAACACTCTCTGACAAATCACAGCAGGATCCTCTATGACCCACCTCCCAGAATACTGGAAACAAAAGCAAAGATAAACAAAGGGACCTAAGCTTCTGCAGCCTTGTATTTTAAGCTCACGCTTTTGGGGATACATTCTCAGGTCTTTAACATAGGAACTCCAAAAAAAAAACAAACAAACATAGGAACTCCAAATAAAACTGCCATTACATGGTAATGGGAGTTAAAGAGTATAGAGTCTTCACGTAAAGACTAGAACATACTTTTGTATTAGTCCTTCAAGGACAGACTTTCAAAATGTTTTATTCTAATAATCCCATGCTGTGAGTAATCCCATTACTCTTCACTTTGTAAACATAACTGGGCTATGTGAAATCTGCTATTAACTGGTCAAGACTTAAGTTTCAGTTATGGATGAAAACTGTCTCAATTCAACTTTTATACCCTCATCATGGATACGCAGGGTGCGTAGACAAAAGCTTTTTATTTATCAGCTAACTATATGAAAGATAAACACTGTAATAATTCGTGTGATCCAAAATAGGCAAAAGCAAAAGACTAGCTTCCCCTTAAAAAGAAAAATTTTCAGACCTATGAAAAATACAATACTAATTTAAAAAATTGTGTTTACTTAGAAGAATTCAGAATGTCAACAAAACAGCTGCAGTTTTTTCTTTATTTGTAATTACTGAGTGGTAATTCAGTTAACAGAACAACAATTATTCGTATAAGCTGCATCAGAGACAACTGAAGATGAAAAAACTACCATCCCCATATATACCTAATTTACACTGTGCACCATAAGAACCTGCTTTAAATTTCCATGCCTATCTACAACCCTCATACTGCACCAGGCAAGATTAGTGGCTATTGAAAATACCATCAGGACAGGGCTATCTAAAGACACATTTGGTACTGTGTTAACTACACAAAAAAAGACACTGTACAGTTTTAAAACAAATCTTACACAGCCTTATATTTCAATGCTTTTCTTTAACAGGAGTAAGTTGTGCACAGGGGGGTTAAATGCTTTATAGACAAAAAAAAAAACTGCACTAGAACCAACTTATTCATCATTTTCTTCTTCTTCCTCCTCATCCTCTTCACCTTCTTCCTCCTCTTCATCCTCTTCATCTTCCTCATCTTTCTCCTCTTCCTTCTTTTTCTTGCTTTTTTCAGCCTTGATGACTCCCTTTTTGCTGCATTAGGCTTCCCTTTAGCTCGGGATGCAGCAATATCCTTTTCGTACTTTTCCTTCAGCTTAGCAGCCTTCTTCTCATAGGGCTGCTTGTCATCTGCAGCAGTGTTATTCCACGTCTCTCCCAGTTTCTTTGCAACATCACCAATGGACAGGCCAGGATGGTCATGTTTGACTTTTGGACAATACTCAGAACAAAACAAGAAAAAGGCTGAAGGATTCCTCTTGGGTGTACTGGGATCCTTGAACTTTTTTGTTTCCCCTTTAGGAGGGATATAAGTTTTCATTTCTCTTTCATAACGGGCCTTGTCTGCCTTTTTCATTTCTTCAAATTTTCTTTTCGCTGTAGCAGACATGGTCTTCCACCTCTCTGAGCACTTCTTAGAAAACTCTGAGAAGTTGACTGAAACATCCCGGTGCTTCTTCCTGTGCTCCTCCTGGCAAGTTTGCACAAAGAATGCATATGATAACATTTTCCCTCTTACGATCTCCTTTGCCCATTTTTAATTATCTTTCCTCCGAGAGGCAGAGAGTTTCCAAGTGCCCGTGCAGCTCTCACTTGCCCTGGTACTGTCTCTATCCAGCATAGAGTTTTTGATGATTAAATGAGATAATCCACTTAAACTGTTTACAATAAATACCTGGCATATAGTAAGCCCTCAATGAATGTCAGCTGCAACTAACAGTAACAAACAACAGGCCAAAGGAAGCTTTCTTGAGAGTTGCTTTCTCAGAAACATACAATTGACACATACACTAGCCAAGGATTCTCAAGTTCAGAACTGCTGGCCTTTTAGACTTGATAATTCTTTGTTATGGGGGACTGTCCTAAGCGCTGTAGGATGTTTGGCAGCAACCTTGACATCTAACCACTATGAAGCACTGTCTCAATTGTAACATCCAATGTCTCTAGACATTGCTGTGTGTCTCTGGGGCAGGAGTGGGAAGCAAAATCACCTCAGTTTGACAACTACTGTGCTAGAGCAATTAATAGCTGCTATTCAGGACACTGACGCTCCCTCTTTGTCTTATCACTCTTGCCTAAATGTCCCATCAACTATGTCTACTAGGTAACTCAATGACAAGTAAATCACATACATAAAAGGCTGCCTTGAAATGACTTCCTCCTTTGCTGTTAATTCAATTCTGTGAAGACACACAGTGTCTATTATTTTTGCCTTGGTGGTCTCAGTACCCAGCACACAATGGACAATGAATGAACGATGAATTAATTATGAATATTCCCTTGAGCTTTTCGGTTTTGTTAAACAACTCAGAGCAGCGCTCAGGTTTCCTCAACCTTGACTCCAGTCAGAACACGAAGGAGATAAACACTGAAACAGTCACATACCATGAGGAAACATGATAAGCTGAGCCAAGCCGGGTAAGCAGGAGCAGGAGAGGCCAGGAACACCCTTGCCACAGAGCTTCAGCGCATGGAGTCAAATTGAACATAAGCCCATCTCCAGAAACTAGCACCAAGGGTCGAGCTGGAGAAGAGGGTCCAAGTAGGTCAGTGAGCAAAAGACCTGCAGCAAGTCCTGAGATGACAGGGTTGAACCAGTGTAGATACAGAGCAGAGAAAGGAACAGAAGCTCAGAAGAATTATCTGAGAAATCCCATGGACAGGTGGAAATGGATTTGGCTGATGTGAACATGTTTCAGACAACTTGTGACAGGGTCACTTCAGTTCAGCTCAGTTCAGTTGGTCAGTCGTGTCCAACTCTTTGCGACCCCATGGACTACACCATGCCAGGCTTCCCTGTCCTTCACCAACTCCCAGAGCTTGCTCAAACTCATGTCCATCGAGTCAGTGATGCCATCCAACCATCTCATCCTCTGTCATCGCTTTCTCCTCCTGCCTTCAATCTTTCCCAGCATCAGGGAGATG
>NW_011495072.1:20367746-20377842 GCF_000754665.1 Bison bison bison
CCAGGCTTCCCTGTCCTTCACCAACTCCCAGAGCTTGCTCAAACTCATGTCCATCGAGTCAGTGATGCCATCCAACCATCTCATCCTCTGTCATCGCTTTCACCTCCTGCCTTCAATCTTTCCCAGCATCAGGGTTTTTTCAAATGAGTTGGTTCTTTACATTGTCTGGCCAAAGTATTGGAGCTTCAGCTTCAGCATCAGTCCTTCCAATGAATATTCAGGACTAATTTCCTTTAGGATTGGCTGCTTTGATCTCCTTGCAGTCCAATGAACTCTCAAGAGTCTTCTCCAACACCACAGTTCAAAAGCATCAATTCTTCAGCACTCAGCTTTCTTTATAGTCCAACTCTCACATCCATACATGACTACTGGAAAAACCATAGCTTTGACTGTATGGATCTTTGCTGGTAAAGAAATATCTCTGCTTTTTAATATGCTATCTAGGTTGGTCATAGTTTTTCTTCCAAGGAGCAAGGGTCTTTTAATTTCATGGCTGTAGTCACCATCTGCAGTGACTTTGGAGCCCAAGAAAATAAAGTCTGTCACTGTTTCTATTGTTTCCCCATCTATTTGCCATGAAATGATGGGACTAGATGCCATGATCTTAGTTTTATAAATGTTGAGTTTTAAGCCAACTTTTTCACTCTCCTCTTTCACTTTCATGAAGAGGCTCTTTTCATCAAGGGTCACTTAGGGTCTCAAAATGAAATGAGACCCGGATTCCATCATCCATGGTTCCAGTTCCCCCTGACAGCTTCATGTCCAGTATAGTTTTAATCCATATATTCTCTCTTCAGGTCAATAATAAACATGCTGGAAAAAACTTTTCCTTAGAAACTATTATTATTTCCCCAGTGGCCCATTAAATAAAGGTGTTTAATTCTGTAAAGAACAACTTAAATATGCTATAGAATAACAACATGTATCACAAAGTTCAGCAAACAGAATTTTCAAGTGAAATCACTTCAACTATTTTCATATGAACCCCCAAAGTGATGCAACCATATCAGGTGATTGCATGGTATTTCTGAAGTACACAATGAGGATTCTTAAATCCCTGGTTATTTGTTACTGAGATATAAACTAGTAAACAAAGACACAGTTCTCTCAAATGTCAGATATATCTACTGTCCCTTCCTTGCCCAGTGCTCCATTTTAATTCAGCTAAAACTTATTTTTTCTTTGGTTCTGTGTCCTTTATTTTCAAAGGCATGCAGATTTGGATGTGATAATAAAAGCTTATAATCCAGGTGAGAAATTTCTTCTAGGGTCTTATGTAGGAAAAGCTATATACTTCCTTTACGGAAATAGTGGGTTTTGGGGAGGAGATGAGAGGGGGAGGGGGACAGGGAATAACTAGTAACATGTCACGTCTCCTTTATCACTTTCACCACGAATCCTAGACCATACTTGAAAGAAACTCAGTTCTAGTGCTCCATTTGTGTTCTGCTTTTATACCTGGGGACAACTTTCAAGTTTTTATTACTCTGAGCCTGATTTTTAATTTATTCATAGCTCACCACTTTATGGTATGTGTTTATTACAAGTCTCCAAAAATATTTTGTGAAATGAGGCAAAACATGAATAAAAATTAAGCAATGATCAAAATTTTATATTATGTAAAATGAGAGACAAGGTTAGCCTTAGTAATTAGTCAAATATAAATGAAAGGCAAGAATGTTAGACAGCATACAACATCTGTTTTTAGCATTGAGTTTTTTTTTTTTTAGGATTTCTGATAAAAATGCAGAAATGCATAACCCTCTTGGAGGGTTAAATGCCTTAAGGCATTATCAGTAAGTTAGCAGCTTATTGAAGACTAGCTAATATGTGCCCAGGATTATATACAGGAGCGGGTCCATCAGGAAAAAAATATAGAAAGGGTAGTAAGACAGGATCAACCTCACTTCCTCATTTTTAAATGGTGCTGCTGCAGTCACAAGGATCCACCTAGAAACACTTTATAGTTTCTTTGTGCTGTTGCTAAACACATCAACCATAGTGACTGCCCCCACCCATTGCCCTCCTGAAGGGGCAACCCTGGGCCCCACACTTTACCTCATGAGGAGTCAGCCCTGACTAGAAGACAGTCAACTCTGACTCCCATCCTAGTCTATGATGAATACAAAAGACTTGCTATTTAGCCTAATTCAGCGGCAGAAAACTAAAAACAGGAGAAGTCACTTCCATAATTATCTTGCTTCTCCCAACATTTTCCCTTATTAAATTAGAATGGTCAATTCTGAGCTAAACAAAAATCTCTGCTCTTTAATTTTGCTTTCCATTTTTTGGGTAGTTAATACACAAACATGGTTCAGAATTCAAAAAAGACACCCTCCCTCTTGGGCCTAGAGCTTTTTAGTTGCCCAATGAAAGTAACAATATTGTCTGTTTATAGCTAGCCTTCCAGAAATTTTCTATTAATTCATAAAAACTTAAAAGAGTCTCAGAAGCTTTTTCAGTTTCACGAAACTGAAAAAAACTCATTTTTTCCCTTTAAACTACTGCATTCAACTCACATTCCTAAATTCTATTTCAAAAGACTTGTGAGCTTTGTTGTTCTTTCCCATTTTATCACTACTGCAAAAGTGGCTTTAATTTTCTCCCTGACTCTATTAATCTCCCTTCCTCTATTAATCTCCCTTCATCCACATGGCCACCAGAGTTATCTTTACTGTCATTGTTATTAAATATATTATGAAATATATATATTACAGATATGTACACTATAAATATATTATATATACCAAATGGCATAGATGACACGTGCGTGCTTTTTAGAACATACCACACGCCTACCACCAGCTTGAGTCACAGAATACCAAGAGCACCTTGGAAACCTGCTTTGTGCCTTTTGTTGCCTGTTTGTCTTTCCCTCCCTCTGCCCCAAGGTAATTACTTTTCTGAATACTGAATTCTCCCATTATCTTGGGATTTATTGTACCCCAATAAAGTAAATGAATAGTTTTGCATGGTTTTGTAGTTTTCATAAAGGAATTAGACTGGACGCATGTCTCTGTGACATGTCAGATCTTTGTTTTCATCTCTCAAAGTTCCACAGTCTTAAGATATCTTGAAAGTGAAAGTGAAAGCCGCTGAGTCCTGTCGGACCCTTCGCGATCCCATGGACTATAGAGTCCATGGAACTCTCCTGGCCAGAATACTGGAGTGGGTAGCCATTCCCTTCTCCAGGGGGATCTTCCCAACCCAGGGACTGAACCCAGGTCTATCGCATTGCAGGCAGATTCTTTACCAGCTGAGCCACCAGGGAAGCTTAAGATACTGTCTATGTCTCTAATTAGCATTCAGTCTTTTCCCTAGCTTTTTGAACATATGGAATATAGTCATATTTTAATGTTGTTATGCATAATTTCATTTATCAGTTCTGAGTGAGTTTCTACTGATTTATTTTTCCTAAAGTTCATATTTTCCCACAACATTGATTGCCTGGTGATTTCTGATTGGATGGCAAACATTGTTTTTTCCCTTGTTAGGAGCTGGATATTTATATATTCTTATAACTAGCCTGGAGATTGGTCTAGGCCATAGTTAAATAAGTAGGAGACAGTTTGGCCCTTTTATATCTGTCTTTCAAGATTGTTGTGTGTATGTGTGCTTAGTCGCTCAGTCATGTCTGACTCTTTGCAACCCCATGGACTGCAATCTGCCAGGCTCCTCTGTCCATGGAATTCTCCAGGCAAGAATACTGGAGGGGATTGCCATGCCCTCCTCCAGGGGATCTGCCCTACCCAGGGATCGAAACCAGGTCTCCTGCATTGCAGGTGGATTCTTTACTGTCTGAGCCACCAGGGAAGCCCTCAATACTGTTAGGTGGGCCCAATTCAGTATTTATTCTAGGGCTAATGATTCCTGACTTCTGAGCCATGTCCTATGAATTATGAGGATTTCTAATTTGGCAGGAGGTGCGGGGGACGAGAATGGGCAGTGGACAGGTACTTTTCATAGCCCCAGGTGAACACCAAGTGTCATTTTCTTGGGTGATTCCTTCAAATCTCAGGTAGTTTCCTCATGTACATGCAGTCTTCAGCAGCTCTCTGCATATTGGAAGGAAACCCTCTGCAGGTCTCTGGACTGCTCCGTGATGCTCACTCTGTCTCTTCTTCAGTACTCTGTCCTGAAAACTCTAGTCATCCAGATTACTCCAAGCTCTCAGTTGGTATCCTCAAATCAGAGGGTTCACCAGGCTAAACCAGGGTCTTCCCTCCCTCTGCCATGGCCTGAAAACTTTCTCTTGGCAGTCATCTGGGGCAATCACAGGGCTCACTGTTTTTTATCTCTCAAAGAACACTATCCTTCATTGTCTGATGTTTAATATCTTGAAAATTATCGTCCCATATATTTTTTTTTCACTTTTTATGTCATCTCAGGCAGAATGGTAAATTTACTCCATGTTGGATGCAAGTGGAAGCCAGATAAATTTCTTTTTATTATATTACATAACTATCCTCAAATTTAAAAGTTGTAAGTCCCTCGTACATAAAACTCTTACACACCTAAAAAGTTTTTAAATTTTATAAATTAATTATAATCAAATCCAAAAGAGAATCAGTAACATTAAGGTGATTAATGATGTGATTTGAACAAGACATGGTATTAATTGCTCCAGCATAAGTTTGCTTTAGTTTGGCTGTGGTGACTCACTTCTCCCATCAGTTCTCTGTATTTCAACCACTGAAAAATATTCATCTCATTCACCTTCCACTTTGTTAAGTCTACTCCTGCTCTCTTTGGTTTCTATGCAGTTATATGTGCAACTGTGGATACTGAAATTTCATAACAGTATTTAGTTATAAAACGGGTACCCAGATGGTCATCAATATGCTTAATTTTTAAATAATCACTGAAGTGAGAAAACAAATTCTTTTTATTTTAAATTCTTGTGTAGAACACGCAATTTGATATGCATTGATTCAATGCAAGACAATAAAGCTTCTATCAAGTTGGTAGCCACACTGAAAAGACTGTATTTGAGCCAAGAAAATTCTTCCAAGATAATCTCTACTTTATGTAAGGTGATTGACAATAAGGAGAACCAGGGACTGAAGTAACAATGAGCTAAAAAAATAACCACAAGATAAAGGTGGGGAAACTATGAGAATAACCAAACTACCTGCTAGAAAAAAGCACAGGGTATAAAAGTGAATGTGACAGCAGATCAACTACAAAGGAGGAAAAGAAGAAGAGAAGGAGGAAAAGAAGACGAAGAATCCAAAGAGTATCACTGATAGAAAACAAACAAACAAGAGAAGAGACAGGGAAAAACAGATTATCTAGGATGTTTATGGCTAATACAGGAGTGACAGAAAGAGCAGCATCTCCAGGGCAGGAAAGGAGAAGCTACACCAGTCAAACTGACAAAGGAAAGTCAGTGCAGCTTTAAGCAAAAGCCAGAGTATAGATCTAAATCACATACAGAATGCAACCAAGTTCTTTCACAAGAGGCAAGGTTGAGTTTTTCAACCCTGCATTGAACCAGCCTCTCTGGAAAAGTAAGTGACTTGCATCCCTCATACGACAAGATTTCAGCAAGACAGCAAAAGAGAACACTATATGGTGCTTCCTTTCTGCAGAGACTTGAGCTCAGTTTTAAAGTCTTGTTTGTGGTTCTCTATATCTGCTTCTGGTTTCCTGAGTGCTTCCCTGGTTTAACCTATAACTTCTCCACGACCCCGGACTCTCACGAAATTTTTCCCACCAGGGACTTTTCTAAATTGTGCTTCACTCTGGCCTTTTCACTGGTTTTCTTGAACCTAGTGGCTCAGATGGTAAAGAATTTGCCTGCAATGCAGGAGACCCAGGTTTGATCCCTGGGTCAGGAAGATCTCCTGGAGAAGGAATGGCTACCCACTCCAGTATCCTCGCCTGGAAAACTCCATGGACAGAAAAACCTGGTGGGCTACAGACCATGGGGTTGCAAAGAGTCAGACATGATTGACAGACTAACACTTTCATTCTGTCGTTTTCATTGGCTTTCTTGAACCTGGTTTACTTTGTTTCTCCTTGATTCAGTGATGCCACCTGCTACCCTCCAGGGTGAGGGAAAGTCCTCCAGGAAACAGAAAGACTCCGATTATGGAAAAGGGAGAAAGAGCCATCAGAGTAATTATACTCCCAGTGGTGAAGTCCCCATAGAGACCCAAGAGATAGGTGGAATGCCAAGATCTGTTTAGTTGTTCGGCAAGTATGCGTATCTAGGCGATCTAATAACTATGTAAACCAACTGAATGTTATCAAGTGCACTTGAAAAGTCTCAACTAAAGAGTGCTCGTGCCTCAGAATCCCCACTACGCAGCAGGGGTCAGTTGTCTACACGGACCTGGACAATGCATTGGAGTGGACAAGTGGGTGCCAGGAAAATGAGAGAAAATGGGGAAAGGCAGGATTCTGGGCTCCTGGTCTTTGGCTGGAAAATCTTTCCCCTTTGTATTGTCTGGTGGTGACAGAGAGCGGGGAGAAACCTGAGACACATCAGGAATGAAATGAGGTGCCATGCCCTATTTTAGCTCAAAGGCTCCTGAGGAATCCAGCGTCATCCACTCTCCACACACTCCACTTTGGAGGTGGTAACGTCAGGCTCAGTGTGACAGAACTCCAAGTTCTCTTCACTGGACACTCTTTCATGACAGAGAGTCTCCTGAGGGCATTCACCGGATTTGTCTGAACTGTAGCATTTAGGCGGTAGGTCCAAAGATTGCCTGTAATTCAGGAGACCTTATAGCTTCACCATGTAGTCTCATTTCACCTGAAGAAATCACTGCTTTATTCTCCATTATTTTATTTAAGAATATACTAATTATTTAGAAATAAAATTCTGCCTAAGAAAGCAGAAATATTTTAATGGCTTTTATCTCTATATTGTCATTTTTTGTTCTCTGCAAGTATCTGAATGTTTCCACTTAGTTTATAATAAAAATAGGATCCTAGTAAAATATACAAAGAATTTTAAAACTGGAAAGACCATCAGACTCTAGTGCTCTTTATTTTTATAAAAGAACCCTAGTCTAGAATGATGAAATATTTCAATAGAAGTCATACCCTGTAAAAGCTCAAAAATAGTATTCCTGTGAAAAATCCAAGGCTCTAAGGACTTAGTTAATTCACCTAAAATCAAAAACTAACAAATGATGACGCTCATACTCAAATTCAGATGTCTCCACTGGCTTTGGAGACAGCTGTGACATGGCTGTGAAAGAGCAATCAGACACCAGTACCCGTTATGCTGTGCAGCCTTTCTCATGCAGACAGAGAACTATTTTGCATACCTAGATTGGTAATGTGAGTGCAATGACATGCCACATTTTGAATCAATGCTAAGCAAAGGCAAAAAGGATCTGGGGTTGTCTACTTGCGTTTCTGGAATCTGATCTTACTGTAAACAGAATAACAACTTGCACCTGTTAACTCCCCCACAGTCATTTAATTCTTTCTAGCTATTCCTCAGCCCTGGAGCTTCCTGGAGCAGTGTTTCTTTAAGGACATTATGTGGACCACCTCAATAAGGGTCATGAGCTTGAGCTCCTTTTTAAAATATACAGATTCCTCTGTCCCACCCAGAATGACCCAGTATTTCTAGGATGGAGGGGTAGGTTGGGAGTTGTCATCTTTATAAGTTTCCCTGGAGGCTTATGTACATTGAAATTTGAGTCACTGAGATAATACAGAAATGTCACTGACTGAGACTGTAACAGTTGGCCTGAAAATAATAGAACTGAAATCACGATTAGAATACAGTTGCCTCCGGGAAAATCCTTCCTTAGTTACAAACCTGAACTTTTTCCAGAGTGCAGTTTAAAAACTACCTTGAATTGCCTTCAGAATCTACTTTATGGATTACTGCAGATACACAATAATCTGGAAAATACTGAAAAGTGGAAAGAATCAGCAATTCCCACTAGAGAGCTACTTTTAATATTTTGATATATTATCTTCTCTTTTTCTTTTCTTCAAGAATGCAGGCTTTTTGTAACTTTGAGGATGACTTAAAAATGAACTCTTTAGTCAAAAACAAGATAGTCACACTGGCAGAACTGATAGGGTCAGAGTAAAGGGACAAAGTAGGTGATTAAATAGTTAATCCCACTAGCGGCCTGTAAGTAGAAAAAATATGGGAGACCCCTTTAAGTTAATGACTACTCAAGAAAGCAGGTTTGCTTAACCACAAAATCAGGCAGGCTTGCTTAGCAACAAAATCACACAACAGCAGCACAGGACACGCCCTAAAACAATAAAACAAGAGTGGCATGAGACTTACATCCCTCCCAGTGAGCTCAGGAGTTAATGATCCCTAGAACATGCTTTCTGCACACATAAAAACAGTAATCTGTGGACCTAGCTTGACCATGTAGAGACAAGAAAACTCCCCTGCTCAACCTGGAGGAGGAACTGATGATGGAAGCATGATGTCTGCCCAAGAGAGATAAAAGTTCTCCCCCTCCCCACTTTTTCTTTGCTTATACAACTGTAGCCAGGTTAAGTTCTCAGGGCGTGGCATTTCTCACCTGCCCGCTTTGTAAAGCTCACAAAAGTTCTGTTCTAATAAATCACTTCTCATCTATCATTTTACCTCTTACTGAATTCTTTTCTGCACTGAGACATAAAGAACTGTGATACTGAAGCTCTTCAGAGGCCCGGGAAACACCAGTTTTCAGAACCATGTGGTCAGGGATGATAAATCTATATCCTGACTGACTTCTTTCCAGGGAGGACAAACTGCTGCCCCCTGCATTATGATCAACCTGTCATGAAGCTGTCATCAGCCTATCTTCTGATCTTTCTTAGAGAAAAGCACTGTGTCAAGGGCCCAGCATCAGTCTCTGCTGTTGGCAGGTTATGCACTCAGCCAGACCAGCCTTGATGGGGTTAAGCCCACGTTGCTGGGCCCACCCATAACCTTTGCTCCCACCACTGTGGCTGGTGAGCAAGCACTAAAGTAACTGCAGAAAGAGGCTGACATTCAGAGTAAGTCATTTTGTCCACCTTTTTATTTAAAGTCTCTGCTACATGGATGCCATTTGCTGAGTAATGCGCAACATAAAACTTTTTCACACTCTGTATTCATTCTGAAAGTTTCATCCACATAACTCTTTCCCCATCTTCTTTGTCAGCAATCTGCCAAAACTTTTTTCTGGGTCCCCACCATGTGAACAACTGCCAGTCACCGTCCATGAATCGGTCTATCTACACTTGTGACCTTCTCTCAACCCAGACACAAACATATTGCTCAAAGTTCTATCCACTGAGAGTGAGAGGATTTTCCATTACAGTTGTCTTGCAGGGCCACCTCGGAATGGGTTTACAATGCTGCAGCCATCTGCCGCCAGTTGACAGCAACACATTGTGAAAACCATGTATAAACTAGGCCTTAGGCTTTTTTTTCTTCTTCAGTCAAATGCTTCTGTCTTCAGGAGCTGCTAGGACTTCATCTTATTTATACCATTTCCACTTGATGGTGGATTGCTGATGCCTTCAACCAACCTTGTATCTTCAGTTCAGTTAAGTTCAGTCGCTCAGTTGTGTCCGACTCTTTGCGATCCCATAAATTGCAGCACGCCAGGCCTCCTTGTCTATCACCATCTCCCGGAGTTCACTCAAACTCACGTCCATCGAGTTGGTGATACCATCCAGCCATCTCATCCTCCGTTGTTCCCTTTTCCTCCTGCCCCCAATCCCTCCCAGCATCAGAGTCTTTTCCAATGAGTTAACTCTTCACATGAGGTGGCCAAAGTACTGGAGTTTCAGCTTTAGTATCATTCCTTCCAAAGAACACCCAGGGCTGATCTTCAGAATGGACTGGTTGGATCTCCTTGCAGTCCAAGGGACTCTCAGGAGTCTTCTCCACCACCACAGTTCAAAAGCATCAATTCTTTGGCGCTCAGCTTTCTTCACAGTCCAACTCTCACATCCATACATGACCACTGGAAAAACCATAGCCTTGACTAGACAGATCTTTGTTGGCAAAGTAATGTCTCTGCTTTTCAATATGCTATCTAGGTTGGTCATAACTTTTCTTCCAAGGAGTAAGCGTCTTTTTCATGGCTGCAGTCACCATCTGCAGTGATTTTGGAGCCCCCCAAAA
>NW_011495072.1:20377942-20379045 GCF_000754665.1 Bison bison bison
AAAGCAGAAATAGATGTTTTTCTGGAACTCTCTTGCTTTTTCCATGATCCAGCGGATGTTGGCAATTTGATCTCTTGGTGGATAAGAAAACATCTAGTTCATCATTGGAAGTTCAGGTCATAAGGTCTCTTAGACATCCAGATCAGAAGCTCAGTCTCTACCAGGATCCAGTAGCAAACCAAGATCTGTTTCTGAAAAGAACAGTTATCTATTCCAAAACCCCAGTGCTCTGTGCTTTTGCTAGTATGACTGTTGTAGTCAGTCTCTAAAATTGTTCCCAATGATCCTCACCTCCTATTACTTATGCCCTTAATCCCATCCCCTTGGGTATGAGCTAGAATGCATGCATGCATGCTCGGTTGCTTCAGTCATGTTCAACTCTTTGCAACCTCATGGACTGTAGCCCACCAGGCTCCTCTGTCCTTTGGATTCTCCAGGCAAGAATACTGGAGTGGGTTGCCATTCCCTTCTCCAGGGGATCTTCCCTACCCAGGGACTGAACCTGGGTCTCCTACATTTCCTGCATTGGCAGATGGATTCTTTACTCCTGAGCCACTGGGGAAGCCCATGAGCTAGACTAGTGGCTTGCTAATTAATATGCATAAGTGATTGGGATATCATGGTGAGATCAGGTTATAAAAAGACTGTGGCTTCCATTTTTAGGCCAATGCCTATCTCTTTCTACTCACACTAGAGAAACCAAGCAAGCTGTCTTGCTGTGAGAAGCCCTATGGAAAGGCCCACAGTTTATCAGCCTAGAAGGAACGGAATGAAGCGTGTTAACAACTACGAGTGAAGCTGGAAGTGGATCCTTCAACTCTAGTCAAGTCTTAAAATGACTGTTGCTTTACCCAGTACCTTGGCTTGATTGTAACTTCAGGAAATGCTATGAGTCCGGCTTCCCAGGTGGCTCAGTGGTGAAGTGCAGGAGACTCAGGAGAGGCGAGTTCAATTCCTGGGTTGGGAAGATCCCCTGGAGGAGGAAATGGCAACCTACTCCAGTATTCTGCCTGGAAAATCCCATAGACAGGAGTCTGGCAGGCTACACTCCATGGGGGTCACAAAGTCAGACATGACTGGGCATGCATGCACAGAATCACAGA
>NW_011495072.1:20379145-20384708 GCF_000754665.1 Bison bison bison
CCTGTACTCCTGACCAACAGGAATTGTGAAAAATAAGTATTTGTTGTTTTAAGCTGCAATTTTTTGAAGCAACCTACTATGTCATAACCGGAGAAAGCAATGGCACCCCACTCCAGTACTCTTGCCTGGAAAATCCCATGGACGGAGGAGCCTGGTGGACTGCCGTCTATGGGGTGGCACAGTGTCGGACACGACTGAAGCGACTTAGCAGCAGCAGCAGCAGCAGCTATGTCATAACAGACAGATATAATGATTATCTATGGGTTGTTCTAAACAATATTGCTTCTGAACAAGGAACTCATTTCTTAGCTAAAAAAGTGTGCCAATGAGCTCATGCCCACTGAGTTTACTGATTCTGTCAGGTTAAGACACCCTCAGAAGTAGCAGAACTGATAAAGGAGCCCAGTGAATAATCAGTCAGAACACCTGGAAAAAAAAAAAAAACAAACACCTGTTGGGGAACAATGCAATGAAAGATTAGGGCTCTATTCTGTAGGATGTGGGCTATTCTTGTGATCTGAAACTAATATAGGGTACTGTTTTCTTCCATAGCGAGAATACATTAAATAAGGAGTAGATCTGGGAGAGCATCCTCCACTACAATAGTTCATTACAACCCCCCAAAATTTTGTTTTCTATCTTTGCAAGTTTGATTGTTCTTGGTTTTAGAGGCTTTAATTTAAGGCAGCATGCTCCCATCAGAGATCATGACAATAGTTCCAGTGAACTGGAAGATAAGACTTCCACTGGCTAAGTTGAAATTCTCATGCTACTGAAATAACAAAGAAGAGATCATTGTTTTTCCTGGGGCAATTGCTCCCAACCACTAAGGGTAAACCAAGTGTCTGCTATAGGACTCTGTCTGGAGCCCAAGGCATTCTTTGAGTTCTCTCAAACGTGGCTGTACAAGTTAAGGCAAAACTACAGCAACATATTAAAGATAGACCACTAAGAACACATTTAGGGTACTGACAGATGTTCCAATGTCTTTAAATTATATTGTGCAATGATATGAAAATACAGAAAAACATGTGGATTTACCTCCTGAAATAACGTTATATTAGAATACTCTTTATATAGTAGGAATAAAGCATTATTTTATTTGTCCATATTAAAAAACAAAAACAAAAAAAAACACAGACCACTAACATTCAGATCCTTTGGGAGTAAAGATTTGGATTGCCTCCACCATGAAAAGAACCCTGACTGACTGTGGTGGCAGTTGAGGGCAAAGGAAACATAGATTTTAGGGCAGATAATGAGCGCACATGACTGCAGCGGCTATGCAAATCTCCCTTTCTTATGTATACAATGATATATATTTACTTATTTTTTCCTTCCCATTTATTTTTTCCTTCCCTATTGTCCCTCTTTATTTTCTGTAAGGGCTTTTATTGGTGATTAACTTTCCAATTTAATCTGCATGTTACAGAGTATTTACTTAGTTGGGATTGAGTAGAATAGCTTTTGAACTGTGGTGTTGGAGAAGACTCTTGAGAGTCCCTTAGACTGCAAGGAGATCCAACCGGTCCATACTAAAGGAAATCAGTCCTGAATATTCATTGAAAGGACTGATGCTGAAGCTGAAACTTCAATACTTTGGCCACCTGATGTGAAGAACCGACTCACTGGAAAAGACCCTGATGCTGGGAAAAGATTGAAGGCAGGAGAAGGTGGGGAAGAGGATGAGATGGTTGGATGGCATCACCGACATGATGGACGTGAGTTTGAGTAGGCTCCGGGAGTTGGTGATGGACAGGGAAGCCTGGCATGCTGCAGTCCATGGGGTCAGAGAGTCAGACATGACTGAACGACTGAACTGACTGATTGAACTGAGTAGCATAGATAGTAACATCATCCAGAAATAGTTACGGTGACTACTGGGACTTTAGGTGTCTTTCTTTTTAAAATTTAATTATTTTTAGCTATTCTGGGTCTTTGGTGCTATGCAAGCTTTCTCTAGTTGCGGCAAATGGGGACTTCTCGCTATTTGAGGTGCACAGGCCTCTCATTGCATGGCTTCTCCTGATGCGTAGCACAGGCTCTAGAGCACGAGAGCTTCAGTAGCTGCAGTTCCCGGGTTGTGTAGGGCACAGACTCAATAGTTGTGCAGCACAGGCTTAGTTGGGGTTCCCAGGTGGCACTCACTAGTGGTAAAGAACCCATCTGCCAATGCAGGGGACACAGGTTCGATCCCTGGCTTGAGAAGATCCTCTAGAGGAAGGCATGGCAACGGACAGAGGAGCCTGGTGGGTTACAGCCCACAGAGTCACAAAGAATCCGACATGACTGAAGCGACTTAGCTCGCAGGCATAGGCTTAGTTGCTCCATGACATGTAGCATCTTCCCCAAACAGGGATCAAATCCAATGTCTCCTGCATTAGCAGGCAGATTCTTTGTCACTGAGCCATTAGGGAAGCCCTTTAAGTTTCTTTGAAGGAGAGGATGGAAATAGCTTTGTAAAAAAGACAGCAGCATCTTGTTAAGCAAAACCAAAGGACATCATTGTTGTAAAACACAAACACGAAAACAGATACTAAATGACAAAAAAAATAGATTCTGCTAGCTATTCACTCTCAGCTCCAAGCACTCCGTTCAAGACTCTGCTCATGATGTTTGGGTGTATGTACTAAAATTTCCCGATGTCTTGCCAACCAGTTTCTGGTTAGATTCTGCAAAACAGAAGCCTACAGTGGAGCTTGGAAAGAGGAAGAAGGACTCTTACTGCTTTCAGTTCTTGTCAGGCTTGCTCCAGCAGCAGCAGCAGCTGCTGCTGCCACTGCCAACTATGACTCGAGCTTTTTTCAGCTGGCCCTGCCACATACCCTGCTGTGCTCCCTTGGCACTAAGAACATTCGATCCACTGTGCTTCCTCACCGGCTGTACCATGCCACCTGAACCATCTAAGCACCTGTCGGGTTACATCCCCTTCCTTTAAAAGTCTGAGTACCAACCATAATGCTTCTGAGGTCTGAAAATCAGCTGAAATGTACTCCTTCTTGAGAAATGATCATCAGTTCCAGAGAGCCTCTCCTTCAAAGCTGTGCTGCTAAGTTGCTTCAGTTGTGTCCAACTCTGTGCAACCATATGGACTAGAGCCCACCAGGCTCTTCCATTCATAGGATTCTCCAGGCAAGAGTACTGGAGTGGCTTGCAAATTAGTATTAGGGAGTCTTCAAAGAAATAGAACCAATACAAGAAAGATAAACAGAAAGACATATACATACAGAGAAAGTGAAAGTGAAGTCGCTCAGTCATGTCCAACTCTTTGAGACCCCATGGACTGCAGCCTACCAGGCTCCTCCATCCATGGGATTTTCCAGGCAGGCAAGAGTACTGGAGTGCGGTGCCATTGCCTTCTCCTACACATATAGAGAGAGACTTAACAGATATTGGCTCATGTGATCATGGAGCCTGAGAGGCCCCATATCTGCAAACTGGGGACCCAGGAAGGCCAGAAGTGTTGTTCAAAGGCCAGAGAGCCAGTGGTATAGGTTTCGGTCTGTCCGAAGGCCTAAGCATCACGAGCATAAAGAGCAGGGAAACAGTGATGTCCCAGCTCCAGCAATCAGGGAAAGGGCAAACTCAACCTTCCCCTACCTTTCTGTTCCCTTCAGGCCCCCAATGGATGATATGAAGCACATCTACATTAGGGAAGGCAATCTGCCTTACTCAGTTCACCAATTCAAATGTTAATCGCTTCTGGAAACCCTCTCACAGACACACCAAAAATACTGTTTAAACAGATGTGGGATTCAAGATTTCTCATCCTAAGTTTCAACAGTTCTAGCAAAGAACTTAATCAATGTTATACATATTGTCGTTTTAAAATAAAACTATTCCATCACTCCAAATTTATCCATTAGACTCTAAAAATCATAGCTGTTTAATATCCACCATCTCCATTTTCAAAATACATTCCACCTCACCCACAATTTTATGCTTAAAAGTTCACAGTCACATTTCTCTAGAATAAAAATATGTATGTTAATTTGTACTTTAAAATTTTCAGTGTACACAATTCAAATTTTTAAAAATTTCTTCCGGCTTGATTAATTATAATTAGCACCATTATACAATGGAGTATAAAAATATATGTTTTGATATACTACTAAATATAAAAGTAAAATTTATGGAAATATCTATTAATGAGATTTATGTTCCTTTAAAACAAAATAAGATCATATATCTGTGGACAATGTCAATTATTGGGATGAGATGGAGCTCAATGGAAATCAATAACAAAAATATTATCAAGTGTGGGGCTTAAAAATATATATTAATACTCATGTATATCATTAATAATATAGATTATTGATATTATTATATTATTAATATAGGTAGGTTATTAATAATTAATATTATTGTTAATAATATAGATTATAGAAGCTACAACACACTTCACATGGTAGGGATGAATAGACAGCAGAGACGTAACTTATAATTCTTAATAAGCAGTAATCTCCCAAAGTTTAAAGGAAATAAAATTTAAATTTTCTAGTAGCCTTTTGGCAAAGATATTGAAAATATTTCTCCTGATAATCAAAAAAGTACATTTTATTTAAAGGTATCATGTTTATTTTTGGAAAGTAAACATTTCATCTCCTTACTTGAAATCACACAAATATATAAAATAAGGCATTGGTTTATCTCTTAGTTTGAGTAAACTTCTCAGAGACTGTTTCAAATTGTCCCTTTATTTAGTGCCTTTGAAATTTTCTTTTATTCCAAGGGAATGCACTATAGTAAAATTAAGTTGGATAAAAAGTTACCTTATTTTTTGTAAAGAGGAAAAATGGAGGCTGTGAAAGAGAAGCTAAAAAGGAGAAATTGCAAAGTACTACTTTGACCACAGGCAACTCTATTTTAGAAAAAAATACATAATTAGAGAAATTCAGAAATATATCCTCTAAAAACTAATGACATCTGCAAACTTGAAATTCATGGGAAGGCTTTATGAAACTCAAGTGGTAACAATACCCCTGTTTGAAAGTCACTAGTCAAAGAATATTTTTAAAGACCATTGCACATATAGGGTACAATCAACATTAGTCCTTGTATTAGGTGGTTATTAAAAAAAATGAGAAGCATACTGAAATACAATTTTAGATATAGGAGTAGAAACAGAAATATAGTTTTTTGGGGGGAGAATAAATATCTGCTTCTTCTAATAAAAATTTCTTTGCAGTAGTCCCACGTTTATTGTACCCAAGTTTTGACTTAACAGTCAAAGCTAAGATTAATCATAAATTCATCATGTACAAAGCTGACCTTAAATCTCTTGCTCCAAAATTCCCAGTCTTTGCATTCCAACCTACCTCTGTAACACTGCTGCCCAGCTTGTCAGAAGTATCATCACTAGTCTTAAGACCCCAAATTTATCACAATCCCTCCAACAACTGTACTATCAGCATAGTTTTACTCCAAAATAGGGAAACAGGGCTTCCCCGGTGGCTCAGTGGTAAAGAAATTGCCTGCCAAAGCAGGAGACACAGGTTTGATCCCTGATCCAGGAAGATCCCTTGCACCACAACTATGAGCCTGTGCCTTAGAGCCCAGGAGC
>NW_011495072.1:20384808-20390998 GCF_000754665.1 Bison bison bison
GTGCCCCAGCTACTGAGCCCAGGTGCTGCGACTACTGAAGCCTGCGCGCACCCTGGAGTCTGTGCTAGTGAGCCCACGTGCTGCGACTACTGAAGCCTGCGTGCACCCTGGAGTCTGTGCTCTGCAACGAGGGAAGCCACTGCAATGAGAAGACGAGCACCGCAACCAGAGGGCAGCCACCACGTGCCGCAACTACAGAAAAGACCACATAGCAACGGAGACCCAGCACAGCCAAAAATAAATAAATAATTTAAAAAAACCAAAAAGAGACATTTATGTCTTGTTATAAAAATGAACTTATAAAATTTACTTCCTTAAGTACAAAGAGGAAGCAATACTATCATCAGCATCTTTAAAACAAATTGAACCCAACTGTCTAAAGCCACAGAAATCACTGACAAGAATTACAATTATGTACATGGAGCAAATTTTTAAATTATGTTTTTTTATACAGACTAATTCTCCACTTTCTGAATGTTTTATAATATAAACCTCTGTATCTATATCTTGGACTGTTTTAATCATTTAGTGGATAAATTTCAAGAAAGAACTAAGTCTGAATGAATTCATCACTATATTACAGTACAGCATATTTAACTATTACATAAAACTAGTTTCATTTGAGTCACAACCTCAATTGCCTACAGGGACCAGGAAGTAATCTAAATGTGGAACAGGTTAGGTGTAAGATAACAGGGAGTAATGAAAAGCATTCTGTAATAAAGACACTCAATTATTTTTAATACTATAAGCCAAACAAAAAAAATACCTGGAATTGATATGACCAAATTTACAAGGAATAGAATTTTGCAATTCTCATTGTTTAGCTTTCACAACATATTCAACAGATTCAAAGCCAATATTTACCTAGTACCCAGATACATATAATGAGAAGATACATATAATGAGACAATGCTTATGAAATGTTACTGTTGACACAGCAAGTACATGTGTATAAAGTTGTCTCATTAAATTTTATGAGACCCCAGCAATGATTAGAATTATATACAAATTCAGATCAAACCTATATCCCTAACTTATTACATTATATCAAAAAGAAAAACACACTTTAGATGAAAAGAATATTTTATTGCAATACTTTAATACCGAAATCAACTATTATACATATCCACCAACTTATTCACTGTCTCTATCCCAGAAGATAGTCAAAATGAGATTAATTGGATGAAGCATTCTCAGCAAATCTAGAACATTCTATACTTCAATTAAAGTTAGGTCCTTTAATAAATTACATCTTATTCCATTGTTCTATAATATTTATGAAATGATTAGTGCAATAACATCATTGAAGTATCATTTAAAAGGCAAATACCCTATAGATTTGGATTTGTCATCCCAATTCCTTGGCATTCAATAATATAAGTGTCTTTAGAGGCATCTTCTTCATCTTCTGATTTCTTCACAGTAAATTTAGCCTGAAACCAGAAGAGCATTTAGTCTATAAGTAATATGAAGAGGGACACAGGGGAGAGCCCATAACACCTGCTTTAACAGGTAGGCAGTTAATACCAAACTCATTTTATTGAAGAAGCTAGAGATAGAAAGATTAAATGACTCATGAGAAATTCAATAGCCTACATATGAAATACTTTATTCCAGAGGCATGGTCCTTATTCAGAGGTATACGAGTCTGTGGAGTTTTGCCAGAATATATGTAACCTGGATCCCATTTCTTACCCACTGAATCAGAACTCCTCAGAAGTGCAGCTTTAAGTAAATATCAATTTTTAAATCTCAATACTTACTTTCTAAGTTTTTTCTAAAACATGGGACTGAAGCATTTAAACTTCTTTTATCTTGTCAAATATCAAATTACCCTTTAATTTCTCTCAAATTTTCTTGCCAATTTAATTCCCTAAATACAGTATTTAAAATATCTAGTTCAGAGGAGACAGGTGGAGAGAGTTGACAATTAACATCTTCCCTCATCATTATTGGGTTTGACACTGTACTTTTTACTTATTAACTAACTCAAGTTTAGCTTTGAAACACCTGATCTCTATCACGATATTGTGGAAACATGATTTTTTTTTTAAAGCAAATATATTCATTCTAAGAAAATTGAATTAAAATCAAAATAACGGAGGAGGCTGACTGAATCTGTGACAGAGGGATTTGAAGTATGCATAAAACCTTAGGATTCTCTGAAATACAATTTGAAAACTACTTCTCCAAGGTCCTGTTGAACTGCAATATTTAAAAATGATTCCAGTTTTAGGATTAGATTGTATGGACACTGAAATTTATTGTTGTATGAATAAACAATGAACCTGAATTATGAGCTAGATAGACTAGTCATATGTATATACATTTTTTTTCGAATTACAAGCAGTATATAAATATGAAAAAAGGTAACAATTATGGAAATAATTTCTAGCCTACATATAAAGTTGGAAGGAGCCATAAGGGACACAGTCTCTGACCTTCCTGGTGAATTACCTGCACTGAGACACAGAATGATGAAGCAGCTTGCCCCAGGTCACTGCGTTAAAACACAATAATGCTGAACGAGAAACCAGAGCAAAAAAATCCAGTTCATGGCACTTTCCACTGTGCATTCAGTTCAAATAACATATGAGTGTCTACTATGTGCAAAGTACTGTAGAAAAAATGAATATACCCTGTCTCTGCTATCAAGATCACAGTCTACACGGGGAGACAGACTAATAGTAGTTACAAAATAAAGCATAAGTAGAATTAATAAAAAATACAGTTAACTATCTTTTGAATCAAATATAATTTGCTTTTGCCTCCTATTGGGCCTTTTCCCACAATTTAATCAAAACCTACCTATCCTGTCTAATAACAAAAAAGGTACATATTAAGATTCATACAAATAAAATGTGAAGAGTAGGGTAACAGTGGTTTTGTGCTTGGTACACCTCTGTTATGCTTCATTTCTTATTACTATGTACATTATTTTTGTAACCTTTTAAAATACTTAAGGTCAACACGTTCCTTCATAAAATTCTGAGTTATAAATTTTATATTACTTTATAAACTTATAAAGACTGTAGCAAAATAGAAATATGCCACACATCACTGAAAAATGAATGAAATGATGCTGTATGCGTTAGCTGTTAAAAAAAAGGAATAGAGAAGAGAAATAATTTTAAGAGGAGGAAAATACCTAAATGTCAACAGTGGTCTTACTGGCAAAGGGCAGTGAGGGACAGGAGTTTTCCTCTATTTTCTAAACTTTCTTTAAAGAAGTTAGTTTCAGATGAAATACACACGTCATTTGTTTTAAGAATCCTGTTAAACAAGGTATGAATACGAGATTATTCATGTTAAATTCTTTTTCACTAAAAATTATACATCTAGGGAATTCCCTGGCAGTCCAGTGGTTAGGACTTGGCGCTTTCACTGCTAAAGCCCAGGCTAGATGCCTGGTCAGGGAACCAAGATTCTGCAAACCACACTGTATGGCCAAACTTGAAAATGCATTAACATATATACACAGCTACTCTTCTGAAGTTGAAAGGACTGGTGAAACGTTAGAATCTCAGCAAATATTCTATTCTACCAAAATAAAATCACAAGGAAATAAAATATATAAATTTTTTATATAATAATTTAAGCTTAGCCAACTACAAATCCCTTGTGATTTGATCTTATAGTTCCCATTAAAATGCCTTCACTTACTGTAAGGCAGTACCTACCACATATGAGCTTTGATGGATGCTCTCCCAGGTTCTGAGCTCAAAGCTCAGTCCTGCCCCTAAGAAAGTATTTGGTCTTCAGCAATTAATTTAATCCCTCTGCCTCACATGACTCATAAATAAAATGAGATTAATAATAAATAGCCACCCACAATGGTCATGCAGAGTAAGATGATTCAGCTTTACTGCTGAGTGAGTTCAGTATCTGCCACACAGAAAGTATTCACTGAATGATAGCAATTACAATTACTACTGAAGTTTTCTGTTTATTAAAATTTGACTCCAAACTGGCCATAATAAAGATCAATCACTCTTTCTGATGGAATACTCACCTTTGCTAGTTGCTCAGCAAAATGTATAGCTGTTTGGGTGTGGAGTGTAACTGGTCCTGTTTTTATTCTGGAAATTCCACTGGCTAATGCCATAAAAATGATCAGCTATTAAAAAGAAAAACACAAAGAAGGAAACTCTCACACATTTACTTATACTTGGAGTTAAAAGTCTACTGCTTTCCATACGAAAATAATACTAGATATCAAAATAGCTAAAAAATTGTTTATTTTTTAATTGGAGGATAACTGCCTTACAATAGTGCTGGTTCCTGCCATGCATCAACATGAATCAGCCGTAGGTATACACACATCCTCTTTCTTGAACCTCCCTCCCACCTCCCACCCAATCCCATCCCTCTAGGTTGTCACACAGCACGAGGTTTGAGCTCCCTGAGTCACACAGCAAACTCCCCCGGCTATTCATTTTACACGTGGTAAAGTGTGTTTCAATGCTACTCTCCCAATTCGTCCCACTGTCTCCTTCCCAACTGTGTCTGTAAATCTGTTCTCTGTGTCTGCGTCTCCACTGCTGCCCTGCAAATAGGTTCATCAGTACCAGCCTTCTAGATTCCATATATATGCATTAATATACAATATTTGTTTTTCTCTTTCTGACTTACTTCACTCCGTAACAGGCTCCAGGTTCATCCTCCTCATTAGAACAGACTCAAATGCATTCCTTTTCCTGGCTGAGTAATATTTCAGTGCTGTGCGTGCGTGTGTTTGTGTGTGTGTGTACACACACCACACTTTCTTTATCCATTCATCTGTCGATGAACATCTAAGTTGCTTCCATGTCCTAGCTACTGTAAATAGTGCTGCCATGAACACTGGGGTATATGTGTCTTTTTAAATTATGGTTTTCTCAGGGTATATGCCCAGTAGTGGGATTGCTGGGTCATACATGGCTCTAAGTGATAAAGAACCTGCCTGATAATGCAAGAGACGTAAGAGACGTAGGTTCGATCCCTGCATCAAGGAGATCCCTTGGAGGAGGACACAGCAACCCATTCCAGTATCTTTGCCTGAAGAATCCCATAGACAGAGGAGCTGGAGGGGGCTACAGTCCATAGGGTCACACAGAGCTGGACATGAGTGAAGTGACTTAGCACACATGCACATTACCACTTCACACTATAACTATTCCTAGCTTAAAAAAGAATTTCCATTTCTTTAGGTTTACAAAAATCCTAAGATGACAGAAAACCAGTGTCACCAAAAGTCTGAATAGCACAAAATGCTTAGTAAGTTTATAAACTTAATGTTTAGGAATACAGAGTTGAAAATTAATACATTTTATCAGACCACCTGTCCCTGCAAGCTAGTATATATAAACTGACAAGTTTCTTTACAAGTTCTAAAATCACAACGTTTTAACAGGTAAACAAATACACTAATACAGAATTACTAGACTGTAGAATAGTAAGAAGGAAGAGACTAGAAATAAGAAAACTGTCTTAAGAAAACTGGTCAAAAAACCTTGAAGAATACTTTTCTAAGCAGACATCTGATTGTGATTAAGGGGAAAAATTGGTAGAAAGGAAAATCTATCAAGACAGTGGACCATAAAAAGACTGCATTTGGAAATATTCATCAGCATTTCTCAACCTGAGTAGATGTGTTAAGTTTGAGAGGTGTATGACATATCTAAGTGGAGACGCTGACAGGCGTAAGGGACACAATGGATATGGAGCTAAGGAGAAAGGCCTGGGCCAATGATACAAATTTAGAAGCTATCAGCATACAGACAGTACTCGAGCGTGAGACTGGAAAAGTTACCTGAGAGACTAAAACAGATAAAAAAAGAGGTGTGAGCTTAAGCACAAGGGCTCTCCAAAATTTAGAAGCTGAGAAGAGGCAAACAACAATAATAATAAACTAGCAAAGGGACTAGAATGTATGGCTAGCGATAGAGAAAGATAACAGTATTTCAGAAATCAAGAGAAGAAAGTATTTCAAGAATGAAGGAGTGCTCGGTGTGCCCAATGCTACAGCCAGGTTGAGTAAGATGAAAACTGAAATTTGTGGTATATAAATTCTAGAATAATACTTTAAAAATGTGCTGAATTAGAACATACCAATCACTGTCTGAAAGTCAATGACTAAAATTTATATTCAATCTAACTGCCCAATATTCAAATCTAACAGGCTTGGAGGTTTTTATCCTAAAGTGTC
>NW_011495072.1:20391098-20398884 GCF_000754665.1 Bison bison bison
ATGGAGCTAAGGAGAAAGGCCTGGGCCAATGATACAAATTTAGAAGCTATCAGCATACAGACGGTACTCGAGCGTGAGACTGGAAAAGTTACCTGAGAGACTAAAACAGATAAGTTGAGAAGAGGCAAACAACAATAATAATAAACTAGCAAAGGGACTAGAATGTATGGCTAGCAATAGAGAAAGATAACAGTATTTCAGAAATCAAGAGAAGAAAGTATTTCAAGAATGAAGGAGTGCTCGGTGTGCCCAATGCTACAGCCAGGTTGAGTAAGATGAAAACTGAAATTTGTGGTATATAAATTCTAGAATAATACTTTAAAAATGTGCTGAATTAGAACATACCAATCACTGTCTGAAAGTCAATGACTAAAATTTATATTCAATCTAACTGCCCAATATTCAAATCTAACAGGCTTGGAGGTTTTTATCCTAAAGTGTCATTACCTGGTCTTGGAGATACTCATCCACAGCACCACCATGTCTAAGATTTGCTAACAGCATTTCAGCAGCTTCAATTCCAACCTTGTCTGCATTAACACCTGCAACAGGCACAATGTAAAAAAAAAATTAATTAATTACTAAGAGGCAAAAAGTTTCACATATCCCAGTTAGCACTGGCATAACATCTTTTAGGCCTCTGAACTCACCCATTGCAACTTTTAGGATAAGATCTTCATGTACTGAATCTTCTGAGAGCTAAGCATATGCAAATACTTTATTAAATGGACCAGTGAGGGGCGGTGGGGGAGGAGAACAGGCCTTGGCCCTGTTTAAGAAGTACTAATTATAAAATCAATTTATATGATACCCTATAATACTCTATAATACTATGCCTTGATTTTAAAATTTTAAATTCACAATTCATATATATTATAATTGGTCTGCAGGCAATTCTATTAGAACTAAAGGATTTTTTAAAAGTTCAGATAATTTTCACCTAAGAAAGAGGAGATAAAGATTCTCAGGTTAAATATACAAAGTTTTATTCTTTTAAGATTCGAACAAGTATTACCTTATTTGTTTCTTAGCAGCACTGACAGCCTGTAGGACCCTAGTTCCTAGACCAGGGATGGAACCCAGGCCCTGGAAGTTCTAACCACTGAACTGCCAGGGAATTCCCTGGTATTACCTTATTTTAAAAATAAGAATATTTATTCCATTGTTCTCCTTCCTGCTTCTCTACATATACCACAAATATCTGGTACAATGCTAAATACAAAATAAATCCATCAAATGTAGTGGAATGTCAGATGATTCTTTTTGTTTACTTTAAATTAAAAGAACCCTATGGGCTTCCCTGCTGGCTCAGTGGTAAAGAATCCACCTGCCAGTGCAGGAGACGTGGGTTCGAACCCTGGGCTGGGAAGATCCCCTGGAAAAGGAAATGGCAATCCACTCCAGTATTCTTTCCTGGGAAATCTCATGAACAGAGGAATTTGGTGGGCTGTAGTCCATGGGGTCACAAAAGAGTCCGACACAATTTAGCAACTAAGCAACAAGAACAAAATTAACCCTTGGCTGCAAATGAAAATGGCTTTTGAAAAATGAGAATGTGGTTCATTTTTATTTTATATTTGGAAATTCACCAAATACATGTTTTGATAAAATGTCGCAGAAAATAGAAATCAAATTTTAACCATTTTTTCCCTTACATAAGTCATTATAACAATGTAATACATTAAACTATCCTTATAACATTAATCAATCATTTACATGACTGAATGAAATGGTTTGGAACATGTATGAATCTTGACTTTCTGGTAAACGACTCTGCCTCTTCCGTATCTTCTTCTAGATGTAAATAGAGATGATAATACCTTAGTTGCAAAGTTGTTAAAATCAGAGATAATATTTACAAAGCTTCTAATTTCAAGACTAGCTGATAATAAGCTGTTAATAAGAATAGTTACTATTGATAACACACATGATGCTATGTATGTACCATACTAAGTGACAGAAACTGGTTCCTTAGCTAAGGAGGCACCAAAAAAACAGAGGTAAGTGCTAAGCTTATGGTATTAACTATATATCCAATGAGAGTTCAGAAAAGGAAATTATAAGTTCCAGAATAATTTGAGAATGTTTCATGAAGCAGGAAAGGACTTCAAGGACTTGAGTCATTGAAGAACAGCTAAAATTTCCATGGAGTACAAAAAGAAGAAGGAAGCAATTCCTGGCTTTGTAGTACTAGAGAACAGTAGTTGCACTAAGGTTTCTCAAGGTTTCTCTGCCAAGTGGCAAACTATTTCTCAGAGCCATGCACATTCCGTCCCACCCAGCTGCCTTGACAGTGAATGATGCTATGAATGGACCTACAACATTACCAGCTATTAGTAGCAGTCTATGGTAACTGAGCAAAATGAAGTAAATAAGAGAATTTTTTTTATTAGTACTGTGTTCTAAATAAAAGAGCAAAATCCTCATTTCTTTGGAAAACCTAAGGTTTTTCTGACAAATACTCTTCTGGCATTTTAGAGGTTTCTTAATATGGCCTCAATTTTGACAGCTTATAACAAATTAAAAAAATATTCAATGATTTGAGGTTTCTTCTAGCTTATTAAAAGGACAAAACTGAACAGAGAAAGCCAAAGGACTGACTACAGCATCAGAGACATGCTCTGAATTACTACATATATTAAAGGAGGAAAAGAAAGTGCTTACTATAAACTAGTAGTGTCCATACATAAGAAACAAGATTGACAAGCCAGAGGTATAATTCATCTTAGCAGATTGATTTGTCCCATAGTAAAGTACAGAACTAACTGAAAGATGAGTGGTCAACAAATCACACAGATATTCAACAATGTGAAAACATATATTCTGTCCATATTGCAATCATATAAATGTGGGAACAATTCGTGTATGTAGATAATGGTCTGATCTCATTTTTCAGTTAAGGAAAGCAGAGTCACCATGTAACATAATTGCAGACATAGGAACAACTTAGGTTTTCTTACTCTCGATTTAGTGCTCTGTTATAATACACTGCCTCTATCTAAAACTGCTAAGATTTTTTCAAAAAAAAATAAAAAAACCCTCAAATCTCACCTTTGCAACAGAATTAAAGAAAGTTATAGCTGGAAGGATTTCAGAGATTCTTCAGACTAAGTCTCTCACTCAACAGATAAAGAAACTAAGATCAAAACAGTTTTAGTAACTGAGACAAGGACAAAAATATGACTCGTTACAACTTATTGCTTGTAATACATATGGTGGTGTGGACAACCAGCCAGTGTTGCTTCTGGTTATAATGCTTAAACATTAGGATTCAGAGTCCGATAATTTTCTAGTTAATTTAAATCAGAAATAAAAAGAGATCTAGATATTGGGAGCCATGACATTCTCTTGAGACCTCTTAATATATAGACTACCTACCAGGTGGTTCTGGAGAAGGAAATGGCAACCCACTCCAGTATTCTCACCTAGAGAATCCCATGGGCAGCGGAGCCTGGTGGTCTACAGTCCATGGGATCGCAAGAGTCAGGCATGACTTAGCGACTAAACCATCACCACCAGGTAGCTCAGTGGGTAAAGAATCCTTTTGCAGTACAGGATATGCAGGTTCGATCCCTGGGTTGGGAATATCCTCTGGAGGGGGTATGGAATCCCACTCCAGTATTCTTGCCTAGAGAATCCCACAGATATAGGAGCCTAGTGGGTTACAGTCCACAGGGTCACAAAGAGTCGACATGACTGAAGCTACTGAGCAGACACACCGAGAGAGAAGACCCGAAGGTATCTCTGCATTTGCTAGTTACATCCCCTTTAACTTGAGTGCCTGATTGGACACTAGGGCAGGCACCAGGAGTTAGGCAACTTCAGCAAGTAAGCAACTCTATCTTCTAATCCCTCCTACCACTGTAACTCTAAAAATAAGAACTGTGTGTTCTATATGCGTATTATCCATCATATGACAAAGTTTAAAAAATGTTGATGAAATATTAGGAAAGAAAATTTTTCTGGGCTGGTAGTAGAGTTAATTCAAAGTATTGCTGATAACAGCAACGATCCCTTTATGATATCATTGCAACATATCTAAAACTATCATCTACACTGGCAAACTAACTCTACCTCCCATATTCACAAAGTTGTAAATGTTTCCAGGTACACAAGCTAGAAATCAAGGTCATTACACTGCCTCCCTCACCTTCCATATCCAGCTGATCACCAGTCTATTCACCCTCCTAAATACCCTTGTATCAGTACTCATCTCTCTAGCCTTAGTCATTGCATTCCTTGGTGTATAGGCCCTCATTTCTGATCTGAACTGATATAACAGACTTGTCTTCCTGACTCCACTATGTTTTCCCTCTAATCTGCTACACAGCTACTTACTTTCCAAAGACCTGGTCTTATATCCCTTCTTAAAATATCTGTTTTCAGGATGAAACCCAAACTCCTTTATAAGCCCTATAAAGCTCTTCAAAATCTTGACCTCTCTAATCTCATCTCTGTTCCTCCCTGTTCCAGATCCTCTACTCATCACTTATGTCTGTAGTTGCCAAAACAACATCAGCCCTTTCCTTTGTCCTCTTCTTTAGCTCTCCCCAGCCTTTTTTTTTTTGGCCACTCCACATAGCGTAAGCGATCTTAGTTCCCAACCAGGGATCAGACTCATAATTGAACTCATGCCCCCGCAGTGGAAGCACTGAGTCTTATCCATTGGACCACCAGGGAAGTCCCAGCTCCCACTTTTCTATCCGGCTAACTTCTACTTCTCTATAGAACCCACTGGAGGATCACTGAACAGCACAAGACAGATTTGGGATCACTCAGTCCCCAAAGAATTAGCTGTTCTTCTGTGTTCCCAGGTGCCCTGGAGATAGAACAATCACAGCACTGGTCTGTCTCCTCTGCCAGACTAAGCCAGGCAGCAGAAATGGTGGTTCTCACTTCTGAATCCTTCATTTACAGTACCTAGCAGGTCTTGATACTCAAGGATAATACAAACTAAACTCACATTTCACTCAGTGCCTGCCAAGCACGGTACAATTTCTGACATATGGGCTCCTAGTCTCTGTTTTATATTTTGCATTATCACCACCCATGTTGATTCCTCACTGCACCTAACAAGTAATGAATATACACTACATATATAGTCTTGATCACTATTTCTCAAATTTTATTATACCTTAGAGAGCTTATACAACAAATTTTGGGGCCCCAAAGAGTCTGGTTTCATACAGATGAGGTGGGCCCCAGAACTAGTATTTCCAGCAAACTCCCAGATGATGCTGATATGCTACCTGTCCACCAACCACACACTGAATAGCACAGTTTTAAACAATTCATTTATGTCTGATCAACCAAATATGTTGATTTTACCTATTCTATTACACTGGTTAAATGTGACACCCAACTACTGTCTAGATCTCCAACTGAGCAGATTAAAATTACCTAAATTTGTGTATTCAGCAGTAATAATGTAGTTAAATGGCATGAGTGTAAGCATCTTTTAAAGATGTTATTAAGTAGGAAGAAAGCAATCAACTACCACACAAATAATGAGGAGTTCAACTATTAATAGAAGGAAATGGCAACCCACTCCGGTGTTCCTGCCTGGGAAATCTGATGGACAGAGGATCCTGGTGGGCTACAGTCCATGAGGTCACAAAGAGTCAGACACGACTGAGCAACAGAACACATACACACACACAATAGCAAACATACTTTAAATACTAACAGATGCATACATGCATCTCCCCTCCCAAATATACGAAATACTACAGAAATTTCCCTTTCACAAAAACATTCAGTATTTTGAAATCAACACTGTAATAACTGATGCAGGGAAGAATCATCAGATGTTAAAACCACTGGAGGAAAGTTGTACTGATATAGAATAATCAGATAGTCTCAAAGTATTATCCCAGAGTATTTATGAATTATAATACAAAGGGAAAAGGGGAAATTTCCTGGTGGTTCAGGGGTTAGGACTCCACGATTTCACTACAGTGGCAAAAACAATAAAAAGAAGAAGGGGAAGTAAAAAGGGAGAAACCTTTGTAGCAGACAGACCTGGAGGACACCACCATAACAAATGACCACAATCTGCTTTACTGATAAAGGACAGACTGACATTATGAGCACCTTGATGTGATTTAATGACTCAGCTATAAAGAAACTGCCCACAACGCAGGAGACCCAGGAGACATGACTTTGATCCCTGGGTTGGGAAGATCCCCAGGAGGAAGAAATGGCAACTCACTCCAGTATTCTTGCCTGGAAAATTCCATGGACAGAGGAGTCCATGGGGTTGCAAAGAGTCTGACATGACTGAGCACTCACTCATTCACTGATGTGATAGAGTAGAATATATACAAAATCACCTGTGCAAGAGTCTTACTAAAAATGTTTAACCTGAATAAATCTAATCATGAGATAATCAGACAAAGTCACATAATGGAAAATCCTGTAAGAAAATGGCTTGGAGTTTTCAAAATGTAAATATCATGAAAGGGGAAAAAAAAAGGCAAAGAAACTATTCTGCAGTTAAAAAAGAAACTAAACAGACATGAAAACCAATGCTGTGTGTGCTCAAAAACAAGCAAAACAAAACATCTCAAATTGTTCTAAAGAATATTTTGGAGGCAACTGGTTGTGTCTAAATATAACAGACAGATTCTTTAGGTATAAAAATGGTAATGGGGGATTTCAGTGGTTAAGACTTTGCACTTCCAAGGGAGGGGGTGCGGGTTAAACCCCTGGTTCAGGAAACTGAGATTCCCACAAGCAGCACAGCACAGTCAAACAATTAAAGAAAAAAAAAAGTGGCATGTGATGATGCAGGTATTATTCTGTGGATGAACACACTGCAGTATTCAGCGGGGAAACTGGGTACCTGCAACCTTTCACAGACACGGTTCAGAAACACACAACATGTAGCTAAATATTCATAACCAGTGTATCTAGGAAGGCAGTGTATGGACATTCACTAATCATTCAACTTTTCTGTAAGACTGAAATTTTTCAAACTATAAAGTTGGAGGAAACACTTAAAATTTAACTGACTCTAAAACAGAACCAGTTAACCATATCCAAAGTGCCTGAAAAACTATGGACGAAGGTTCGTGACATTGTACAGGAGGCAGGGATCAAGACCATCCTCAAGAAAAAGAAATGCAAAAAAGGTTAAAATGGCTGTCTGAGAAGGCCTTACAAATAGCTGTGAATAGAAGCGAAGCGAAAGGTAAAGAAGAAAAGGAAAGATACACCCATTTGAATGCAGAGTTCCAAAGAATAGCAAGGAGAGATAAGAAAGCCTTCCTCAGAGATCAATGCAAAGAAATAAAGGAAAACAATAGAATGGGAAAGACCAGAGATCTCTTCAAGAAAATTACAGATATCAAAGGAACATTTCATGCAAAGATGGGCTCAATAATGGACAGAAATGGTAGGGACCTAACAGAAGCAGAAGATATTAAGACGAGGTGGCAAGAATACACAGAAGAACTGTACAAAAAAGATCTTCACAACCCAGATAATCACAATGGTGTGATCACCAACCTAGAGCCAGACATTCTGGAATGTGAGGGCAAGTGGGCCTTAGAACCATCACTACAAACAAAGCTAGTGGAGGTAATGGAATTCCAGTTGAGCTATTTCAATCCTAAAAGATGATGCTGTGAAAGTGCTACATTCAATATGCCAGCAAATTTGGAAAACTCAGCAGTGGCCACAGGACTGGAAAAGGTCAGTTTTCATTCCAATCCCAAAGAAAGGCAATGCCAAAGAATGCTCAAACTACTGCACAATTGCACTCATCTCACATGCTGTAAAGTAA
>NW_011495072.1:20398984-20399656 GCF_000754665.1 Bison bison bison
TATATTGTCACCCTGCTTATTTAACTTGTATGCAGAGTACATCATGAGAAACGCTGGGCTGGATAAAGCACAAGCTGGAATCAAGATTGCCAGGAGAAATATCAATAACCTCAGATATGCAAATGACACCACCCTTACGGCAGAAAGCGAAGAAAAACTAAAGAGCCTCTTGACAAAAGTGAAAGAGGAGAGTGAAAAAGCTGGCTTAAAACTCAACGTTCGGAAAACTAAGATCATGTCATCCAGTCACATCACTTCATGGCAAATAGATGGGGAAACAGTGGAAACAGTGACAGACTTTATTTTGGGGGGCTCCAAAATCACTGCAGATGGTGACTGCAGCCATGAAATTAAAAGACGCTTGCTCCTTGGAAAAAAAGTTATAACCAACCTAGACAATAGTATTAAAAAAGAAGAGACATTACTTTGCCAACAAAGGTCCGTCTAGTTAAAGCTATGGTTTTTCCAATAGTTATCT
Source organism: Bison bison bison (assembly GCF_000754665.1). Classification (NCBI taxonomy): domain Eukaryota; kingdom Metazoa; phylum Chordata; class Mammalia; order Artiodactyla; family Bovidae; genus Bison; species Bison bison. The sequence goes on from NW_011495072.1 coordinate 20,399,463, forward strand.
ATGGATGTGAGAGTTGAACTATAAAGAAAGCTGAGCACCAAAGAATGGATGCTTTTGAACTTGGTGTTGGAGAAGACTCTTGAGAGACCCTTGGACTGCAAGGAGATCCAACCAGTCCATCCTAAAAGAAATCCGTCCTGAATATTCACTGGAAGGACTGATGCTGAAGCTGAAACTCCAATACTTTGGCCACC
>NW_011495072.1:20399756-20400024 GCF_000754665.1 Bison bison bison
CTTTGACTGTGTGGACCACAACAAACTGTGGAAAATTCTTCAAGAGATGGGAATACCAGACCACCTGACCCGCCTCCTAAGAAACCTGTATGCAGGTCAAGAAGCAACAGTTAGAACTGAACATGAAACAACAGACTGGTTCAAAAGTGGGAAAGGAGTCCATCAAGGCTGTATATTGTCACCCTGCTTATTTAACTTGTATGCAGAGTACATCATGAGAAACGCTGGGCTGGATAAAGCACAAGCTGGAATCAAGATTGCCAGGAGA
>NW_011495072.1:20400124-20414632 GCF_000754665.1 Bison bison bison
AAACTAAAGAGCCTCTTGACAAAAGTGAAAGAGGAGAGTGAAAAAGCTGGCTTAAAACTCAACGTTCGGAAAACTAAGATCATGTCAGTCACATCACTTCATGGCAAATAGATGGGGAAACAGTGGAAACAGTGACAGACTTTATTTTGGGGGGCTCCAAAATCACTGCAGATGGTGACTGCAGCCATGAAATTAAAAGACGCTTGCTCCTTGGAAAAAAAGTTATAACCAACCTAGACAATAGTATTAAAAAAGAAGAGACATTACTTTGCCAACAAAGGTCCGTCTAGTTAAAGCTATGGTTTTTCCAATAGTTATCTATGGATGTGAGAGTTGAACTATAAAGAAAGCTGAGCACCAAAGAATGGATGCTTTTGAACTTGGTGTTGGAGAAGACTCTTGAGAGACCCTTGGACTGCAAGGAGATCCAACCAGTCCATCCTAAAAGAAATCCGTCCTGAATATTCACTGGAAGGACTGATGCTGAAGCTGAAACTCCAATACTTTGGCTACCTGATGTGAAGAGCTGACTCATTGGAAAAGACCTTGATGCTGGGAATGACTGAAGGCAGGAGGAGAAGGGGATGACAGAGGATGAGATGGCTGGATGGCATCACCAACTCAATGTTCATGAGTCTGAGTAAACTCCGGGAGTTGGTGATGGACAGGGAGGCCTGGCGTGCTGCAGTCCATGGGATCGCAAAGAGTCAAACACAACTACGTGACTGAAGTGAACTGAATTGAACCATTTCCTTTTTAACTTGTCATCCATAATTCTATAATATTCTAATCCTGACAGATAATTAAAGAATGATTAAAGAATTGTACACCAGAACTGGGAACAGTGTGCCCTTCATTTATCTGTACCTCGTTTACCAAGCGACGATCCAGCAAACAGACAGCCAGTGGACGTCTCGGCAATGATGCTGTATAAGGGAAAAACAGTATTACTATCTGTGCTATAAATATTCTAGTATTACATGCAAATACAACACAGGAGAACAGTGACTGTTAAATACACAGCATTAGATCTGGCTAGGATATTGCAAAAGTGAAATTCTTCATACAGAGAGCAACATGATTAGCGTTCTCCATCTTCATCAGGGCATTAGTATCTTTCAGCACTTCTGACAAGAAGTCACACCAGATTCTGATTCACACACAGGTAAGGAATGGTCTTCCCAGAAATCATGTCATCAGCACTAAGTGACACCATTTCAGAGGCATGCTATACTGATAATCTTAAATGTAAATGTGTTTCTACAGAGATGTTTGGTTTTCTTTTATATCAATAGTTTTCAGAACAGTATTATATGCAAAAATGCATTTACTTTAAACTCCTTAATAGAAGCTATGAAAAAGAGTTTAAAAGTTAAATATTCACAAAAGATAGTTTTATTCTTTAAAAATATTAAAGGATTTTTATAACACTTAATAACTCCTAATGGGAAAATATACAATATTTCTTTTCTAAGTCAACCTTTGCTACATCTAATATTTACTTGTAAACTGAATTCACACTTGAGATACAGAAAAGCAACTGGAAATATTTCTCATAGGATAATCTTCAAAGGCTAACTTCTGATTAGCTTAAACATTTAAGCTCACTATATAAACAAAAAGGCTCTGATAGTGTAGTAAAAAGTAAACCATCCTCAGAAAAAAATTCAGAATAAAATTATCATAATTCATCATACTGTTGTTTTAGGTAGGAATACCCTTAAAAAATATGCCTTAAAACTACAAATTTTAAAATGACAAACATTTTATCAAAATAGGATAACTATTTCAGGGTGCCCTCAACCAACATCCAGGAAAAAGTATATTGTCTCACATTATTCCATTTCCATTGCCAAAAGCTTGGTCTTTAGGTTCCTGAACAGGCTGGATGTTAACATACAGATCCCTAATCTCCTTCCTGATGCATCTTACGGCTGCCGCCACCATATCTTTTGCTACCTATTTTGGTAAGACAAAAAAATAGAATAAATTAATACTTATTTTGACAGCTGCTTTCAAGCCTTCAAAGACAGAGAATTAATCATTTTTACATGCATCATATAAAAACAATTTTAAAGAGTAAAGTAAGCACAGAATTTTAAGAAAAACTTTCAATGAAAAGATTTATTTAAAAATTATCTCAATAATTTCAAAATTTAGATGATATAATACTTATCAAGACAAACACATACTTCTAAGATCATCTAGACAACTTTATTTTTTGATACCTTATTTTATTTTTTTATTGGAGTATAGTTGATTTGCAATGTTGTGTTACTTTATACAGTAAAGTGAATCAGACAACTTACTTTAAATGGCAAAACACCAGCAACAAAAGCTCTTCCATATATCTTAGTCACACAGCCACGGTCAGTTAAATTTATTGGGCTCAACTGTTTAACTGGCGACATTCGGACAATCACTTCACCACCTCCCTTTGGGTAGTAGCCCCTGTGAAAAGTATGATAAAACACATAAACTGACTGCATGACAAAAAAATAAAGCTCAATATTTACAATAAAATAACATGTGAGTAATACCAACTATATAATTCATGTTTTACATTTCTAAATAATGTTTTAGATTTGTGCTTTCCCATATGGTAGACTCAGGGCTTGTTGTTGTTTAGTTGCTAAGTCATGTCCAACTCTTTGTGACCCCATGGATTGTAGCCCACCAGGCTCCTTAGTCCATGGGATTTCCCAGGCAAGAAAGACTCCAGTTCATGTGACTATTTAACCCATTATTGACCAGAGATATGTTAATCCATCTTTTGTTACCAGAACAGTATTTACCAGAGGCCTATCAATTCATTTTAGAGAGTGATACAATTAACATTAGTGTGTGAAGCTGTTAGAGCTTAAAATTGATGAAGGATTCATTATACAACTTGTGATGGTTGTTATCATTCACATTTTGCTCCATTAAGCTTTTGTTTCTACCCTATGAATATTATACATGTAAATTTTTTGAAAATGACATATCATGAAATTTTGAGTGAAAAATTTTTTGGTAAATTTTATGCAGATACTTTCTCTGACTGTCCACATGACATATACACTAGTGTCTCAGAAGAGGATAGTTCCTCAGAATAGAGTTCTGATTCAGACAATGTGAATATCAGACAAAAGCCAATAAATAATCTTAGTGATTCATTCTGATACAGAAAATGAAAATGAAACTCCTAGTGCTAGAGAATGCTCCTTTGCTTCTACAGAAGAGTGGACTGCAGACAACATTTCACAAAAACTAGAAGACTCAACAGGTGTGTCAGGTGTAACTACTGAATGTAATAGCCCACGAAATGTTAGTAAAATAACAAAATTAATTTTTATCCAGCCAAAATAAAAACTGCCAGCCACAGGTGTTAGGTTTCTACAAAAATCCCTGGTCAATAGTGAGCTAAAATTATGTATTTATTTTCTTTGCCACACATCAAGACTTGAGGGGATCTTAGCTCCTCATCCAGGACTGAACCTGTGCCCTCAGCAGTTAAAGTGAAGAGTCCTAACCACTGGACTGCCAGAAAATTCCTTATTTAAATTTAATAAAATTTAAAACTCAGCTCCCCAGTCCAACTAGCCACATTTCAAGTGCTCAACAGTCATATGTAGCAAATGATTATCATCCTGGACAGACAGGGAACAATTCCCTTAGTGCAGAAAATTCTATTCAGGGACTTCTCTGGTGGTCCAGTGGCTAAGACGACTCCATGCCCTCAATGCAGGGGGCTGGGGTTCAGTCCTTGGACAGGGAACTAGATCCCACATGCCACACCTAAAAGATCTAACATCCCACAACTAGGACCCGGGACAGCTAAATGAAGAAGAAGGTTCTATTCAACCAGTGCTGTTTTAGAATAAAAGCTACTTAATGATAGCAGCTTGGTCTATTTTCTTCTTGCTATATTCCAGTGCCCTAAAACAATGTCTGGCACATTATAGGTGCTCAATAAATATATGATGAATATTTAGTAGCTGAACCATTAATAAAATTTTGCTGTTGCTGCTGCTACTGCTAAGTCGCTTCAGTCATGTCCGACTCTGTGCAACCCCATAGACGGCAGCCCACCAGGCTCCCCTGTCCCCGGGATTCTCCAGGCAAGAACACTGGAGTGGGTTGCCATTTCCTTCTCCAGTGCATGAAAGTGAAAAGTCAAAGTGAAGTCGCTCAGTCGTGTCCGACTCCTAGCGACCCTATGGACTGCAGCCTACCAGGCTCCTCCATCCATGGGATTTTCCAGGCAAGAGTATTGGAGTGGGGTGCCACTGCCTTCTCTGAATAAAATTTTGACTCACATTACTTACTGTCTTTGTCCAGAAGATGCTAAGAACACATAGATAAGAATGACAATACTCCTATCCACAAAGAACTCCCCATCTGGTAAGATGGGCTTCACGTGTAACTAGAACACACGTCAGGCTGTGAAGAGGACTAAAACAGAGGTGCAACTATGAATTCCAACTGAGGCACAATCACTGACAATTCACACAAGAAATTACAAGTTTCATTTTCAAGAGATACAGAATTTCCAAGTTTTAGAAGAAGAAAAACATGAACAAAAGTATGGGAGTCTGAAGGTACAAAGTATATTTAGGGAATGGCAGCAATCATGTAGTTAGAATACATGGTATGCTGAAAGGAGGGGAGGGAGAATATAGCTAGAAAGGTAAACTGGAATAAGACTGCAAAACACTTAAATGCCACACCAAGAACCAAGAAATGTGGCCTTGCTACTCTGTGGCAGAAGGCAAGCCTTATAAGAGAAATAACCTGAATGCCCAATGTGTCTCCTAGGAAAAGAATTCTGGTTGCATGGTGGAAGAGAAGCCCCTTCAGGACCCTGCAGTTCCCCACTCCAGGAGTCTGCACACAGTGAGCACCCAGTCTGTGCCCGACACAGATAACTCCACACTGGGTGCAGCCATTCCCTCAAAAAATATTCTGCCAAAACAAACATCAAACATAGCATGCAGCTGCTTCCAAGTACCCACACCCCTGCTGTTTATTGTTTTAAGCCACAAAATACTACTATTTCCTATAAAAAATGTATTAAATGGACTACAGAAAGACAGTTCTCCAGGATCTAACTTTTCCACTATTTTCAGCACAAGTAATGGGTCAGAGGGTTAAGAAATAAGCACTTTACCTCATTTTAATGTCACAATTAAATGTGAAACCAAATTTTTCAACAATTGGCTTGAAAACCTGAAAAATCAATTTATTGTTAAATACCAGTATTTGCTGATTCAACAAGTATATTTAGTAAACAAATGTGCTCTGTACTGAGGTTATAATGAGGCACAGTAGATAAACAGTGATATAAAAATGTGAAGGCTAATTCTATTTTTTAAATAAAATAAATGACATGCAGCTAAAATTAGAAGTTTAACATTTAACTAATAAGGGCTGTGCAAGCCTATCTAATGAGAAAAAAAAAACATAACAAAACCCAGAACTCAGGATTCTTGATCCTTGCAGTTTTACTTCAGAAGCCATTTCCTAACCTTAATGTAACGTACCATAAGAAATCTGGGGTGCTGAAAAGCATTCCATCCTGTTCTCTCAATTTTTTTTATACAGTTGAAATTTCACTACATATACAATATTTTATGCTTTTTCCCTCATTTAACATTATAAATAAAAGCATTTCCCAACATCATAAAATATTCCTCCTAAAAAATTTGAATGATTACATGGCAATCCAGCATAATTTATATAACCATTCTCCAAGTTTTCATTATTATATAACTATATATATAACAATAATTATAGTACATAGCACCCTGCTCTAATACCTTTAACATTATCTTTTGCTGCATTTTATAATGTTTAATTAGGGTCATTTCCTTAAAGTGAAATTGCTAGGTGAACAGAGATTAATTTTCATTATATATCCCATCAAACTGAATTTTAAAAGACTATAACATCTATTAAAATGGAAAAAAAAAATTAAAAGCTGAGAATATCAAGTGCTGGGAAGGATGAAAAACAGCTAAAACTCCCCTACAGTGTTGGTGAAAATGCAAAACAACGAAGCCACCTTGGATGCCAAAACAATCTGGCAGTTTCTGATCAAGTCAGACATAAATTCACTGTTACAACTGAGCAAATCCTCTGTAGCTGTTTACCCAAGAGAAACCAAAACTGATGTCCAGATGAGAAACCTGGATGTGTTTACAGTAACTTTACTCGTAACTGCAAAAAACTGGAAATAGTCCAAATGTCCTTCAACTGATGAACAGATAAACATCCATATAATAGAACACTATTTAGCTTTTACTGCTGATACAAGCAACATGGGTAACTCTCGGATGTATTTTTTAATTTATTTTATTTAAGTAGAGCTGATTTACAATGCTGTGCTAATTCCTAGTATACAGCAGTGATTCAGTTATATGTGTGTATATATATATATATATGCATTCTTTTTCATATTCTTTTCCACTATGTGTATCACAGGATATTGGATATAGTTCCCTGTGCTATACAGTAAAACCTTGTTGTTTATCAATTCTACATATAACAATTAGCATTTGCTAATCCCAAGTTCCCAATCCATTCCTCCTCCACTCTCCTCCCCCTAAACAGATGCTATTATAACTGAAAAAAAAAAAGACTCAAAAGACTATATATACAGTATTATTCCTTTATATGACACTCTGAAAAAAGGCAGAACTATGAGACAACAGATCACTGATTGCCAGGGCCAGAGGGGGTGGGACTGACTAGAAAGAGGGATAAGGGAATTTTTTTACAGTAATTCTCTATCATCATTGTGGTGGCAGATTCACAACCATACATCAGAAATCAAAGAACCTCACATTAAGAAAGGTGAGTTCTAGTATAAATAACTACACCTTAATAAACCTAGGGGAAAATGATGATACCACCTTCCCCTCCCACAAGTTATATAAGCATGCCAATACTGAATTTTACTTTCTAAAAATTCATAATCAAAATATGGGAGTTATTTAAAAAAATTTTTTTTATTATGGTAGGAACATTTAACCTGAGCTCTTACTCTCTCAACGCATTTTTACGAGTACAACATAATACTGTTGACAAAAACTTACAATGTGTACAACAGATCTCTAAAGCGTATTCATCTTACTTAAGTGAAAATTTATCCACATTGATTATTAACTCCCCAGTTTCCCTCTTCCACTAGTAACCATTCCATTCTTTGAGTCCATAACTTAACTTCTTTTGCTATCTTATGTAAGTGGAATCATGTCAGTAACTGTCTTTATCTGACTGCCTCATTTCACATAGCACAACATCCTCAAGGTTCCACTGTGCTGTCACATAATCTAAAATTTCTTTTTTAATGCTAGTCATCCACTGTACATATATAACACATTTTTTAAAATTTCTAATAATACTTTATTTACAAGGACAAGTAGTGGGCCAGATAGACAGATAAATAGGGATAAAGGTATATCCCTAGCTTTATTCCCTATATTCCCATAGATACATAAAAATAGTAAATGTATAGATAGAAAATCTGTTGAAGAAAATTTAAAGAAATAAACTATTAACAGTGGCTACTACCTTCAGAGACTATCTTTCAGTGTGCATACACTACTTCTTTAAATAAATTTTTCTAATAAGTTTTCTGTATGCCTCATTTTTTAAATTCTTTCATCTGTCGATGGACATTTAGGTTGTTTCCACATCTTGGCTTTTATGAATAGTGTTGCAATGAACATGGGAATGCTAATAGCTCTTGGAGATCCTGATTTCAACTCTTTTGGATAATACCTAGTGGGACTGCTGGATTATATGGTAGTTTCCTTTTTAATATTTTGAGGAACCTCCATGCTGTTTTCCATGATGGCTGCACCATTTTGTATTCCCATCAACCGTGTGCAAAGGTTCCAATTTCTTCATATCCTCACCAATCCTGTCAAACATAGCATTTAATTCTTATTTTGAGTTTTTCTTCCAAATTATAATCCCTGTATTCAGAAAATAACTTATATGATAAGTAAAATATGGTATATGCATTATAAATAATCTAATGTACATGAGGTTTTTAAAGAATTCACTATGAACACTGTCCTAAGATATAACACACAATCTAAAATTATCCTCTCCCACAATAGAACCAGACTCCATTAAGAAATAAAGAGGTATGTACACAAAAACACTCAGGATGTATTTAAACAGAGAATGGAGTTTGAGAAGACTATATGAGATCCTCTTAGTTGGTCAGTAGTAACAAAAGCTCTTACCATGGCTGTGTAATCAATCTGTGGTGCCATTTCAGCATTAGTCCCACCTTTCAAACGGAGTTCTGATGGACAAGCAGCAAAGAGAACACAGGGCATTGAGACCTGCATCAAGAGGCAGACACTCCTAAGGAGAAGGCAGAACAGGCTTAGCTGTGTTTTCATTTTGAAGTCTCAAGAAAGAGACATTACTACATATTACCATCAGCTGAAGCACAGACAACTGACATGCTGCTGCTAAGTCACTTTAGTCGTGTCCGACTCTGTGCGACCCCATGGACTGCAGCCTACCAGGCTCCTCCGTCCCTGGGATTTTCCAGGCAAGAGTACTGGAGTGGGGTGCCATTGCCTTCTCAACAACTGACATGCCCTCAACTTTAAAGTTAAAAGACACTCCCACTGACTGAATGATAACATCCTAAATCTTAAAAGAAAGCTTGATATTTCACAATAGAAGGAACTGGCCTTAAATAATAAGCAAATCTGGGTTTGAATCCAATACTAAATATATTAGCTATATGACCTTTGTTGTTGTTTAGTTGCTAAGTCATGTCCGACTCTTTTGCAACTCCATGGACTGTTAGCCCACCACGTTCTTCTGTCCATGAGATTTCCCAGGCAAGAATACTGGAGCGGGTTGCCAGTTCCTTCTCCCAGGGATCTTTCCCTCCCAGGAACTGATCCTGCATCTCCGGCACTGCAGGTGGATTCTTCACCACTGAGCCACCATGGAAGCCCACTGTGTGATTGTAGGTTAAGTTCTAATACTTTTGTTTATATTACAAATAAGTTAAAAAGAATTAAAAATAAAAGCATCTTTACAATGTTTTTATAAACGGATTCTTAAAAGTAACACTTTATGTAATTGCATTCAAAACTGTCAAGGTCTGCAAATATTCTAATGACTGTACCTGAGTCTCCACCATGCACAAGGGATCATTCCATATATTAAGATAGAGTTCCTACCATCATGGCATTTGTGATAAGACAGAGTAATATTTTAAAGGACTGACAGCCAAATATTTCACATCAAAAAAACTTCTCAGGAGATAATCCTTGCTACAACTCAACTCTGTCTGGTTCTAGAAAGTGAAGTGAAAATCACTCCGTCATGTCCAACTCTGGACTGTAGCCCACAGGCACTTCTGAAATTCTCCAGGCAAGGATACTGGAGTGGTCTGCCATTTCTTCCTCCAGGGGATCTTCCCGACCCAAGGATCGAACCCGGGTCTCCCACATAGTAGGCAGACTCTTTACGGACTGAGCCACCAGGGTAGCTACTGTTTTGGTCCTTAGAATCAAATAATGTGAGAAATCATAAGAAATAATTATAGAATATGTAGCATTTTATGAAATAAAATGGTCATATTTCCTAAAAGAGTTATCATCTCCCTTCTCCAAAGTCAGGAGAAAACAATCATATTAATACACAGACTGCATAGTTTGAAAGGGAATGCCAACATAGCCTCTACATACCAAAAGATAGCCTTCATTTAACTGTCCTATGGGAATGATGCATGGGTACTGAATTATACAGTCTCTATCACTGATATTGTATTTTATTAATTCAGTAAATACTTAACACTGTGTAATGTTAGGCACTGTAAGAGAAATTGCATATAATATAATCCCTCTTTTTAGGAGTTAAGCCTAGGGGCAAGTGAAAAAGACTTGGAAATGTTCAGTTTACCATAAACCATAGGTTTACAACTGCTGAACTTCTGTTTATACCCTCTGAGAAACCCAATACAGTTAAAGTGTTTCTCTTCCACCCAATAAAATCAGAGTCTAAGAAGAGTAAAGAAAACCTTAATTTTAAAAACGTATGGAATTGCAAGGGATTTCCAGGTGGCTCAGTGGTAAGGAATCTGCCTGCCAATGCAGAAGACACAGGTTTAATCTCTTAAATAGGGAAGATCCCCTGGAGGAGGAAATGGCAACCCACTCCAGTATTCTTGCCTGGAGCATCCCATGGACAGAGGAGCCTGGTGGGCTATAGTCCACAGGTTCGCAAAGAGTTGGACACGATTGAGTGACTAAGCACATACACACAAGGAACTGCAAAGACAAAGGTAGACATTTGAAAAAACATAGTACTATAATCACAATTAGGGATGAAAATGCTATAATTCACTTATGTAAGATGTGTTTTGTTGCTAGAAATAAGCTTGTTTTAGTCTACTGAAGGGAAGTGGATTATCAACTTTAAACTCATTTCTCATACATTCTTGTGGATTAGAAGCCAGAAAGTCTAGATTCTAATTCTAGTTCTGACCCTGACTCAATGACCTCTGCGTCTTCATTTTCTCATTCACAAAGTAAAGGAAGGGTTGGAATACATGGTTTCTATCTTCTTTCCTACAGATTCAAAATTCTATGATTCTGTGTTCGCTAAGTTTTAGATAGTTGGCTAACTATAACTTTCCCCTCTTTTTGTACAAAAGAATGCCTGAAATAAGAAAGATACTTCAGTTCAGTTCAGTTACTCAGTCGTGTCCAACTGGTTGTGACCCCATGGACTACAGCATGCCAAGCCTCCCTGTCCATCACCAACTCCTGGAGTTTATCCAAACTCACGTCCATTAAGTCAGTGATGCCATCCAAGCCTCTCATTCTCTGTCATCCCCTTCTCTTCCTGCCTTCAATATTTCCCAGCATCAGGGTCTTTTCAAATGAGTCAGCTCTTCACATCAGGTGGCCAAACTACTGGAGTTTCAGCTTTAACATTAGTCCTTCCAATGAACACTCAGGACTGATTTCCTTTTGGATGGACTGGTTGGACCTCCCTGAAGTCCAAGGGACTCTCAAGAGTCTTCTCCAACACCACAGTTCAAAAGCATCAAATCTTCACTGCTCAGCTTTCTTTATAGTCCAACTCTCACATCCATACATGACCACTGGAAAAACCATAGCTTTGACTAGATGGACCTTTGTTGGCAAAGTAATGTCTCTGCTTTTTAATATGCTGTCTAGGTTGGTCATAACTTTCCTGCCAAGGAGTAAGCATCTTTTAATTTCATGGCTGCAGTCACCATCTGCAGTGATCTTGGAGCCCCCCAAAATAAAGATACTTCAGAATGGTTTAATCCCCTTAAGAAAGTTATCATTTGGTAACCTTCACCTGAGGCCTACGAGAGGCCTTTTTTAACATAAATCTATTCACATCATAACTGAAACCTCAATTGTCACTAAACATTTCCTTAAGCTAAAAAAAATCATAATCTACTGAAACAGTCATTTCTGAAACAAACTGGCATCACATTTACAATACTATTCCTTATTTTATCAAATTTCCTAGTAAATGTATAAGATTTTGGTAAAAAGATGCTGCTTACAATAGCCATCAGCCAATAACACAGAAAACACAAAAACTGTTCTCCATATTTTATCAATAAAAGGAGAGATTTTTGGAAAATAATAAAGGCTCAACTTAATTGTTAAATATCCATTTTTCAATGAGGATAAAAAGAAGATCACATACAAAAATTTCTATATATAGTTGCATAAGTCTCTATTAAGAGGACAAAAATACCTAGACTAAAAGTAAAATATGGTTCATAATTAGCTGCAAACCAAGAACTAAACAGACTACACCACAAAGACTACTTATCACTACAAAGCACAAAAGTACAGGTGCTTTCAGATATTCATTTTCTGAATAATAAAAACTAAAGAAACAAATATGCTATACTATACATGAGAGAAGATGTATAGATGGGGAGTCAGTCACAGACTTTATTTTCTTATGCTCCAAAATCACTGTGGATGGTGACTGCAGCCATAAAATTGAAAGTCACTTGCTCCTTGGAAGAAAAGCTATGACCAACCTAAACAGCATTTTAAAAAGCAGAGACATCACTTTCCCAACAAAGGTCTGTATAGTCAAAACTATGGTTTTTCCAGTAGTCATGTATGGATGTGAGAGTTGGACTACAAGGAAAGCTGAGCCCCAAACAATTGATACTTTTGAACCGTGGTGCTGGAGAAGACTCTTGAGAGTCCCTTTGGACTGCAAGGAGATCAAACCAGTCAATCCTAAAGATCAGTCCTGAATATTCATTGGAAGAACTAATACTGAAGCTCAAATATTTTGGCCACCTGATGTGAAGAACTGACTCATTGGAAAAGCCCTGATGCTGGGAAAGACTGAAGGCAGGAGAAGGGGATGACAGAGGATGAGATGGTTAGATGGCATCACTGACTTGATGGACATGAGTTTCAGTAAACTCCAGGAGTTGGTGATGATGGACAGGGAAGCCTGGAGTGCTGCAGTCCACGGGGTTGCAAAGCATCAGACAGACACGACTGAGCGACTGAACTGATATATGAGAGAAAATTCTAGATAGGTACAGTAATAACTACAGTAACAGCTACAATTAATAAGCAATTAGGTATTTGAAACTTTACACAGGATCTCTAACTCTGAAATGTGTTTTATGTCCATTTTAAAAGTGAGGAAACCAAGCTTCAAAGAGGTTAAGCAACTTGTCCAGGAAGTGGTAGTACCTGTATCTGTATCCAGGTCTAATTCAAAAACATATAGTAAAATGGAATGTAAGTGACACATACCCTGCTGTCTTGGTATCTGCTGTGTGGACTCCACCTTTGATCTTCTCTGGTGTAAACGTTATTTCTGTTGAGCCGATTTCTGCCCCCTCCAGTTGCCCATCACACAAATCTCGAATCATTTCCAGTCCAGATAAATGTTGAGGCCTTCAGGTCATAATACTGCATCAAAACGTGTGCATTCAGACTGCCTATATCCCCACACTTTATGACACATTTATAAAACTGCAATGGCAAGAAAACAGCAAGGTCTAACCACAGTAAGTGCCAGAGTGTCCTTCTGGTTTTTTAGGCACCTGGACTACCTGCTGGTAGGTATCTTTTTAAGGGTTCCTTCCACATGTTACTTTAACTATAAAAACATATGCTGATAATATTGTTGCAAATTAGAAGCAAACAAAAGAGTAAAACTAATAAAACAACCCAAGTGCCATCAGTCTCACTTGCACTTCACTGAGTAACGTACATACCTGTTACGGGCTGAAATGTGATCCTCTAAATTTCATATGCTGAAGTACCTCACAATGTGACTGTATTTGGAAATAGGGCCTTTAAAGAGCTCATTAAGTTAAAAGAGGCAGTCAGAATGAGCCCCAGCCCATTCTCACTGGTGTCCTTACAAAAAGGGAAGATTAAGACACACCAGCAGGGCATATGTACAGAGGCATGAGCACAGAGAAGAGGTGGCAAGAGGCTGATTATATTCAAGGCAAAGAGAGAGGCCTGGAACAGAATCTTCCCTTAGGTCCCTCAGAGAAAACCAACCCTACCAGCACCTTCATCTTGGACTTCCAGCCTCCAAAACTGCAAAAATCAATTTTCGGTTGTTCAGGCCACAGAGTCTGTGGTATTTTGTTACTGCAGCCCTAGAAAACTAATCAAGTACGTAACACAGCCTTAATGAATTAATTTCCCTATTGATGAAATGGGTTACTGCAAACTACTGCCATGACAAAGAGAACTACTGTTCACACGTAGCAGTAACTGTTTTTTAATAATTTCAACATGGAGTCTGAATAAAAAACTAAGAGACAGCTGATCCGCTAGAAGGAAATATATACAAAGTACAAGCACAAAGGAATCAGTTTGGCTTCACCATGACTTAAATTAGTGGTATGCCTAGCTTCCAGATGAAACACGGTCAACTGTCAACATTTTCCCCTCTTCACAACGGATAATCCTCGTCCTATCCACAGCTTCCTAGAGGTCTGAATGAAAGCCGGAAATACGGCATCTCAGGCTCTTTATGAGACTAAAACGTGCGAACGCAGAAAAAGGCCCGGTTTAAAATAGTGGAATTTTTGTTTGGCCCCAGAAGCTGTTCTGCCCTGATCTACCTTGCCGGCTGGTACGAGCTTTCCGAGTACTTGTAATGACCGATGAGGTGGGAAACATTTTAAAATATAACTCATCAGGAAACGAGACAACTTTAGCTAAACAGAGAAAACATGGACCTATTTTCTGGATTTACTCCTTGAGGCTTTCAAAAGCACCCAAGCCCAGTTACCGAGGTCACAGCACCATCCCTGGGCCGCAGAATCCTCAATCCTAGGGCAGGGATCTTAGCATCACCATCAGCTCCACGTCCCGCCCGCCTGCCCCCCAACAATGGCCTGTTCCCCGCCACCCACCCTTCAGTCCCAGGGCCTGTCCCTTCCTTTCCCCCAGTCCCCGGCCCTGCGCACCACCCCCTCAACCCTCCAGTCCC
>NW_011495072.1:20414819-20418368 GCF_000754665.1 Bison bison bison
AGTCCCACGACCAGACTCCCCGGCGCCCCGACTTACCTGAGGCCCGGCGTGCTGCGGCCGGCTCGGATCTTCTGCACCCGCAAAGGGAGGCCCAGCAGACAGCTCAGGGCCGTAGACACCCTCCAGGATCTGCCCGCCCTGGTGCCGAAAGAAGAGAGAGATTAGACCCGCAAGCTCTCCGCCGCAGCCCGTGCGGCAGCCGCACCGCGCCAGGCCTCCTGCTCGGCACTCACCCCTTCCATGATGCCGCCGTCCCCCTCCACCCGCGGCCCAGCCATGGGGAGCGTGCTGGGGCCCGGCCCCCCGCGACTTAGCCTCGGCCGGAACCGGAGAAAGAGGATACGCGGACTCCTGCCCTGCAGCTCCGGAGCCTGAGTCCTCGCTCCCCGCTCAGGGCCGCCGGGCTCCCCGGAAAAGCAGGGAACTCGCCGGCTGCGGGAACGCCCAACTCCGCAGACACGAACCCTGACGCACAGCGCCCAGAAGCCGGGTTCTTCAGGCCCACAACCAGTGCGCGTGCGCGCCGCGCCCCGCGCGCCCCTTAAAGAGGCAGCGCCCAGAAAATTCCGACAAATCGGAAGCTCTCCGGCAGAAGGGGTGGTGGCCGGGGAGGTACCCTGGAGCATCTTAGGAAATCTGTTCCTAATAGACTTGCACCCTGAACACAGCAAAACATACAAATTGCAGAAAGCTTCTCTTTCACCTCTAGTCGTATCTTCCAGTTGTCTCGCAGGCTTGTGCAAATGTGTTTATCACTGTTTTCTCGGGGATCCTGCCGTACCAAAACTGGAAACTCTTAAAGCCGAAGAGTAGGAAAGGTCCCTGCAATGCACTGACCACCTTCTTTCTGGTCGGGTTTGCCTTCTCTGCAGCCTAGCCATTGAAATGTGTTTCCCTGGCGCATTGATGATACCCATGAGCCTCTTATTCTTCACTGGTGTCTGTTACTGTGTGCGCGCGCGTGTGTAGAATATTATCTTTTTTTTCTCCTGTGAGACATCAATTCTTCGGGGATGAGTGGAAAAGGACAGAATCAGAATCGGCAGTATAATTATCAAAAAGCCAAAGTTACCCCACTTTGTCGGAGAAAGAGTACAAGCTCATGGCGGCAATGAACAGTGCAACTAACGTAATTCACCTCAGGCCAGGACAGAAAGGACAACCAGCTTCTTGATTCCGCTGCAGTTCAATTCCTACATTAACTGAGTACCAAATCACGTGCAAGCCTTTCTATGTAAGCAAAGGAGAGTAAGGTATTCTTTGTCCGAAGATATTGGAAGTATTTTGGACAGACTGAGAAGTAAGCAATTATGATGTCAATCTTCTTAAGGATAAAAATATACTGTACCTATCTTACAGTTAAGAGGTAGCAGCAATTAGAATATGATAAATCATACAGATAACAGCCAGCATTGATTGAGTACTTGGCCGGTGCATGCATGCACAACCTGCTAAAATATTTACTGTTTTTACTCATTTACAGCTGCACGTGTTAAACAATTTGCTGCAAGGCTAGCTACACAGTTGTTAAGGAATACTGGGATATGAACCTCTGTGTTTTGATGTGAACATCATTGTCTCCTAATGATCCTAATCCCAATGTTCTATCATTGTTGTAACAGGGAAAGCTCTGGGAATGCATATACTCTACCCAATCTCTGGTACCAAAACCAGACAAAGATGACAGCAAGAAGAAAAAGTATAAGCCAATTTTATTTATAAATTTAGATGCATCCTGATCAATCAAAATAGTAACAAATAAATCCGACAATGTTTATAAAATATTGTATATTATAACCAAATTGAGATTATCATTCTAACATTGGAAAAATGTTATGATAATATATCAAAAACCTAAGATCACATTAGTAGATGAAGAAAAAGCATTTGAAAAAAATCAAGACCTATTTATGGTAAAACAAAATCAAACAAAACTAGCAATGAATGTAAACTCCCTTAACCTGATTAAGGACATCTGGAAAATCCTACAGAAAATTTCTTCCTTAATGACAGTAAATAATAGTAAAATGTAAGACACCAATTCAAGTTAAAACAAGATAAGAATGTCCACAATTATGGCTTGTTAAACTTGTTAAGCTTGTTAAGCTTGTTAAGCTTGTTAAGCTTGTTAAGCCATAATTTCAACAGATGATGGGAGTCTAGCCAGATTCTACAAGAAAGAAATGAAAGACACAAGACTGAACAACAAAAACAGCACCATCATTATTCTCAAATGATATGAATATCTACAAATAAAACCCTGAAGAATCTTTAGCTATATTATTGAAAATATAATTTCAATAAAATTCTATCAAATGCCCACCAGGACTTTTTTAAAGAGCTTGACAAGCCAATTCTAAAGTTTCTATGAAATTACAAAAGGGCAAGAATAACTTAAAAAGACGGAGGTGAAGGGTACTTGTCCTCTCAAAACCAAGAGTTTCTATAAAGGGAAAGTTAGAAGAAAAAGGTATTATAGGGACTCTAGGAAGAAAAATAATTCAGTTCAAGGCCACAGCTACTTAATCTTTTTATACAAACACATGCATGGAGTATTATGAAACATATTATTAATGTCTATAAAATGTTTTGTTAGTTAGTCCAGTGCAGTCACTCAGTCGTATCTAACTCTTTGCAACCCCATGGACTGCAGCACACCAGGCTTCTCTGCCCATCACCAACTCCTGAAGCTTGCTCAAATTTATGTCCGAGTCCGTGATGCCATCCAACCATCTCATCCTCTGTCATCCCCTTCTCCTCCTGCCTTCAATCTTTCCCAGCATCACGGTCTTTTCAAATGAGTCAGTTCTTCACATCAGGTAGCCAGAGTATTGGAGCTTCAGCTTCAGCATCAGTCCTTCCAATGAATATTCAGGACTGATTTCCTTTAGGATGGACTGGTTGGATCTCCTTGCAGTCCAAGGGACTCTCAGGAGTCTTCTCCAACACCACAGTTCAAAAGCATCAATTCTTTGGCACTCAGCTTTCTTTATGGTCCAACTTTCACATCCATACATGATTATTGTAAAAACCATAGCTTTGACTAGACAGACCTTTGTTGGCAAAGTAATGTCTCTGCTTTTTAATATGCTGTCTACGTTGGTCATAACTTTTCTTCCAAGGAGCAACTGTCTTTTAATTTCATGGCTGCAGTCACCATCTGCAGTGATTTTGGATGCCCCCCCCCCCAAAAATAAAGTCGCTTGGTTCTTGGAAGAAAAGCTATGACCAACCTAGATAGCATTTTAAAAAGCAGAGACATTCCTTTGCCAACAAAGGTCCGTCTAGTCAAAGTTATGGTTTTTCCAGTAGTCATGGATGGATGTGAGAGTTAGACCATAAAGAAAGCTGAGCGCTGAAGAACTGATGCTTTTCAACTGCGGTGTTGGAGAAGACTCTTGAGAGTCCCTTGGACTGCAAGGAGGTCCAACCAGTCAATCCTAAAGGAAATAAGTCCTGAGTATTCGTTGGAAGGACTGATGATGAAGCTGAAACTCCAGTACTTTGGCCACCTTATAGGAAGTATAAGGCATTGGATGGGGGCACCAA
>NW_011495072.1:20418468-20427312 GCF_000754665.1 Bison bison bison
GATGGCATCACCAACTCAATGGACATGAGTTTGAGTAAGCTCCGAGAGTTGGTGATGGACAGGGAAGCCTGGCATGCTGCAGTCCATGGGGTTGCAAAGAGCTGGACACGAGTGAGCGACTGAACTGAACTGAAAAATAAAGTCTCTCACTATTTCCATTGTTTCCCTGTCTATTTGCCATGAAGTGATGGGACCAGATGCCATGATCTTAGTTTTCTGAATATTGAGTTTTAAGCCAACTTTTTCACTTTCCTCTTTCACTTTCATCAAGAGGCTCTTTAGTTTTATTAGGGGAAATGCTAAAACAAAAAATCAAAGTTCTTTGACTATCCCAGATTTTCTAATAAAGGTAATTATTTAGATTTATTGCTTACAGTTGTGTGTGTGTAAGAACTATACTGAAAGGCACATAAGGCAAAATTGAAAGTGTGAGTTCGAGTAGTATAGACAGTGAATTTGTGAAATACCTGAGATTTTGTTTTAGAGCCACTAATCTTCAGTGTTGAGATTTATGATTTTCTCTTTGTTGTGGGTTTTTCTCTGTAGTGCTGTAAACTTCTGTACAGATTTTCTTTCCCATGTAAGAGGGAAAAAAGACAAATATCATCCTGGACATTTCTAGAAACTGATTTCTTAGTTGCTGTGAAGAGGATTGACCATTAAAGCTCTGATCTTGTCCTTACTGTTTCCGCTGAGCTCAATTTGACATTTCTACCAGAGGCAAATAATTCAAGGTAGTATGCCTGTGACATATATTGCATATGCTGGGCAGCTATATCTGACAAATTCCCTAAGAAGGAAAGATAATGTTGATGACGTTTGTCTTCGATATAATAATCTTGTTCATTTTCCATTAAAAAAAAAAGCCACTTTTGGTAACCAAGCTCACAATGCCAGTAAGAAAAATGCCAGTTATTAGGAAGTATTCTAGTATAGACTTGATTCAACTAGCTCCCCCGGTAGCTCAGTCGGTAAAGAGCCTGCCTGCAGTGCAGGAGACCTGTGTTCTATTCTGGGTCGGGAAGATCCCCTGGAAAAGGAAATGGCAAACCACTCCAGTGTCCTTGCCTGGAAAATCCCATAGATAGAGGAGCCTGGTGGGCTGCAGTCCACGGGATCGCAAAGAGTCGGGCACGACTGAGCGACTAACACTTGCTTCTACAGAGTCTTTCATGTATAGAAATGTCCCGTTTTCTATAATCAAGCGATTACAATACGAGTTGAAGGTAGGTTTGTTTGTTTCCTACTTAACTCTTCCGATCTTAGTTCAACCAAAATTTCTCCAGGTAGTGCCCTTCCTTTATGTTTCCTTAACACACTCTATCTCCCCCATTACTTGGGCTGAAAAGATGATCGTTGTTGGCGCATAAGTACTTGCACAGCAGTGACCCACCCAACTTTGTCCCTGAAATTAAATTTGGGACGGCCCACTCCCCACTTCGCTCCCCTCCCCCTCAGCAGTGCCCTCCACCCGCCCCTGGGGGTTTTCTCAGCCCCGCCCCGCTCCCTGGTTGGCTGTCAGGTGGGGGCGCGCCTCCCCGCCCCCAGTCTGTCCGCGGCTGAGGCAACTCCTCCAACCTCAGAGCAGTTGTCATTTCCGGAGTAAGATGGCTGCAGCGCTTGTGCTGAGGACCTGGAGCCGGGCTGCGGGGCAGCTGGTAAGTAGGTTGGGCCCATCTGGGGTCGGGACGGAGTGGTTTATTTGGAGTTGCCTGGGAGAGATGATTTGGTTTTTCCTCCGAGTGCCTCGCGTACAGGGCTCGCGTGATGGAGAGGTGGAGGGATGTATGCAAAACCAAGGGCAGCGACGATGGCGAACCAACCTGTCTGGAAACCCAGTCTCTCGATCTATACCAAGGCGCCCATCTATCGTGACTCGTTCTCCTTCCCGCTTCATTTGCACCCCAAAGCCCAGCTGGTCTTTGCCCAATAGCTTTTCGTTGAGCACCATCTGGGTACCGGGCATTGTGTTTGGCACTGGGGATACTGAAATATACTATATTCATCAAACATTTATTGAGCACCACTTTGTTTCAGAACTGATAATACGACCCCTCTCCTCGAGGAATTTACAATCTAGAGGAAGAGACTGGGCAAGAAAACCGTAACACCATAGGCCCTTGCCTCCGAGCATCTAGGAGGCTCGTTTCCTTCTTTGGACTTAGACTTGTCTCCCATGTTTGCACCAGTATCTTTCCAACCTTTTAAATCACCAGAGCTACGACCCACCAACATTTCCCCTTCATTTCTCCCCTTTCATACAGCCTTTTAGCACCAAACAGTTAACATCCCAGTGATCGTAGTGTTTCATCTATTTGCATAGAGTTTTTTTTTTTTTTTTTTCTTCCTGGGTCCGCTGTTCCGGATTTTCCTACAGCGTTTGATCCCTGATCTTACAAAAACCTTTCAAAAGCTTGCTCTATACCAGGTACCAGGAATTGGGGATGGAAATATGTATAAGAAAGACACTGATCTCTGCCCTCTCAGAGTTTAATTACATCTTTGTGGTGGGGCATAGCGGGGAGAGAGAGAGAGACATTAGACAAACAATTACAGCACTGCGTGAAAAGATGGCGCAAGTACATTTAACTACAGGAACACATAGAAGGGGTCTTGGGGGGTCACAAGTTTCCCAATGGATCGTATGTAATTTGAGATTTGTGACAACTAATTAGGAGATAAGGCTTCCCAGGTGGCGCCGTGTTTAAAAAAAAAATCCTCCTGCCAATGCAGGAGACTTTAAGTGTTCCATCCCTGGATGGTGAAGATACCCTGGAGGAGGAAATGGCAACCCACTCCAGTACTCTTGCCTGGAGAGTCCCATGGACAGAGGAGCCTGGTGGGCTCTAGTCCATGTCGTTGCAAAGGGCTGGATGTGACTGAGCACAGACACAAAAAGGAGGTAACCAGAAGAAATAAGTTCTCCGCAGCACCTCACTAGATATTCTTTTGAAAGTTCTTCATCCTTGGCTTCTGTGACACCAGCTTCCCAGTATTCTTCCTACATCTCTGAACACTTCATCCCAATCTTCTCCACTTTCCCTGATCAACTTTTAATCACTGGTGTTTCTCAGGATTGTGACTTTGGCCATCTGTGTACTTCTTGCAGTTCCTGGGTTACCTCATCCACTTTGAATTTTAGTTGCCATTTATATGCTGATGATCCCCCAGTCTTCCAGCCAGCTCTATTGCAGACCCATATATCTTACTGCCCTGAAAATCTCCAAATGTCATGTATATTAGGTATTTTTCAGCTGTAGGTAATAAACCCAACCAGTAAATGGGAAATTATCTGTGTATACAAAGCAGATGAAAGTTAGATGGCAGCTGGGATTGATTAAGTGGCTCATCATTATCAGGGCTCTACAACTTTGTATTCAGGGCAGGAAGGAGGAAGAGGAGGTACCAGCCAGACTCACTGATAGTGATGTAACTTGGCCACTACTAGCCCAAGAGAGTTTGGAAGGGCTAGCCTTTAGCTGTTTCACAGTGATTCCTATAATGCCTCCAAGATACATCAGACTCTAGGCTCTAGAACTAAACCCTCAAACCTGTTTCTTGTAGCCTAGAAGTCTCTCAAAAATCTAGTCATTGTTCTACACCTTGTCGCCAGCTGCAGATATCCTGGACCTTCCTCAATTGGACTTTCTGCCTCTAATGTTGTACTTTTCCAACCTATTCTCCAGAGCATGGCCAGAGTCATTTTATAAAGTAGGACATAAATTTAAGAGTGTCATTTCCTTGCTTAAAACTGCTCTCAGCAAAATATTCAGAATTCAAATGACTATGAAGCTATTTATGATCTGAATCTTTCCAATCTCTTCAGGCTTCGTTCCCTACTGCTGCTGCTGCTGCTAAGTCACTTCAGTTGTGTCCAACTCTGTGTGACCCCATAGACGGCAGCCACCAGGCTCCCCAATCCCTGGGATTCTCCAGGCAAGAACACTGGAGTGGGTTGCCATTTCCTTCTCCAATGCAGGAAAGTGAAGTCGATCAGTCGTATCCGACCCTCAGCGACCCCATGGACTGCAGCCTACCAGGCTCCTCTATCCATGGGATTTTCCAGGCACCTAAAACCCAGTCTTGAAACGTCACCCTTAGCTCACTCTAAGCTATGCTAGAAGAATATTGAACAATTTCAGTTGATTAAGCACATTGTTCTCCCTTCTTCTCTATCCTCCAGACCTTTGCACATATATTTCCTCTTTTCCAAAGACTCTTGCCTTACTTCCCTATAGCCTTATCTGCAACACATTTTACCCCTTGGCTGACTCCTACTCATCCCTTAGGTCTTGCTTCACTTTCTCCAGGTAAGTTTTCTCCTTTGTGTTTTCTTAACACTACTTCTCCCCTTCTCCCATTATGACACTATTGTAATTACCGGTAGTCCTGTTTTTATCTTTCATAGTATGGGCTACACATTCCATAAAAGAAGGAATCACAGCAATTTTGTTCTCTGATCCTAAGTGCTTGGCACATAGTAGGTACTCAGTGAACCTTTGTTGAACTGCTTAGTAAAAAAGTCTGTTTTTTTCCATGTGTTATTAAAAAAATCATAAACAGCAAGAGATCTTACCACCTAAATTATTAAGAAAGCCTTATTATATTATGTTTATACTTTCCTATGGCATCATGCATTTGACTCTTGATTACTTACCCTATCATCCTGAATTTATCTATTTTGTCTGTCTTCCTGCAGTAATTTGAATTCAGAGACTATTCTATTTCTTATTTAGCTTTGAATTCATGAGTGCAGAATAATCCTGTCTTTATAGTGTGCTCAACGACTGCCTAATGAATTATTACTAATTTATTTCCTTATTATGAGAGTCTGTTAAATCCTCTTTTCATTACTTTTTATTTTTTGCTGTGTTGTTTGTATAAAAAAAGTCTTTCCCTACTTGAAAAATTTTTTTTCTCCTTCTCCCTTCCTTTTTATCCTTTTAGTCAGCAGCTTCACTACTGTGTTTTAGCCTTCTCTTAATAGACATCCAATTGCTAGTAATCATTTTGCATTTATGTTGCTTTCTTTCTTTTTCCAGTCATTATCTCAGCAAAGAGCCTGTGATTTCATGACTCAAATACAATAATAGTTTCTTAACTTTGTCCTTTCTCTTCAGGCATTGTTGTTAGTATTGTTTAGTCACTAAGACTCTTTTACGACCCCATGGACTGTAGCTCAGGCTCCTGTGTCCATGGGATTTCCCAGACAAGAATACTGGAGTGGGTTGCCATTTCCTTCTCCAGAGGATCTTTCCAGCGCAGGGATCAAACCCACATTTCCTGCACTGGCAGGTGGATTCTGTACCACTGAGCCAACAGAGAAGCCCCTCCAGGCTTTACTGTTATAATCTAATAAACACATATACACATACATACTCACAATAACCCATAATGTGTGAGTTCAAACTCCTCGATCTCACATTTCCCGTCATCAACAATTTGGTCCTTGAGCTCCTTCCATTGCTGCCTTTGATAAATTTGATCAAGCCATATCATACAACTCAGCATTAAAAAAATGGGCAAAATTGAATAGACATATTTCCAAAGAAGAAATGCAGATGGTCAACAGGCACATGAAAAGATGCTCAATAT
Source organism: Bison bison bison (assembly GCF_000754665.1). Taxonomy (NCBI): domain Eukaryota; kingdom Metazoa; phylum Chordata; class Mammalia; order Artiodactyla; family Bovidae; genus Bison; species Bison bison. The sequence continues at coordinate 20,424,064 of NW_011495072.1, forward strand.
TGCTATCATCAGGGAAATGCAAAGTAAAACCACATTGGGATATCATATCACCTCACACCTGTCAAAATGGCTATCATCAAAAAGAACCCAAAAAACAAATGTTGGCAAGGATGTGGAGAAAAGGGAGCCCTCATACACTGTTGGTGCAAATGTAAATTGGTGCAGCCACTGTGGAAAACAGTAGGGAGGTTTGTCAAAAAACTAAAAATAAAACTACCGTGTTACCCAGCAGTGCCACTCCTGGGTACATATCTGAAAAAACAAAACAGTAATTTGAAAAGGTACATATACTGTAATGTTCATAGCAACATTGTTTATAATTTCTAAGATATGGAAGCAACCTAAGTGTCTGTCCCCAGATGAATGGTTCAAGAAGACATGAGATACTACTCAGCTATAGAAAAGAATGAAAATTTTGCCATTTGCAACAACATGAATGGACTTGAAAAGCATTATGCTAAGTGAAATAAGTCAGAGAGAAAAAGGTACTATATGATATTGCTTATGTGTAGATTTTATGTATATTTTTTGGGCTCCAAAATCACTGCAGATGGTGATTGCAGCCATGAAATTAAAAGACGCTTACTCTTTGGAAGGAAAGTTATAACCAACCTAGACAGCATATTAAAAAGCAGAGACATTCTTTTGTCAACAAAGGTCTGTCTAGTCAAGGCTATGGTTTTTCCAGTGGTCATGTATGGATGTGAGAGTTGGACTGTGAAGAAAGCTGAGTGCCAAAGAATTGATGCTTTTGAACTGTGGTGTTGGAGAAGACTCTTGAGAGTCCCTTGGAGGAGATCCAACCAGTCCATTCTAAAGGAGATTGCTCTTGGGTGTTCTTTGGAAGGAATGATGCTGAAGCTGAAACTCCAGTACTTTGGCCACCTCATGTGAAGAGTTGACTCATTGGAAAAGACTCTGATGCTGGGAGGGATTGAGGACAGGAGGAGAAGGGGACGACAGAGGATGAGATGGCTGGATGGCATCACCGACTCAATGGACATGAGTTTGAGTGAACTCTGGGAGTTGGTGATGGACAGGGAGGCCTGGCGTGCTGCAATTGATGGGGTCACAAAGAGTCGGACACGACTGAGCTACTGAACTGAACTGAACTGATGTGTAGAATCTAAAAAATACAATAAACTAGTAAATAGGACAAAAAAAGAAGCAGACTTGAAGATATAGAGAACAAGCTAGTGGTTTCCAGTGGAAGGGAGGGCAGTGTAGGGTAGGAGTATGGAAGATATAAGATGGGTTCAAGGATGTATTGTACAAAATGGGGAATATAGTCAAAACTTTGTAATAATTTTAAACCGTAATATTTTTAAATTGTATAAAAGTTTTAAAAAGTGTGATGTAGTTAATCAGGGATTTCCTGGGCAAAAATACTGGAATATTTTTGAATAGTGTGTTGCCATAACATTTCATATCATTGAAATGTTAACTTTCAAAAAAAATTGTACCTTTTACACACTTAGATCATATATGTATGATTTATCAAATGAAATACATTCAGCCCTACTTTAATTTTTTTTTCTGTAACATTGTATTATACTAAAATTTTATATAAAATAGTTAAATTTAATCTATGAATTACTGTAAGAAAACATTTGGGTACAATACTACATGTGTTTTTCAGTGTATTTAAATGCTAGCAGTCACTTTTAACTTTTTTATTTTATGTTGGAGTATAGTTGATTAACAATGTTGTGTTAATTTCAGGTGTACAGCAAAGTGAATCAATTATATATTTTTCAAATTCTTTTCCCATTTAGGTTGTTACATTAATATTGAGCAGAGTTTTTTGTGCTATACCGTAGGTCCTTGTTGGTTATTAATTTTAAATTTAGCAGTGTCTACCTGTCAATCCCAGACCCCATCTGTCCCTACCCCACACTGACCCCTCCCCTTGTTAACCATAAGTTCATTTTCTAAGTCTGGAAATCTGTTTCTGTCCTGTAAATAGGTACATTTGTATCTTTTTTTTGTTTAGATTCTGCAGATAAGTGGTATCGTACAATATTTGTCTTTCTCTGCCTGACGGACTTCACTCATTATGAAAGCCTGTAGGTCCACCCATGTTGCTGCAAATGGCATTATTTCATTCTTTTTAATGGCTGAGTAGTATTCCATTACATATGTGTACCACATCTTTATCCATTGATCTGTTGACAGACATTTAGGTTGCTTCCGTGTCTTGGCTGTTGTAAATAGTAGCAGTCACTTTTTATTTCAGGAAGTCTTTAATGACTCAAATATACTTACACTGATGTGTTTATATAGAATACACTTAAAATTTTTTTACTTTCATAGGGATTTTTAGTCAAGGATAATAAGCATATGGGCAAATCAGACTCTACTGTTGCTGCTGCTGCTGCTGCTGCTAAGTCGCTTCAGTCGTGTCCGACTCTCTGCGACCCCATAGATGGCAGCCCACCAGGCTCCCCTGTCCCTGGGATTCTCCAGGCAAGAACACTGGAGTGGGTTGCCATTTCCTTCTCCAATGCATGAAAGTGAAAAGTGAAAGTGAAGTCGCTCAGTCGTGTCTGACTCTTAGCGACCCCATGGACTGCAGCCTACCAGGCTCCTCTATCCATGGGGTTTTCCAGGCAAGAGTACTGGAGTGGGTTGCCATTGCCTTCTCGGAAATCAGACTCTAAGGATATAATTTTACTAAACAAATGAGCAACAATATATTCTGTATGCTAGGGTTTGAATTCCTGTGGTTTCTTGACCAGAAATACTTCTAAACTCATCACTGATGCCAAGTATTCTGATTTCAGCCTAGATTATTTCATATTGTTTGCATTGTGATAATGATTGTTCTACTTTTAGAATAAACTTGAAATTCAGTTTATATTTAGAGACAAGCCATTAAGATAATTTATAAAAGCTCTTTTTTTTTTTTATAGTTCTTAATTTTTTGTTTTCTCATCTCTAGATTTGTGTCCGCTACTTTCAAACATGTGGTAATGTTCATGTTTTGAAGCCAAAATATGTGTGTTTCTTTGGTTATCCTCCATTCAAGTACAGTCATCCACATCAGTGGCTAAAAACAACTGCTGGTAAGTATGATCTCAAAATAGCCTATACAAAATAATGTTTTGTATATTTATTCAGTAATTGAAGACTTACCACAGTAAAAGAGTTGACCTTTTAGTTTTAGTCTGGCCCTCCTTGCTCTCCACACATCTATCCAATTCTCATTTTCTTTTTTTTTTTTTTTTTTTTTCCCCCCCCCCCCCCCTT
>NW_011495072.1:20427412-20447383 GCF_000754665.1 Bison bison bison
CTGGCCCTCCTTGCTCTCCACACATCTATCCAATTCTCATTTTCTTTTTTTTTTTTTTTTTTTTTGCACCCCCACCTCCCATTCCCCTTTCACATACTTTCCCTTAATACTGGGTCTCTATAATGCTGTGAATGTGTTCTCTGTGTTTAACATCTAAGTGTTCTCTTGGGTCCTCTGTTCTTTATCATATGACTTACCTAAATGCAATAGTCAGCACTGATATGACTTAAGTTGTTGATTTAGTGGACTATGTCCTTCTACTCACTGTATTATTATTTTTGTTCTCTGAGGCATTCAATCTGTCATGTTAAGATAGCGTGATGAAAGCAATGTGAGGTGCTCCTCAAGAGGAAGTTCTCTGGCTTCCACCACTTAATTACCTTTCTTCAACTTTTTCTACTCTTGCAAAGAACTTGAGACTTTAAGTATTAGATATGGCAAAAGGAGGAAAAAAAACATTTTTTTTCTGCTGTTCTGTTCAGGGTTCTATTTAGAACCCTGGTGACCCCTAGACCTTTGTTCCATCATTAAGCTTTTGACCGATACTTGGTGCCTTAGTCTGTGCTGGTGATGGGGGGAGAAAAAAGGATTTCAGCGGAATCTAACCCCTGATATAAATTAGTCCTCCTATTCCTTGTGTATGTCATTGTCCACAGCACCCGAAAATATGTAAACCATATCTTCACCATTAAGAAGAAGATTTCTATTTTTAAAAGTTGATCTTTTCTCTTCTCAGAGAAAATAAAGGCAATTCAAGCAGAAACTCCAACTTCTTACTCTAGTCTCTAAACACAAGCTTTGGGTTTATTTATTTATTTATTTTTAATTTGATTTATTTTTAACACCAAAAACAATTTGTATTGGGGAATATAGCCAATTAACAATGTTGTGATAGTTTTGGGTGAACAGTGAAGGGACCCAGGCTTTGGATTCTTTGGTCTACCAGGTGCTAGCTATGTGACCATAAGCAAATTACTTAATTTGTCTGTTTAATCATCTGGAAACAGAGTAATCATAGTATTATACAACTTTGTTTTGTTGTGAGAGTACAGCCATTCAACACAGATAACTGATTGATCACCTACTATGTGCCAAGGGCATTGCTGTACATACTTAGGATATATCCTCTTCCTATTATTCCCTAACGCAGTAAACAATTAAGCTAGAAACCTGGAGCCATCCTGATTCTTGTCTCACATTGAGTTGACTACAAAGATCTAGTGATATTATATCTTGTATATTTTTTAAACCTGTCTTCTCCTTTTCAGACAGCTTTGAAAATATATAAATATGTTAAATTCTATACTTCAATTTCTTATCTACAATAACCTCCTGTTTTCTCTGCACCCCTTCCCAACCTTTTCTATCACACCCCTGCCAAGGATATTTTTCTCTGAAATTGTAGATACAAAGTTACAGATGTGAAACTGTAGTTGAGACTCCCTATCAGCTAATTATTGCTAAATAATAACCTTCCCCACAACTTAGTGGCTTACAGGAACAATGATTTATTGTTCCTTAGCACCTTGGGGGTTGGTTGGGTGTGCAGTTCCTCTGCTGGTTTCACCTGGGCTCACTAGTGTGACTAGATTCAGCTACAAGGTCTTCTGGGTTAGAAGGTTCAAGGTGGTCTTATTCATATGTCTGACAGTTGGTGCTGTGTTTTGGCTGGGGCATCTCTTTTTTCTCCTCCACTTAGCATCTCTCATCCTCCAGTAACCTAGACCAGCTTCCTTATATGGGGATTTCAAGACACATTCCAGGAGGAAGAAGGGGGAGTCTGAGAGGTCATAGGGAGGCTTGTAATTTCAGAACTCACACTTTACTTCTGCTATATTCTATTGGTCAGAACAAGTTATGGGCCAGCATAGATTTAAGTAGTGGTAAAGTAAACTTTACCGTTTTGGGGAACAGCTTCAAAAGAATTTAAGACCATATTTATTTACCACTGATTCCTGATTACCTGGGCTTTCCTGATAGCTCAGTTGGTAAAGAATCCTCCTGCACCACAGGAGACCTTGGTTTGATTCCTGGGTTGGGAAGATCCTTTGGAAAAGGGATAGGCTACCCACTCCAGTATTCTTGGGCTTCGCTTGTGGCTCAGCTGGTAAAGAATCCGCCTGCAATGCGGGAGACCTGGGTTCGATCCCTGGGTTGGGAAGATCCCCTGGAGAAGGGAAAGGCTACCCACTGCAGTATTGTGGCCTGGAGAATTCCATGGACTGTGTAGTCCATGGGTATAGTCCATGGGATCACAAAGAGCTGGACATGACTAAGCAACTTGCATTTTCACTTTCCTGATTACCTCTAGGATAAATTCCAAACACCCCACTTCCTCATGGCACACAAAGTCTTAAGCCTGGGCTTATTTCTTGCCACGTATCCTATCATCAGCTGTACAGAACCGTTTGTCATTCCCTGACCATGCTCTACGTTATCATATTTCCATGCCCTTGCACAAGCTGTTCCTTACATAATATTGCTTTTTGTAGAGGTGCCATGGTATAATTACTTGTCATTTTTTGGTTACTTCAGTTAGTTTCCAGTTCTTATGTAACTCCATGATAACTATTCCTGAGCAGAAATCTTTGTGTACCTCTCTATTTCTTCAGGGGAAAAAAATCTTAAAATTACTTATGGAATCAAAGATACAGAGTTTTTGTGTTTTTTTTTCAGGTTTTTGATACTTAATGCCAAAACTGTTTTTCAAAAGGGTTCACATTTATACTATGAGCAGCAGGCTGTGAGAACACAACTTACTGGAATGGAAACAAAAGGCCATTCTTATCAAAATATTTTTGTATTTCTTAAGTACTAATCTCATATTTCTTAAAGAAAAGTTTCCTACCTTAACATGTGTTTTATAAGCAATTTTGTTTAATAGTATTCTAATCATTGGAAAGGACCCTGATGCTGGGAAAGATTGAGGGCAGGAGGAGAAGAGGACGAGATGGTTGGATGGCATCACCGACTCGATAGACATGAGTTTGACCAAATTCTAGAAGATAGTGAAGGATAGGGAAGCCTGGCATGCTTCAGTCCATGGGGTCCTAAAGATTTGAACATGACTGAGCGACTGAACAAAGAAAAAGAGAGAGGAGCATTCTTCAGTCACTTCAGAGCTATTCATTAATTTAGAAAAGCGAGAGGATCCATACACACTTTCTGTTGACCAGAAATAATGTCTGTCTTGGGAATAATTACCATAAAGTATCATTGGCATCTATGTGTCGTAAAAAGGATGTAGAACTTCAAAAAGGAGTTTAAAAAAAAAATGGAAAGATGACATAGAAAACTAAAATTTAATAAGCTGGCAGAACATTATTTGGGCAGATTAAGAATTTCCCAAGTCTTCTAATATGGATCTGCCTGATTTTTAGGCACTGGGAGTGAGAAGAGTTATATGAAGACAAGAGATTTTAAGAGCGGGTCATTAATGTTTATTATAGTTTCATAACATAAAGCAAGGAAATCCAGCTGAATCTCCCTTTGTACAATATCCAGTTCTATTTTTTGTTCATTGCTATTAGTGCAAAATCTCATTTGTTGGAACGGCCTTCTATACTCTTGTAAAACAACATTATTTTGGAAATTGGAAAATGATAATTCTTTGGCAGTATCAACAGGTCTTTGTCACTGAGTAATTTATATAAATCTTTGATGGTTATGAATGATGGTTATGCTTTTAAACATTATAAAATGCTGTTTTGAATCTACGAAATAGAATAGTTTCTGCCTCTGTTTGAGAATATTTTCTAATTTTAGATGTTAAAGCATCTGTCTATTAGCAGTACATTATGTATTTAATGACCATCATTTCTTATTTGTTTTGGAAGCTCTCCAGGGACAGATTGTTCAGTTCAAACTCTCAGACATTGGAGAAGGTATTAGAGAAGTAACTGTTAAAGAATGGTAAGTTATTCTGAAATTTTTTTAAGTAAGTATAAAAGTAATTTGAGTACAAATAAATAGCAATCTATTTAAATTGAAATACCTTTCTTTATAACATAAAATATATATTTTTTAAGCTTTAAGGTAAATCTAGTTTATGTTGCCAATATACTGGTGGCACAGTTCATCATACATCAGGGCATTTTATTCAGTGTAATTTATTAAGGTTTGTTTTTTCCTCTTTTTAAGTTTTTTTTTCACTGCCTACTCTTCACTTCAGCTAAAAATAGATAAATTAGTCTCTAAAAGATGCTAAGTTGATATGACCATGTGTTTTGAAAAGCTGTTAATGAATGAACTTAGAGCTTCTTTCCAAACTGTTTTAAAATCGTTATGTAGTCTAAGCTGTGTTTGTTAAAAATGATTTCAGCAAGAATGCAAGTACATTTGACTCACCATTACCTGAGAGTTTGCCTATATTTTTATAAAATATTAAAACAAAAGACATGAATCAAAGAATACTGTTTCAAAGGTTTTAAAAAAAAGTAAAAAAGAAAGAGGCTTGAAACAAAAATTAAAAAGACCTCTACTTAGGCATCCTTCTACCCCTTTTCTTTCTTTCCCTTTCTGGAAAAACAGAAACACCTCCGAGTACTGAACTAATTTTCAAAGGTTTCAAGAACTAGCAGTTAAGGTGAGTCAATAGATTGTCTCCCACAATTTTATACTGTTAAAGATCCTTTTAAGAACCTCGTTTAGATACCTAAACATTCTTTCCTTGTAGTTTTCATTATAATTGCTCTGTAGGTTAGGAGAGAACCATAATCACAGAAATGTACCTTGCAATTGTGTCTCTGTGGCATTGTGGGATCAAGGAAAGAGTGATGGATCTCAGGTCAGAAGAGGCTGACTCTGAAATTAATTAGCCATGTTAGAGATAAAGACAAAGAACTCAAACTACAATTTATAAAAGTATAGTAAATGTATATTGAGGACATCAGTTTTTAAAATTTAATTCTAGAAATAATAGGTATCCCTTAAAATGTGATGAAGGCTGAGACAATAAAAGAAAATAACACTTTTAAAATACATTTTTCATATTTCATCCAAGAAATGGGTGAGGCAGAAAAACCTGATACATTAATTAAATTTTTGGATTATAAACTACAAATATTTCATTGTTTTTTAAAAATTTATACTTCTTAAAGAAGCATCAAAGAACCTCTGAAAGCCATTGTAGTCTCTTCTGAAACATCCTTCAGTGTATCATTTGGGACTCAATACTGGGCTCCATGGATACTCATCTAATTCAGTGTAGCATTTTTATTGTTTCAGATGATCTGTACTATGGTTCATGTAAAAGTGTCTTATGGCTTTTTCTTTTAGGTATGTAAAAGAAGGAGATACAGTGTCTCAGTTTGATAGCATCTGTGAAGTTCAAAGTGATAAAGCTTCTGTTACTATCACTAGTCGTTATGATGGAGTCATTAAAAAACTGTATTATAATCTAGATGATACTGCCTATGTGGGAAAGCCATTAGTAGACATAGAAACGGAAGCTTTAAAAGGTACTGTATATATATGTATATGTTTATCTATCTTCTTTTGTCATTGGTTACCAGTTCAAAGTGGAGTTTCCCTTGAATAATTTACAGGATTTGATTTGAGGGTTTAGAACTGAGATAAGGAAAATAGAAAGGTATTCTGTGATACATGATTATCGTTTGACCAGTTACCATGTTAAAAACATGTATTTGTTGTTGTTGTTCAGTAGCTAAGTTGTGTCCAACTCTTTGCAACCCCATGGACTGCAGCAGGCATGGCTTCCTTGCCTTTCACCACCTCCTGGAGTTTGCTCAGATTCATGTCCATTGAATCAGTGATGCTATCTAACCGTCTTATCCTCTGCCACTTCCTTCTCCTTTTGCCTTCAATCTTTCCCAGCATCAGGGTCTTTTCAAATGAGTTGGCTCTTTGCATCAGGTGGCCAAAGTATTGGGAGTTTCAGCTTCAGCTTCAGTCCTTCCAATGAATATTCGGAGTTGATTTCCTTTAGGATTGACTGGTTTGATCTCCTTGCAGTGCAGAGGACTCTCAAGAGTCTTCTCCAGCACCACAATTCAAAAGCATCAATTCTTTGGCACTCAGCCTTCTTTATGGTCCAACTCACATCCATACATGACTACTGGAAAAACCATAGCTTTGACTATCCACACCTTTGTTGGCAAAGTGATGTCTCTGCTTTTCAATATGCTGTCTAGGTTTGTCATAGTTTTCCTTCTAAGGAGTAAGCATCAGTATTACTAGATATAAAAACATATATGCTAAGTCGCTTCACTCATGTCCAACTCTATGCGACCCCATAGACGGCAGCCCACCAGGCTCCCCCATCCCTGGGATTCTCCAGGCAAGAACACTGGAGTGGGTTGCCATTTCCTTCTCCAGTGCATGAAAGTGAAAAGTGAAAGTGAAGTCGCTCAGTCGTGTCCGACTCTTCGCGACCCCACAGACTGCAGCCTACTAGGCTCCTCCGTCCATGGGATTTTCCAGGCAAGAGTACTGGAGTGGGCTGCCATCGCCTTCTCCAAAAAAAAGCATGTATAGTAATACTTTATTTATCTGGAGGTCTGCCTTCTGGAAACCTTATGTTCAAAGAAGCAAGAAACTCTCTTGGGAATGAAAGATTCAAACTTTGAACACTGGTCACTAATAAAAATTGGAATGTGCAAAGATTAAATCTCACATGATGGGGTTGCTCTGTTTGCCACTGATATGAAACCAAAACACATTCTCATTGGTGGTGGTTATGAAAGCCAAATTTTTAAAGAGAAGTAGAAAAGAGGGAAAACCAGAGTGGGAAGCAAAGAAACTAGCACTCAGAAGCAGCAGCAGCCATGGAACTTATAATCATTAGGTGTTCTGACAAAAGGGAATTCATTATGAGAATGTTATAGGAAAATTAAAGCTGTGCGCTGTCGCTATGCTAACAAATAGCTGACCCTCTACATCAGAAGTTCCGTTTGGCATTGGTGTGATATACCAAGGTTTTGTCATCTAGGAAGCTTTGATGTGGAGGAGGGGCAGGGGGGACCATAATTCTGTGATGCAAACCTAAGCCAGCAATCTCTCTGGAAGTGCTGAGATGAAGCCCTTTCAGTATAGTGAAGTTGGGAAGTTTAGAAGGAGTCTTAACTACAGTGGTTGGCTGACTCTTAGTCCTTCAGTCTGTACAATAATATAACTAATGTCATAGGCACACTTCACAGTTTATAAAATGTTTCACGCTTAATGTTTTATTTGTTCTTATTCATGAGGTAATCCAGTTTAAGAAGTTCAGTGTTGGGTGATTTGCCCATGGCAGTCATAAAGCCAAATTTAGAACTCAGATGTCCTGAGTTTTTGTCCAGAATATTTTTCACTATAACATGTTGCATCCAAAACTTCTTGAAGCTTTCTTATTATTTATTTGACTTCTAATTATTAATAGTGGTGACCATTTCAAGGTGGTTGCTGTGTGTTCTTTTAACACGACCCTGTTAATTTTCAAAAACTTCCTTGCTTTTGGCATCATCTTGTACTTTTCCTGCCTAGACCTGGAATCATCTCTTCCTTTAGGAGCTCTTGTTCTTTTAATGTGCAATGCATAAAAGACCATGATCTGGGTTCTAGGGGTGTTTCCTATTGTCTTGATTTCAGATTTCTATTGAAAGGCACGATTTAGGAATATTAAAAACAAGAAAGACTTTATCTTTAAAAATTACCTGAAATAGGGGCTTCCCTGTTGTCTCAGCGGTAAAGAATCCTCCTGCCAATGCAGGAGACACGGATTCAATCCCTGATCTGGGAAGATCCCACATGCTGCGGAGCAACTAGCCTCATGCACCACAGCTGTTGAGCCTGTGCTCAGCAACAAGAGAAGCCCCTGCAATGAGAAACCCGCACACCGCAACTAGGGAGTAGCTCCTGGTTGCTGCAACTAGAGAAAAGCCTGCATAGCAGTGAAGACCCAACACAGCCAGAAATAAGCAAATAATTTTTTTAATTACCTGAAATAAGTACAGAATTATTTTGATGCGTCAACAAGATAATAGATATAGGTTTTTTTTTTAATCATTCAGTTAAGACCTTAAAAGGAAAGAATTATATTCTTGATATAAACTGAAACAAGCAAAGATGCTAAACATTACTGTGGATGTCAGTAAGTTAGAATAACCAATCAGGTGCTGTAGACCAGGTTAGGTATCTATCTCGGCCATTCACAAAAGCAGATTATAGTAGTCTCTTGGTATTTGCAAAGGATTGGTTCAAGACACATACGCACACAAACGGATACCAAAACCTGCAGATGCCCATCTCCCTTATATGAAATGCTATAGTATTTGCATATAGCCTATATTTTAAATCATCTCTAGATTACTTGTAATGCCTAATACAGTGTAAATACTATGTAAATAGTTGCTGGCATTCAGCAAATTCAGATTTGCTATTTGGAACTGTCTGGAATTTTTTTCTGTATATTTTCAATCAACAGTTGGTTGAATCCATGAATCTAGAGCCTGTGGATTCCCAGGGATGACTGTGTATGAACAAGTGAGCAATTGGGATTTGAGGGGGATTTTATTGTTTGCTTTTATTTTTAAAGTTTCTTTTGGTATCCCCAGTGAAATCCAACTTAGTAAGTCTTGATATAGCAAATTATAAAATCAAAAACTTTTTCAGGCGAGGGGTATGTTTTTCTAAATAACTTTTTTACAGAAATTAATTTCCTGTATGACATGGATGAATCTTGAAAAATTATTCTGAGTCAAAGAAACCAGAAATAAAAAGAACATGCTATATGATTCTATGTATATTAATTTAGTTTTTAATTGGAGTATAATTGCTTTACAACGTTGTGTTAGTTTCTGCTATACCATGAAGTAAATTAGCTATATGTGGACATATATCCCCTCCCACCCATCCCTCCACCCCCATCCTTCCCCTTTAGGTCATCATCACAGATTACCAAGCTGAGTTCCTTGTGCCATATAGTAGCTTCGCACTGGCTAGCTATTTTACACAGGGTAGTGTATACATATATCAATAGTAGCTTCTGGATTCATCTGTCCTTCTCCTTCCTCCCCTGTGTCCACAAGTCTGCTCTCTACGTCTGCATCTAGATTCCTGCCCTGCAAATAGGTTCATCAGTACCATTTTTCTAAATTCCATACGTATGCATTAACATATGGTATTTATTTTTCTCTTTCTGACCTATTCAGTCTGTATGACAAACTGTAGGTTCATCCACATCACTACGAATTACCCAAGTTTGATCCTTTTTATGACTGAATAATATTATTCCATTATATATATGTACCACATCTTGTTTATCCATTCATCTGTTGATAGACATTTAGGCTGCTTCCATGTCCAGGCTGTTGTAAATAGTGTTGCAATGAATGCTGGGAGACGTGTGTCTTTTTGAATTATGGTATATGCCCAGTAGTGGGATTTCCGGGTCATATGGTAGTTTTAATTTTAATTAATAAGAAACCTCTATATTGTTCTCCATAGTGATTATATCAATTTACATTCCCACCAACAACGCAAGAGGATTCTCTTTTCTCCACATCCTCTCCAGCATTTATTGTTTATAGATTTTTTTGATGATGGCCATTCTAACCGGTATGAGGTGATATCTCGTTGTAGTTTTGATTTGCATTTCTCTAATAACGAGTGATGTTGAGCATCTTTACATGTGTTTGTTGGCCATCTGTGTGTCTTTGGAGAAATATCTGTTTAGGTCTTTCTGCCCATTTCTTGATTGGGTTGTTTTTTTATATTGAGCTGCATGAGTTGCTTATATATTTTGGAGATTAATAAAATTTTAGAAAATCCAGACTAATCTATAATGACAGCAAACCAATTAGTGGTTGCCTGCTGATAGAGTAGGGAGGCGGGAAGGTTTGAGAAGGAAGAATTACTAAGGAGAGGCGGGAAGGTTTGAGAAGGAAGAATTACTAAGGAATACAAGGAAACTCTGAGGGGTGATAAATACATCCAGTGACTTGATTGCAGTGATGGTTATGGATATATATGTATTTCAACACTCAACAAATTTTATATTTTTTGTATGTGCAATGTGTTATTTATAAAAACTTAACAGGATTGGATAGATTGCAAGAGTAAAAATTATCTGGTAATTTTCCTTATAGAAAAATGATCATTGCTAACTATTTCATTTGCTATTCATAGTGCATTCTGAGTAATTGTCTTGCATGCTAGTTTTATTTTCTGTGGGTACCTTTTTGCTTTTATATTTATATTTTTTATAATTTGTATTAAATCTTTTATTGTAAGAATAACTATGAAGCATAATCCTGTATATCAAATAAGCGAGCCTATAGAATAGTGGATTGTTTTTTAAGAAATTTATATATGCCTCTTTTTAAATTATGGAAATGGAAAAGGTTTCTAAATATCTCATGTACCTTGTCTTAAACAAGAATTTATAGTAAGGTATTCATTCCCTAGTGGTCCAATGGCTAACACTTCATGCTCCCAATGCAGGGGGCCCAAGTTTACTCCCTGTTTGGGGAACTAGATCCCACATGCCACAGCTAGAACCCAGCACAGCCAAAAAAAAAAAAAAATTATAGTAATACTGAATTTGTTTGTATTATTCCTTGTTCTAGTGCCGAGAAAACCAGTTATACTATGAGTAAGAAAATTACCTAATGAAAAGTTTTTTAGGAGTATAACATCTACTTTGTACATTTTTCAAGTAAAGAAAATAATTGCATCTAGAGTGCAAGGGATCAAGAGTAGAAATCTTAGTAGTAATATTGGACACAAAATCCTGTCTTAATGCTTGTTTAAATAATATTCTATGGTACTATCTTTTGTAACATAGTGTTTCAACCTGCTTTTTAAGATTGGGGTATCATGATAATTTTGATAAGGAAAAATGTATTTGTGACCTCCAAGTCCTATTTATGAGTGCTTTGGCTGTAGACAGACCTCTACTTGAAGAGACCTCACCAGACTCACTTATGCCAACTTGTATCTGTGATATTTAAAAAGCATATACTCTTTACAATTACAAATTGATGATTTAGTTACTTAATATTATCAAGATTATATCAAAGCTGATTCATGCCTCAGTGTGCTGTCTACTATAAACTCAATTTTTAGACTATTGCTGTGAGTTCTCCTTATAGCTAACTTGACTTTCTCTAACCTCTATTTTAAAAGGTAAGATTACTCCTCACTTCTCTAAACAACTAAAACATTTTGAACCCAAACTTTTCAAAACAATTCATTTAATGGGACTCATTAGTTTTATTTTTTAAAATCCTATGTATTTTGCTCTTTCTTAAAGCAGTGGCAACCCCACTCCAGTACTCTTGCCTGGAAAATCCCATGGATGGAGGAGCCTGGTAGGCTGCAGTCCGTGGGGTCGCTAAGAGTTGGACACAACTGAGCAACTTCAGTTTACTTCTTCACTTCTGCCATTATATTGCATTCACCCTTTAACTTGAACATCTATCATTGATTGAATGCTTTCTCTGTGCTTATGTGCTATATTTATGTAAACTCATTAAACCATACAGATCATTATCCACAGTTGACACATGCAACATTGAGATACATGGAGGTTTAAGTTGCCCATGGCCACATGGCTGGTAATTGGTAGAGCTATGATTTGATCCCAACTCTGTTTAATTCTAAAACCCATGTTCCAAACCACTTTATTACACTGAAAATTGTTTGCAGAGATGGAATATCAGTTCCATTCTGCACCTAGAACACTGGCACTACATTTCTAACAATGTGTCTGTTCGTACATTCTGCGGTAACAACACGTTAGGTGTCGTATAGAGTTTATAGTATTAAAGATGTTTGCCAGGACAATACAGTGTTTTAAAGTAAAAGAGTAGGAGGGAAGGAAGCCTCTTAAGGGAGAGTAAACCATTTTTAGGAAAGATAAATGGGCTCTTCATGGAAAATGTGGGAGGTGTGATAGTTTGATCATGGTTGGATGGCATCACTGACTCGATGGACATGAGTTTGAGTAAACTCCAGGAGTTGGTGATGGACAAGGAAGCCCGGCATGCTGCAGTCCATGGGGCCGCAAAGAGCAAGACACAGCTGACCGACTGGACTGACTGACTGATGATAGTTTGTGACAAAAGTTTGTCTGTCTGTGTTACGAATTACCCACTCCAGTATCCACGCCTGGAAAATCCCGTGGACTGAGGAGCCTGGTGGGCTACAGCCCATGGGGTCGCAAAGAGTTGGACATGACTGCACCACTTCACTTCACTTCACTTCACTTCTGTGATAAGAGTCAATCTTCTCTAGAACTCAGACTGTCTTCTGGGGAGGGAGCTTATGGCACTTGAGTTCCTTTTGGATGTCTTCAGGTAAATGAGAGTTCAGTTAACCTCTCCTTGCGTTTGATGTTTTCCAATTGCATGCAGCTCAAAATAATCAGTACACCAGAGTGGCATATTTTGGGGCAGTATGTCCTGAACTCCAACCGTCACATTTTCTACTACCCTTCACGTTCAATACAAAGCTTTTGTTTGTTTCTTTTTTCTCTTCCTTACCCATATGGGGAACTTTGAGAGCTCCACTGGGCCAGTTCATAGATTAGTGAGGGGGGTGAATGAATAGAATGTCTTTCCACAGTTGCAGCAGTGGAAATTTATTTGCTTAGAATTTAATGTCAAAGATAACTCAGTTGCCTGCTGATGTTCAGAGACTGTCTCTAATTTCCTTATTCCCACAGAGATTCTGCTGTACTCAGTATTGATTTGCTAGCATCCAACCTTGACAATTAAATGCTCTCAGAAGCTTTTTTGGTTGCAAAAATGAATGCTAATAGCCCAAGATTATTTTTCTTATATCACTACTCTAGAGTTAGAGAATAAAACTACCAAATTAGTATTAGCAGAGAACAAAACTACCAAATTAGTATTAGCCATGAAAATAAAACCTTCCAAGCATTCTTTGTTGCATTCAAAGCAGAGAAAAAAATTTAAATGCTGAATTATCTTAGGAAAGCATTTAAGATTCTCACAGATTTTACATGATTCATGTAATTTACCTCACATTTGATTCTTAATTCATGCTATATATACATATGTTTGTATATATACAAATGTATATATAGTGTACATATATATGAATGTGAGAAATGTATTAAGAAAATGTTTACATGTTTTAAAATTTATGAAAGAAACTCATTTTTTAACTTGTAGCTGCTACATAATTTTAACAGAAGTGATGTAAGTAGAAGATAATCATAGTCATTAAACAGTACCTGGTACTAGTACACCCCTCTCACTCACTCTAGTACCCTTATTTGTTTTTCTATTTTAAAGTTGTGCTTTTCCATTCTGAAGTAGCTCATCTATCATACTTTTTGACTATATATTTTAAATGAAATTTATTTGTATATTATAAGACACTAAGCTCCAAAATCACTGCAGGTGGTGACTGCAGCCATGAAATTAAAAGATGCTTGCTCTTTATAAGAAAAGCTGTGACAAACTTAAACAGCATATTAAAAAGCAGAGATGTCGCTTTGCCGACAAAGGTCTGTCTAGTCAAAGCCATGGTTTTTCCAGTAGTCATGTATGGATGTGAGAGATGGACCATAAAGAAGGCTGAGTGCTCAAGAATTGATGCTTTTTAACCGTGGTGTTGGAGAAGACTCTTGAGAGTCCCTTGGACTGCAAGGAGATCCAACCAGTCAATAAGGAAATCAATCCTGAACGTTCATTGGAAGGACTGATGCTAAAGCTGAAGCTCTAATACTTTGGCTTCCTGACATGAAGAACTGACTCATTGGAAAAGACCCTGAAGTTCGGAAAGATTGAGGACAAAAGGAGAAGGGGGCAACAGAGGATGAGATGCTGAATGGCATCACTGACTTGATGGACATGAGTTTGAGCAAACTCAGGGAGATAGTGAAGGACATGCTGGCATGCTGCAGTCCATGGGGTTGCAAAGGGTCGGACACAACTTAAGGACTGAACAACAAGCTTGTTGTTTTAATATTTTCTACTAAACAGTAATATTTTACCTTGTTTCCAGATTCAGAAGAAGATGTTGTTGAAACCCCTGCTGTGTCCCATGATGAACACACACACCAAGAGATAAAGGGCCAGAAAACACTGGCGACTCCTGCAGTTCGTCGCCTTGCAATGGAAAACAATGTAAGTTTTCTTAATATTTAAGTGTGAGATCACATAGAAGGTCTCCATGTATATCTATGAAGAATTGCCCAGATATTCCATAATGAGTTGGTTCAAGTTGGGATTAAAGAAAACACAGCTCAAGTTACTAAAAGGTTAGTCTTTATGAGAAATGAGAAGAAAATTGTGAACTTATTATTCATATTAAGTGAGAAGTGTGGGTTTTTTGTTTTTTCTGAGAGCCTAATAAAAGTCAGGGCTACTGATTATTGAATACTTATAAATACTAGAGTCATAGATCAGATACCCTAGAAGCATAGCTTGAGACAGGGGTTTGGGAACATGTGATTGATTAATTGAAAGAGTGATCATCTTTACTAGGAAGAAAGGAAGCAGTGCAGGGAAGGGATGGGAAATGGTCCAGGCACGGTTATGGTCTCAAGGGTCTGCTGGATCCCAGGGAGATGGAAAACACCATAGTATTGACTTCAGTCATGGAGGCTGGTCTTTTGTGTTCCTTCTTACTTGCCAGTCACTGATGCTTAATCTTCAAAGCAAGATGGCTCCTAGGCATTGTGCTAATAATTCATATGTCATCTTGTTTTTAATCTTCACAACTCTGTGAAATAACAGACTTTTATAAGACTTGGAGAGGTCAAATAACTGGTCCAAGGTCACATAGCTAACACAATAGTAGAACTAGGATTCCAAAGTGAATCTCCATGACTCTAAAACCAGTGCTCTCAATTATTAATACTGCCTCAACAATGGTTGCCTCTATCGTTTGAGCACTTCTTAGCCAGACAGCATACATAACGTTACAACTAATCCTCACAGTATCCCTGCAAGCTGGTTTGGATTATCCTCTCTCTGATGAGATGAGAAAGGGAAGAGAAGTTGATTGGGTTGCCTACAATCAAATAAATAGCTCAACTGGGGATGTGAGCACAGATCTTTCTGGTCCCAAAGCCTGAGTTCTTTCCACTATGCCCCACAGTGCAGGGTTTTTGTCTCTTTTTGAGAGAAGTAGTTTAGTTACAGTGGGAAAAAATGTCTACATTTTGGGAATATGTAGTAAGAGTCATTAAAATGTTCATATCTCTTCAGCTAGTTATCCTACCACTGGGGAAGGTCATCTAGGATATATTCTTCCAAGTGTTCTGTATAGCCAGAAACTAGAAGGCACATATGTGGTCAAAATCAGGGAAATGCTTAGGAAAATTATGTTCTCTACCTTTAATGAAAATTTATTAGCCATTAAATGTGTTGAGATATGAAGATGATTTGTTGAAATAGAGAAATAGAAATAGTATTATGGAATACTAGATTGTTAAGGTATTAGATGAAATAATGATCTTCTATATTGCTTTGAAAGCCATAAACATTTTACCATTTTAAAAAATTATATAGAAGGACTACCTATAGAAATGTATGATGTTGCTTTCCTGTGTCTTTCTAAAGATATATATATATATATATATATATAATTAGGGCATTTGTATAATTACTAGAAATTATATAGCAGATTTATTATTACAAAACAACTCTTCTCCCCCCCGCCTTTTTTTGACATTGGCATATTAATAAATAGAGTTTAAAACCAGTGGCACTCAGAGTTTGTAATTACCTAAAAATTATTTAAATTCTTAGGGTTTACTTTTTATAAACTAAATGTTTGATGTGATAAAGTCCTTTATTCTTTTGAAATCATTCTTAGAGAAACACTAATATAAATAAAGCAGGACGTAGCCTTGAGAGATTAATATACACTATGCAGGAGGGTATCATCCAAGCTTATATGTCTTTTTATGTAGAATTCAATTTAGTGAAAATATTTTATCTCTGTAACCAAACATAGGAAGTGATTAAATAAAGCCAGATCATAAATGTTTCCAAAAAGTATCATGAGTAACTAGTAGAAAGTGGAATTACATCATCTATTTTTATTCTGTGGAATACCTTAATAAAACTTAGGTGTTGATCCTTAACTTGGGCTGAGGAAGTCACATTCCAAATATGCCTCAGTAAAGTTCATTTCAATGTTTTGTACTGATCTTTCTAAAAGACCCATCAGGAAAAAACTAATTGACATACTTTTTTGTTTTAAATTAAACTTTTTATTTTATATTGGAGTATGGCCAATTAATGATGTTATGGTAGATATAGGTGGACAGCAGAGAGTCAGCCACACATATACATGTATTCATTCTCCCCCAAACTCCCTCCCATCTAGGCTTCCACATATCATTGAGCAGAGTTCTCTGAGCTATGTATTAGGTCTTCGTTGATTATCCATTTTAAATATAGCAGAGTGTAGCTGTTATAGAGAGCTTTTATTGGATGATTATTTTAGTCATTGTGTGTATACTGGTAGCCAGGGTCAGAAACATTGGTCTGCATTTGTTACAGTGTTTAACTCTCCTTTAAATGCTCAGTTCTTCTTATGTAGTCATCAGGAAAAGGAAAAAAAAAAAATCCAATAAGAATTATGCAAGACATTTAGAAATAGTTGTTTAAAAATATATTTTCAAAAGTAGCTATATACAATGTAGATATTACATTGTTACTACATGGGTAAATGAACAGTATGTAGAAAAGTAACAAATGACCAGTGTAGCTGTAGTTTCTAGTATTCTATTGAGATGATGAAAATGTTATAGTTTATAGTGTTCTGTTAGGATAAAGAAAGTGTTATTTCCTTATACTAATTTATTGGTCAGAGATACTTTACCTTCAGCTCATTTAATTCCACTTAGAGACCATATGATGGATTTATTCATTTTTAGGTAGTTTTATTTTTAGCATTAAAAAGGTATCCTTTTTTTTAGATTAAGCTGAGTGAAGTTATTGGCTCAGGAAAAGATGGCAGAATACTTAAAGAAGATATTCTCAACTATCTGGAAAAGCAAACAGGAGCTATACTACCTCCTTCACCAAAAGCTGAAATTATGCCACCTTCACCAAAACCAAAAGACAGAACTATTCCTATTCCAATATCAAAGCCTCCAGTGTTCATAGGCAAAGACAGAACCGAACCCGTGAAAGGTAATAATAACAGTAATGTAAAGGAATAGTGCCATTTATTTGGGGGGAAGTTGCTTCAGCATTATGAAATTATAATTTTTCTAGGAAAAGCTTTAATATATACTGATAATTTTTGAGGAGTAATATGTTAACAGGTTTCTTAGTGTATAAACTTGTCTACAGATATTTCTATGTTTCAAGACTTGCTCAGTTCAGTTCAGTCGCACGGTAGTGTGCGACTCTTTGCAACCCCATGGACTGCAGCATGTGCCAGGCTTCCCGATCCATCACCAACTGCTGGAGCTTGCTCAAACTCATGATCATTGAATTGGTGACGCCATCCAACCATCTCATCCTCTGTCGTCCCGTTCTCCTCCTGCCTTCAATCTTTCCCAGCATCAGGGTCTTTTCAAATGAGTCAGTTCTTCGCATCAGGTGCCCAAAGTGTTGAGCTTCAGCATCAGTCCTTCCAATGAATATTCAGGACTGATTTCCTTTAGGAATGACTGGTTTGATCTCCTTTCAGTCCAAAGGACTCTCAAGAGTCTTCTCCAACACCACAGTTCAAAAGCATCAATTCTTCGGTGCTCAGCTTTCTTTATAGTCCAACTCTCACATCCATACATGACTACTGGAAAAACCATAGCTTTGACGAGACAGACCTTTGTTGGCAAAGTAATATCTCTGCTTTTTAATATGCTGTCTAGGTTGGTCATAGCTTTTCTTTCAAGGCGCAAGCTTCTTTTAATTTCATGGCTGCAGTCACCATCTGCAATGATTTTGGAGATAATTTTTCTATTTGAAGACTTGTTAACGGTATTTTAAATATTTATTATTTTTTGTTAGATTTCAAAACAAGTACTTCTGATTTATGTACAAACTCTTAGGATGATTAACTTCCAGAAGTGACTTTGCAAGAAAGCCATTGTGTAAATACGTGGCTTGCATCCTTTTGAATTTTTTATACACTACAGCTTGGAAAGCAGTTACCTATTCTACTGGGCTTTCCAGGTGGTGCTACTGGTAAAGAATCTGCCAGTGCAGGAGACATAAGAGACACAGGCTCAATCCCTGGGTAGGGAAGATCCCCTGGAGGAGGGAATGGCAACACACTCCAGCATTCTTGCCTGGAAAATCCCATGAACAGAGGAGCCTGGCAGTCTACAGTCCATAGAATTGCAAAGAGTCAGACGTGACTGAAGTGACTTAGCAACACTCACCTATTATATATTACACTTGACACTGGTGTTGTGCTACAGTCCACGCTTCAGCATTGAAATTAGTGGCTTTCAAGCTATGTAATATATGTAATGAAGATGGTAGGTCCAAGAGAAAGAGTTTAATTGAGAGAACCCCATGAACAGTATGAAAAGGCAAAATGATAGGATTCTGAAAGAGGAACTCCCCAGGTCGGTAAGTGCCTAATATGCTACTGGAGATCAGTGGAGAAATAACTCCAGAAAGAATGAAGGGATGGAGCCAAAGCAAAAACAATACCCAGTTGTGGATGTGACTGGTGATAGAAGCAAGGTCCAACGCTGTAAAGAGTAATATTGCATAGGAACCTGGAATGTTAGGTCCATGAATCAAGGCAAATTGGAAGTGGTCAAATAGGAGATGGCAAGAGTGAACGTCAACATTCTAGGAATCAGCAAACTAAAATGAACTGGAATGGATGAATTTAACTCAGATGACCATTGTATCTACTACTGCGGGCAGGAATCCCTTAGAAGAAATGGAGTAGCCATCATGGTCAATAAGAGTCTGAAATGCAGTACTTGGATGCAATCTCAAAAATGACAGAATGATTTCTGTTCGTTTCCAAGGCAAACCATTCAATATCACGGTAATCCAAACCTATGCCCAAACCAGTAACGCTGAAGAAGCTGAAGTTGAACGGTTCTATGAAGACCTACAAGACCTTTTAGAACTAACACCCATAAAAGATGTCCTTTTCATTATAGGGGACTGGAATGCAAAAGTAAGAAGTCAAGAAACACCTGGAGTAACAGGCAAATTTGGCCTTGGAATATGGAATGAAGCAGGGCAAAGACTAATAGAATTTTGCCAAGACAACACACTGGTCATAGCAAACACCCTCTTCCAACAACACAAGAGAAGACTCTACACCTGGACATCACCAGATGGTCAACACCGAAATCAGATTGATTATATTCTTTGCAGTCAAAGATGGAGAAGCTCTATACAGTCAGCAAAAACAAGACCGGGAGCTGACTGTGGCTCAGATCATGAACTCCTTATTGCCAAATTCGGACTTAAATTGAAGAAAGTAGGGAAACCCACTAGACCATTCAGGTATGACCTAAATCAAATCCCTTATGGTCATACAGTGGAAGTGAGAAATAGATTTAAGGGAATAGATCTGATAGACAGAGTGCCTGATGAACTATGGACAGAGGTTCATGACATTGTACAGGAGACAGGGATCAAGACCATCCCGAAGGAAAAGAAATGGAAAAAAGCAAAATGGCTGTCTGAGGAGGCCTTACAAATAACTGTGAAAAGAAGAGAAGTGAAAAGCAAAGGAGAAAAGAAAAGATACAAGCATCTGAATGCAGAGTTCCAAAGAATAGCAAGAAGAGATAAGAAAGCCTTCCTCAGCAATCAGTGCAAAGAAATAGAGGAAAACAACAGAATGGGAAAGACTAGAGATCTCTTCAAGAAAATCAGAGATACCAAGGGAACATTTCATGCAAAGATGGGCTCAATAAAGGACAGAAATAGTATGGACCTAACAGAAGCAGAAGATATTAAGACGAGGTGGCAAGAATACACAGAAGAACTGTACCAAAAAGATCTTCATGACCAAGATAATCATAATGGTGTGATCACTCACCTAGAACCTGTCATC
>NW_011495072.1:20447483-20471817 GCF_000754665.1 Bison bison bison
TCGAAAATCTCTGCAGATGGTGAATGCAGCCATTAAATTAAAGGATGCTTACTCCTGGGAAGGAAAGTTACGACCAACCTAGACAGCATATTAAAAAGCAGAGACATTACTTTGCCAACAAAGGTCCATCTAGTCAAGGCTATGGTTTTTCCTATGGTCATGTATGGGTGTTAGAGTTGCACTGTGAAGAAAGCTGAGCACCAAAAAATTGATGCTTTTGAACTGTGGTGTTGGAGAAGACTCTGGAGAGTCCCTTGGACTGCAAGGAGATCCAACCAGTCCATTCTAAAGGAGATCAGCCCTGGGATTTCTTTGGAAGGACTGATGCTAAAGCTGAAACTCCAATACCTTGGCCACCTCATGCGAAGAGCTGACTCATTGGAAAAAACTGATGCTGGGAGGGATTTAGGGCAGGAGGAGAAGGGGACGACAGAGGATGAGATGACTGGATGGCATTACCAACTCGATGGACATGCGTTTGAGTGAACTCCAGGAGCTGGTGATGGACAGGGAGGCCTAGCGCGCAGCGATTCATGGGGTCGCAAAGAGTCGGACATGACTGAGCGACTGAACTGAACTGACTGAACTGAAGTGACGTTAGAGAACCTTCTATTATAGTTGTTGAAGGGATCAAAGGTTTTAAGAATAAAGACAAATATGTATGTTTTTTCTAGGCTTTCACAAAGCAATGGTCAAGACCATGTCTGCAGCCCTGAAGATACCTCATTTTGGGTATTGTGATGAGGTTGACGTTACTGAACTGGTTAAGCTACGAGAAGAATTAAAACCCATTGCTTTTGCTCGTGGAATTAAACTTTCCTTTATGCCCTTCTTCTTAAAAGTAAGATTTCATTCATTTCAAGCAAGGCTTGAGTTAGACATATAAATTTTGTTTTGCAGATATCCAGTGTGTTAACTATGTGTTTGAATAAAAGTAATATTTCTCATGATATCACATAGTTAGAAAAATGTATAGATATACTCTCTTTGTTTCACAGAAGTTTATAAAATTGAAATTTTTTGTGTCAGATTTTTATCTACTTATCTCTTTGAACTAGGTTGGGATTGTCCTGCCAGGTAGGTAAAGCCTTTAATTCAGAAAGAATCATGACAGCAAAGTCCTGATTTGAACAAAGGTGAGACTCAGGATTGATTTTTCACTTTTCAAGGAACATATGAGGCTTCTAGGAATCATTTCTAGGACCTTGGGACCAATATAAAAAGAATAAGACCATCAGCTGAGCTTGCATAGCTCACTAACCACTATTTAGGAAGCAGCTGCCTTCTGCCTAACTCTGTACGAAGCATGCTATATATATGATCTCTTTTAACTATCAGAATAATGCTAATGTGTAAATAATTGCTATTCCCTCTTTCCGTTTAAGGAAACTGGCACTCAGAGAAGTTGACAAACTTGTCAAGGATTTATATAACAAGTGGAGAAGTTAAGTTTTCATTCTGGTCCGTTTTTCTTAAAAAGTGTATACTGTTGTCTCTAACTCCAGTGCGGCTTCCCACAAGCACTTGGCACACTTCACCAAGACTGTTCCCCCGTAAATCAAGTTACTGTATTATCCCCTGTTTCTTTTCAGTGGTTCCCTTTCAGGATTGCCTTCCGGATAGTTTGTAAATGCCTTATTGTGGCATAATAGAATATTTCTGTGTGCCTTTGCTGCCCACTTTTCATGTCTTCTCTCTCAGTCAGCCCCCCCCACCCCCGCCAGCCCCCCGCTATAGTCAGATTAAGCTATGTGTAGCTCCTGGAATATACAACTCTACCTGAAGTACTGCCTCCTCCTTTGTGTACATCCTAATGTGTGTACATCCTAAACGCCAAATTTTGTTCCAGTGTAGCTTCCTACAAAAGCTGGTGGTTATCATAGTCTGAATTAAACAAGCTTTTTGTTTCACATTGCAGCTTACCTCAGTGTACTGAAAGTATTTATCCTCAGTTGTCTCTTCACTGATGCTGAGTCTTGTAAGACAGAAGCTGTTCTCCTGTATCTCCATCTTTTTAACAACTACCCTAACAAGGAAAGAGATGCTGTATAAACATGAGATGTAGTAGGGTCCGATAATGAGGGATCTAGACTATATTACAGCTCTGAGGGTCATCTGTAGAGGCACAGCAGTTGAAACTCATGGATGAAATCACTCAAATTATGTGCAAAGGAGAAGAAAAGAAGGCTCAGGGTTTTCCATCAGTGTTTAAGAGGTAGATAGAAGTTGAGTTGCCTAGGCGGTGGCAGAGGGTGAGTAGGGTCAGTGGTTTGATGATGGCAGAACCAAGAAGTCACTTAAAAGCCAAGTGTGTCTATTGCTGAATGACAAACCACCCCCAGATTTGATGGTTTGAAACAGTTAGCCATTTATTATTGCTCATGGGTCTACAGTCTATTTCTCTGTAGTCTACAATCTACATTTATTCTTTCTCATGAGCACAGCCAGTCTGCTGATCTTGGCAGAGCCCACTCATATGTCTACAGACAGCTAGTAGGTTGGCCAAGGGGCCAGCTGCTGTGGGATGACCTCAGTGAGCTTGACTCATTTCTCTTCCCATGTCTCTCCTATCTGCCCAGTATACCAGCCTACACATGGGCTCAGTACTGGCAGATGAAGAGAGGAAGCAGAATGTAAGCACTTTCCCCAAGCTGCACTGCACCTAGTTTGTTTTTAATTCACTGACCAAAGCGAGTCACATAACTTAGCTCAGAATCAGCTTGCAAGAGCACTGCCAAAGGATTTGTATACGGAGGCGTGCAAGACTGGGGCTTTTGATTCAGCCTCCCACACCAAGAGAGAAGAAAAGGTTAACCAGAACTTACTAAATAAAGGATTGCTGAGGTTGAAGCTTGGTTGCTGTTAGTTGGGTTTGGGGAATGAAAGAAATTGAGGAAGAGGAGAACCTGAAAAAATATGTTAAGGTAGACAGGGCATAGATACAAATGATGGTTAAAGTATTGTTCAGGGGAAAAAATGACCTCATATCTGTGAACACATACCTTATTTTTCCTTTTACAAAATTTGGATTATACTCAAAATAATTTATAAGCGAAGAAGAACTAAAGAGCCTCTTGATGAAAGTGAAAGAGGAGAGTGAAAAGTTGGTTTAAAACTCAATATTCAGAAAACTAAGATCATGGCATCTGGTCCCATCACTTCATGGCAAGTAGATGGGGAAACAAAGAAAACAGTGAGAGATTTTATTTTGGGGGGGCTCCAGAATCACTGCAGATGATGACTGCAGCCATAAAATTAAAAGACACTTGCCCCTTGGAAGAAAAGCTATGACTAACCTAGACAGCATATTGAAAAGCAGAGACATTACTTTACCGACAAAGGTCTGTCTAGTCAAAGCTATGGTTTTTCCAGTAGTCATGTATGCATGTGAGAGTTGGACTATAAAGAAAACTGAGCACCAAAGAATTGATGCTTTTGAACTGTAGTGTTGGAGAAGACTCTTGAGAGTCCCTTGGACTGCAAGGAAATCCAACCAGTCCATCCTAAAGGAAATCAGTCGTGCATATTCATTGAAAGGACTGATGCTGAAGCTGAAACTCCAATACTTTGGCCACCTGATGCAAAGAACCAGCTCATTGGAAAAGACCCTAATGCTGGGAAAGATTGAAGGCAGGAGGAGAAGGGGACGACAGAGGATAAGATGGTTGGATGGCATCACCAACGTGATGGACATGAGTTTGAACAAGCTCCAGGAGTTGGTGATGGACCGGGAAGCCTGGTGTGCTGCAGTCCATGGGGTCACAGAGTCTGACATGACTGAGTGACTGAACTGACTGAACTAAATGAATTTTTTTAAATAAAGAAGATTAAAGTTATCAAATCAAATGCTTTATAAAACTCCTTAACTTTCCAGTTCAGGGATATGACTTCTTTTTCTTTGTCAAGACCACCCACCCACAGACAAAAATAACACAACCAATGCATATAATGGACCGTTAATTGGACAAGATGAAGGTGGTGGGGGAAGGAATTCTTTTTACCATCAATCTTAAGCATTTTTAGTTTTTTAGTTTTTAAACTGATTGCAAGGCATGACAAACAAATGCGATGTCTGACTTTGATTATATCCCGAATGGGCAGAGAAACGGCTATAGAGAACATTTTGGAGACAGGGAAATCTGAATATGGACAGAAGAGAACAAAGGAGAGAGATTAAAGCAGGGAAAGACAGAATGGGAAGACAGAAATGCCATCAGTTTGGGGAGACGAGCTCTAAAGTCAGTGATTGCATCAGCTCTGCCCTTTTCTTGGCCAGAGACACCAGCTACAACCCCAGCTTCTCAAATCCTCGTCACGTGTTCTTTCTACACAGGGAAATAATTAACTGCTTTTTGAGGTTTTAATTAACAATGTTTCTTTGAACTGCAGGTTTTCTTCTCATGGGAATCTTAACACTCTACATGTAAATGAGGAAAACACGAGAATTTAGACTTTTCTTTTGGTGTTTTGGTCAATCTTCATAGTTATTTTGAAAATCTCCTTAGCATGTACAAGCTACCTTGACTACTTTTATCTTTTATTCTTAATTGATAAGGATAACCTAGTTCCACATTTCTGAATGATAAATTAGGAGTAATATGCCTGGTACCTGTAGACTTGAGATTAAACTCAATTTACAGAAGAGTTCTCTCCCTTCATCTTTCACCTCTTAACACTTCAAATCTCCTATCCTTTCAGAGTCAGAAGTGTTAATGTTGCATTTTCTCCCTCTTAAACAGGCTGCTTCCTTGGGATTACTACAGTTTCCTATTCTTAATGCTTCTGTGGATGAAAACTGCCAGAACATAACATACAAGGTTGGCTATGTTTTGTGAAAATATTTTGTTTAAATAAAAGTGCAAATGTGCTTGTAGGTTAATAATTAACAACACTCTTCAGATATGCAGATTTCCATTTTTAACCCCTTTTGGTTTTCTGGTTAGAATATTGGAAATACACAGCTATGAGGCAGTGGGTTACATTTTTCACACTACACACACTCCCCTCAAACAGAAGAGAGCTTGAAGTGGAATTCCTGCAGTTTTAAAAAGCAAGACCAATTTAAACTTGCAAATTAATGAAAGTTTAAATTCCGTTGAGTGAACTCTTCTGTTTGAAGTCAAAGTTTATGAAGACTGAGAACTCTTTTGAGGATGTTGGCTCTTACTTATTATTCTTATTAGAAATATACAACCAAGAAGTGAGCTTTATATTCAGGGGGGCGGGGAGGAGGGGTTGAATCTAAAGTCTTTCCATATGATTAATACAGTTTTCTCATTAACTATATACTTGTTGCAAATAATTCAAACCAGAAAATATTGATATTCACCTTCAGTCCCGTGACCCTAAGATAGCTGTTTATGCTGAGATGTATGTCTATCTAGGATTTTATTTTTATACAGTTAAAAAAAGATATGGAATTCTATATATAATATATATGTAATATTATAGTTTTTTAATTAAAATTTTCTTTTAACTATTTTCTTTTCCATATAATATATTTTAGACATCATTGTATGTCAATAAATACAGCTTTATCATCTGTTTAGCCAGTGACTTACTGACAAACATTTTGATCATGTGCAGTTTCTCCATCTTAGAAATAATCTGACTCAACATCTCTGTGCATCTCTACACACTTTGGCATTTATCCCCTTAGCACACATTTTTGTAAATGTTGGTACCTAATGTTAAATGTTCTCCCTGAAGTCTGTGCCAGCTTATACTTCCACTAACAATGTGTGAAAATAATCTGTTGCCCTAGTTTATCTTTTTCAAAAAAACCTTTTAAAATCATTTCTTTTAAGTCATCACTGGACTTCCCTGGTGGTCCAAGGGTAAGAATCCACCTAAAAACTAGATTGATGGTAATTTTTTAAAACTTTTCATTTATTTTTGAAAGTCAATGAACCAGTGCGGGGGACATGGGTTCAATCCCTGATTCCATGCGCCACAGGGCAACCTAAGCCCGTGTATCACAACTATTGAGCTCACACTCCAGAGCCTGCTAGCAGCAACTACTGAAGCCCATGTGCCTAGAGCCTGTGCTCTGCAAGAGAAGCCGCCACAATGAGAAGCCCATTCACCACTCCTGGAGAGTAGCTCCCATGCTCACTGCAACTAGAGAAAGCCTGTGTGTGCCAGTGAAGACCTAACACAGTCAAAAATGAATAAATAAAAATAAATGAAAAGTTTTAAAAAATTACCATCAATCTAGTGAAAATAGGTTTTGATAGTTAAGTTCATAAGGCAGTGAGGATTGAGCCTTTCTTTTCTGTTAGCCTGTGAAACGGCTACTATATAATTGTTTGCTTGTTTTTAGGCTTCTCATAACATTGGAATAGCGATGGATACAGAGCAGGGCTTGATTGTACCTAATGTGAAAAATGTTCAGATCCGCTCCATATTTGAGATTGCCACTGAATTGAACCGCCTCCAGAAACTGGGCTCTGCGGGTCAGCTCAGCACTAATGACCTTATAGGAGGAACATTCACTCTTTCCAACATTGGATCAGTGAGTAGTAGCAGTGTTCAAGTACATAAACCGGAACTTAAGAATTGTGATCATATGCTTAGTTAAAAATAGAAACTTTCATTTGCCATTTGTTCCTCAAAAGCTTAATTTCTCTACTCTTACTTTTTTTCTTTTTTTAGATCGGTGGTACCTATGCCAAACCAGTGATACTTCCACCTGAAGTGGCAATTGGGGCCCTGGGAACAATTAAGGTATGTTTGTTAAATAGTTGACAGAAGAGTTTAAGCAAATTGAGAAAGTGAAAACAAAGAGTAACTATTTCTGAGGTTTTCCCCCTCACTTTATAGGTTCAAGTATGGTATTGGGCTTAATAAGCCAATTATTTCTTCAGAAGCAGTAGGCCTACACTGCTCTGTAGAGTAAATACTCGTGATCTGGATCATTTCTGTACGGATCAACCATTGTGGATTATGCCAGGCACAAATGTGTGTGTTTATGAGTAATCACAAATGTAGCCAGTCTGAGTCTATCAAAATATCTTAATTTCATAATGCCAAAGAATAACAGTAAGCCAATCCAAATTATTATTTATAGTGATGAGACACCACTGAGAGCAATTTTCTCAAACTTTGCTCTGTTCAAGAATCATTGGGAATGTTAGTTAAGAATGCAGA
Source organism: Bison bison bison (assembly GCF_000754665.1). Taxonomy (NCBI): domain Eukaryota; kingdom Metazoa; phylum Chordata; class Mammalia; order Artiodactyla; family Bovidae; genus Bison; species Bison bison. The sequence continues at coordinate 20,454,633 of NW_011495072.1, forward strand.
TTTCTTGGCCTTGGGGACAGAGCCTCCAAAACTTACATATTAAACAAGAACACAGGTGGTTCCAGCATGAGTGAACTATGGCCCTGTTATAGGAGACTGACTTAGAATAAGAATTACAATGATTCTTAACCCTGGTTACACGTTAGAATCATCTGGAAGGTGTGAAAAAAATGCCCAAGCTCACCCTATACCAACTGCACCAGAATTTGGGGGCCTCGGGCTTGGGTATCCCCATTAATTCAGGGTTGAGAACCACCAGAGTTAAATAAATAAGCTCATACATACCATTTCAATGCTTCCATTATTAAATGTCATTGTCACTACATTAACCTTGATTTTGATCTTCATGTTTTCAGAAGAACCTTTCTTCTCTGTATTTGTAATGCTTCCACATGGAGCATCTCTTAGACTTGTTTTTCATGAGTTTATTACTTTCATGTCGGCATCCAAAACATTCACAGAAACTCGCACTCAGCCTTTGATTTGTTTTCTAGCAGGTGGTACTTTGGCTGCGAAGTTGCTCCCTCTTCTAGCTCTGTTTTCCCCTCTGGCACACAGAGGAGATGGGGAAGAAAAAATAAGAACACATACATGACACTGTTCCATCCAAATCAGGAGTTTCTCTAAGGGATAATTTCAGTTACTCACTCTCCCTCCAGCAAGAATTCAGCATTTGTTTCTAATTTCTGACCTTTTTCAGTTTATAAACAAGCCATCATACCTATTTGACAAAGTTTTATTTTCCCATCTCCTCTGAAAGTGATTTGTTTTCTTCTGAACTATACACATAGATATATTCTTGTGGTAAGCTATACATAACAAAGTTTACCATTTTAATCATTTTTAAGTATATGGTCGCAGCAACAGTTACATTCACATTGTTTGCAGTCATCACCATTGTTCATCTGCAGAGCTACGTTTATCATCCCAAACTGAAATTCTGTATGCATATACTACATTTTGTTAATCTATTCATCTCTAGTGAATATTTGGGCTTTTTCCATTTTTTCAGCAATTGTGAATAACGCTGCTATGAACATTGGTGTACAGTGATCTGTGTGAGATGTATTTTTTCCAGAATCATCTTACCCAAGGTGTTCTCAGGCTATGAAGTATATCTCTTAGAGGATAAATCTTCATAGCAACTTAATAGAGCTACTAATCTTCGTTGGGTAGGGACAAATAATATTTCATTTTTTTCTCCCTTTGTGTCATCTCTCCTTTGCTATTTTCTGTTTTCAGTGTAAATTTCAAACGGTCACTAAATAATCTTAAAACATGAAATCCTCCACATTTCTCAGTTCTCAGTCCTTATTTTTCTTGACCTATTAGCTACACTTAAGTTGATCAGTACCACCTCTTTGGAAAACCTTCTTCATTGTAACATGAGGAAAACCTTGCTGGTCTCTTTTCTCCCTGTCTAGTGCCTATTCTCTCTGAGTTTCCTTTGCCCATACCTCCTCATCTCCCGATTTCTAAACGCTGGAGTACCCCTGGGCTCAGTTTCAGCCCTTTTCTTTGTCTGATCCAGTCCCAGTGGCTTTAAATACCATTTAGATGCTGATGGTTTCCAAGTTTAGATCTCCAGACCAGATCTCTCCTTTGAACGCCAGACTCATCTTTCCTGCTTCGAAGTCTAGTAAAGTGTCTCCAGTTTCCTGCTTCTTCCCTTACCACCCATCCTCACACATGCTCCTCCTGAAGTTGTCCCCTTTCAATGACTGGCCCTTGTGCTCAGAAACTTCCAATGGCTTCTCACCTCACTCCAAAGGGAAGGGAAAATAGCTGCAGTGGCCTGCATGGCCCTAGGCTGGTGCCACTCAGTGTGAGGGGGACCCGTGTCAGGCTGTGACTGTCATATCTGGGCTATGAAGAGATAATTACAGAAAGAGGGTAGGCAAAGAATCTGCGTGCAACGCAGGAGACCCAGGTTCAATTCCTGGGTATTCTTGCCTGGAGAATCCCATGGACAGAGGAGCCTGGCAGGCTACAGTCCATGGGGTGGCAAGAGTCAGATACGACTTGGCAACTAAACTACCACTAATTATAGAAAAAGGGTAGGGCTTAGAAATTTTCATTGCCAGCTCTCGCCTTTTTCCCCGAATAAAACACAGTAAGAAGTTTGTTAGCTTAGGTAGAAAAGGCAGAATGGTTATAAATTAATTTGATTCATTTTTAGTAAATTCAGATGATAGGCATGAAATATATAAATGGACAGTATTTATGCCCATGAGATTCTTATATACTTTTCCCAGGAATGTTAGAATTACACTGACAAATCACAGTGGAAAGATAGGCTTATTTTTGGAGAATTCTTCCAATGTGGGTCTTTCTTTTTTTGGCTGAGGTATGCAGCATATGAGATCTTAGTTCCCTGACCAGAGATCAAACCCGCACTCCCTGCATTGGAAGCTCAGAGTCTTGACCACTGGACCACCGAGGAAGTCACCAGTGTGAGTCTTAAATACTCAGGTCCATCAAATGTGACAGAGGCATCTTTTTAGGTTTATTTCTATGGAGCATGCCAGGTTCAACAGTGGGGTGTGGAGACTTACATTATCAAGAATAACAAGCTACTTACAAAAACAGATCACTTCTTTAATTGTGATTTGGGAATGGGGCAAATTTCCAGGGATTAATCATCACCACAGCCAAGAATAACTGACCAGGAAAGAATGATCTCCAGTTTTTTTCAGAAAGTTGTCTGCTCATTAGGTAATGTTAAAATGGGAAAAAGATGGAAAGCTTTTAAACATTCCAGCTTTAATATTTAATTTTAAATATTCCATGAGGAATGCAGCCATCACAGAAGTCTGTATTAGCTGGTAGATAGCCTAGCATTTAAAAAAAAATCACTGCCTTTCGACAGAGTGGTTTTATGTCTAGTGAACCTATCAATAAAAAATGGGTCTTGTATTTTGTATACCTTTATATTTATTTTAGTAATTCATTTTAATATATATTTTAAAATACTTACAATGAATTAGAGTTTTTTTAATCTGTTTTTTAAAAAATCAAAGACAGACTGGGAGCCATCACTGTTGTCTTACAACATGCCCCACTTTGACCCTGCTCCCTCCGTGACCTCACCTCCCGTCTCTCACCCGGCCCCTCCACTGCAGCTGACTCGCTGATTCTGCTGGTCCTCTAGTGCTCCAGCCAAGCTTCCCTTCTGTCTGTCCAGGTGTCCAGATGGCTAGCTTCCCCGCTGCCTACAGTGAGGACTCCCTCTTAGTGAAGCTTTCCCTGCCTGCCTGTCAAAAAAAAAAAAATATATATATATATATACCTTCTCCCCTATTCCCACCTCCTGCCTACAATCTCTCTCTCTGTTCCAAAGTGCTTTACTTTCCTTTGCACTTTTCGCTATTTAACACTATCTAATAAAATGTTAGCTCCAAGAGGGTGAGGATTGTTATTTGTTTTATTCATTGCTTTATCCCCAGAGTTTAGAAAGTACCTGGTACATAGTAGGTACTTGGTAAATAGTTGTTAAATAATTGAGAAATCTGAAATGAAATTTACCATACATGTAGAAATTATACAGGGGACAGGAAATTCCTTGGAGAAACTCTGAAAGCTTGAAGCACACACTCACAAAGATGGGAAAGGTAGGAGTCAGCATTTTCAAAAGTTAGTTGGGATGCCCACTTCTTCTCTGTTATAGGGAGGGAGATTTGCCTAATCTTTCAGCATTGCTATTGCTAGAGCTTACTTTGTGCAACTGAAGGCTGACTCTTTGTTATTTTCCTTATTTGTAGGCCCTTCCCCGATTTAATGAGAAAGGGGAAGTCTGTAAGGCCCAGATAATGAATGTGAGCTGGTCGGCTGATCACAGAATTATCGATGGTGCTACAGTGTCACGCTTCTCTAATTTGTGGAAATCCTACTTAGAAAACCCAGCTTTTATGCTACTAGATCTGAAATGAAGATTGATCAGACATCCTTGAACTTTCTGAGCTTCCAAAGAACGCGAAGAGCCCAGCTGTGCAGCACACGTTCCTCATTGCAGTTTGTATTGTAAATGACTTGTAACATATGATTATGGTTCCGAGGCACAAAGTGGATCAATTGTTGTGTTAGGCTTTTACTGAAAAGGAATAATGGTGTACTAGTTCTCCCAGGTCTGTCACATTTTATAGGTCACAGTATAACTTCTTAATATGGTGCTGAGGTCTTTGTGTCCATGGATTGAAACTGGCAGGAACAACACAGTGAATATTACTGAGACAGACAGCCATATACAGTATTTGCCCTGTTTTCTCTCTCTCTCTCTATTTTTAAATTTTATTTTAAACTGACTCTTAATGAAACTTAGAGAGTTTCATTATACTTAGTTGGGAAAAGGAATTTATATGCAAATATATTTTCTATTTCCCCACAATAATGCAAATTATTTTATGAAGTAAGTGCAATTACATTAACCTTTTAAGATACCCAGATTCTGTAGCTATTATCATCTGTAAATGTCTTATTTGTATAAAGTAATGTCTTTTAAAAGTGAAAATTATAAGCTCATCTTAAAATGTCCAATTATAGTTTTGTAACCTATAAGGCCATTGAAAGTATTTGTTTAAAGTGGATAAACTTTTAGAATTTTGGTAATGTTTTAGTGTTTTATTGGGAGAAATTTCACTTTTACAACCTTGCTTCAATGTGAGGAAGGTACTTGAAATGTACCAGTCACTGACATTGTCTTACATTGAGAAATCCATTACCTTTTAATTTTATTTTTATAAATAAAATTATATTTTTATTTTATAATTAAAGTAAAAGTTAAAGTAAATTTCTTGGTCTTCAGCTAAAAAGGATAGACTAAGAAATTAGAGTCTGTTCCGTTCTCCATATCCTGAGAAGGAATTTGAATCAGGGGAGAGAGAAGACTAATGGGTAATTATGGACATTAAAATAAAATAATAAATTTTGCACAGAAATAAAGGTATCCTCATGATCATTTTTTTAAGAAGCCCACTTGAATCAGAAAGTCAGGTTGTTTCTGATATTATCTAAGTGAATCCTGTTGTTCAAGTGAAGTTTTGTGACAGAAAAAGTTGTTTTAATGTCTTTTTGATTTTTTTCAAAATGGAAATCATGTGTAAGTCACAAAATAATGGGTCTAATGAATGTTATTCTTTTTAAAATTCAGATAATATGAAGACTTGCAAAGAAAATAAAATCATCCATAATCCTACCACTATTAACAGTTAGATCAAGGTATCTGTATACATGGCTGTTCTTTTTATGAAAATGAGATCGTGCTGGATCTATTATTTTATAATTTGATTTTTAATTTAACATTATATTATCAGTCAATAAACGATTCCATATTATATTATAATCCTTTTAAATGGCTGCATAGTATTCTATTATTTACATTTGTTATACATCTAAATATTAACTGTATACTAAGTGTGGTGCTAAGTAGTGGGTATACAATGCCTATCCTCATAGTTCTTGCCTTCACTGGGCTTACAGTCTGGGGTGGAGACAGATACTTAATAATCATAAAAATAAGGATATAGTTAACCTCTAAGAAGAGAAAACAGAGTGCTATGAGAGCATCTAGTAGAGGTTATTGATCTCATCTGGGAAACTCAGGAGGGGGTGTACCATAAGTTAACCAATTCTGTATTGATGGCATTTACAGAATTTTAAGTGAAGAAAGGCATGATCAGTAAAAATTTCTCCTTCACTTAAGAAATGTGAAAACTAGGAGAATAGGAGTTTTGAAGTGAATATGTAATGTGTGCTCAGTCACTCGGAGAAGGCGATGGCACCCCACTCCAGTACTCTTGCCTGGAAAATCCCATGGACAGAGGGGCCTGGTGGGCTGCAGTCCATGGGGTCACTAGGAGTCAGACACGACTGAGCGACTTCACTTTATTTTTTCACTTTCATGCATTGGAGAAGGAAATGGCAACCCACTCCAGGGTTCTTGCCTGGAGAATCCCAGGGACGGCGGAGCCTGGTGGGCTGCTGTCTATGGGGTCATACAGAGTCGGACACGACTGAAGCAACTTAGCAGCAGCAGCTCAGTCACTTCAGTTGTGTCCAACTCTTTGTGACCCATGGACTGTAGCCTTCCAGGCTCCTCTGTCCATGGAACTCTCTGGGCAAGAATGCTGGAGTGGGTAGCTGTTCCCTTCTTCAGGGGACCTTCTCAACCCAGAGATCAAACCCGTGTCTCCTACACTGGAAGTGGATTCTTTACCACTGAATCGTCAGGGAAGCCTGAGTATGTAATAAGTTCCCCTAACAGTCCAGCATCATTGGCTCAGACTAAATACTTGAGCTATCTATTCTATCACAAATCCCTGCCATTACCACCTTCTCTCTTGTCTCATCCTTTGAGAATTCGGTAAAGGATTGGCTTCCCATTGTGTGTGCAACCTTTAAGATAAGAGGATCCCCTGGAAGGGAGGAGGAGGCCAGGGGCACAGTCCTAGCAGCAGTGCTGATCGACGGAGCTCCACACGTCATAGGGTGGGAGTTAGGTAGAACAGGGCCTTGACCATTTTCCTAAAGGTTGAAATTTAAGGGGAGAATTCAGGAGATTCAAGTTCTTCACTAGCATGTTGGGCGGTTGGGAGGTACAAGATGTCCATGGGGGAGAAGCCAAAGTTATTGGCCCCAAATTATTGTTGGGAGTGCCCAACAAGAAAATCAAGGTTCCATTCATTATGTAGCACATTCCACTGATTCTGAAAAAGAAGCACAATAAGGAAGGAAGTTTGCAGGTCAGAAGCTCAAGTGGTATTAATTTTCATTTTAGAAATCAAAATGTACCAAATCCTGAAACATTCCAAGAAGTGGTTATGTAGGAAGAGAGCCCAAAGGCCTGTTTCGGCATTTCCTGTGGCTTCCAGTCAAATCGGGTCCCAAAGATCACTTGATGGGTTTCTTTGCTGATTTATAAGTAAACTATAGTCTAAGAAATAGATGGCACTCGCTTAGCACTATCCTGCAGCACTAAAAGTATAAAACCTTTCCTTGAAGTCTTCAGAATTCTTTAACATTCACCCTGTAATTGATTAATTACTTTGCACACATTGATTACTGAATATGTATTCAGTTCCAGGCCCTGGGATAGACATTATGGATAAAGATGGAGAAGATAGATGATGTTTCTCCCCTCACAACGAGAGCTCTGGCTGGCAATTAATGTCTTCACCAGAAGTGGGTCTGTGCCAGTAACACAGAGAAGAGCAGTGTTTCCAGAGTTGAGTTGTATTTTTGGTCAGTTCTTAGTGGTGGTTTTGTTCTTTCCCTATAAACTGTTTTCTCACCAAGACTGGATCATTGTGTCTCCTTAACACAGTAGCCATGCCTCATCAATTCTGCCTCACAAACCATACACATAATTGTAAGATAGACTCTATCCTTAGGCCACACAGGCCATTCACGCTCTTCAGAAGGTTATAGTTTGGGGGACTTCCCTGGTGGTCCAGTGGCTAAGATTCCAATCTCTAAGATTGAACCCTGGTCGGGGAACTAGATCTCACAGGCCACAATGAACAATTTGCATTCCACAACTAAAGATCCTGTGTGCTGCAACTAAGACCCAGTGCAGCCAAATAAATAATTTTTTTTAAAGGTTGCTTTTCATGAGGCAAGCAGCAGAGGGGACACCTACATGACCCTAGACATTCATTTAGGAGCAATACATGAGAGTTGTACCATCTGAGCACTGTATTTTTAGAGCATATAAAATAGCTTCTGATTAAAGTAACATCAGTGAGTCATCTAGCCTCTATGCTCACCTCATATTGATAGAGAGGGGAAAATTGAGTAAAATTCGAGACAGTAATTATGATAGTGTCAGGCATCATTAATGCTTTACATATATTAATTAATTTCATCCCTCCAGCAATACTGTGTGCGTGCTAAGTCACTTCAGTCATGTCTGACTCTTTGTGACCCTACAGACCTTAGCCCCAGGCTTCTCTGTCCATAGGATTCTCCAGGCAAGAATACTGGAGTGGGTTGCCATGCCCTCCTCCAGGGGATCTTCCTGATCTAAGGATCAAACCCAAGTTTCCTGTGGCCCCTGCACTGCAGGCAGATTCTTTACCACTGAGCCACCAGGGAAGCATCAGCTAAGTACAATGATTTCCCCTGTTTGAAAGATGAGGAAACAGAGTTTTTGTACTTAGATGTATGTGGATTAACATACTCTAAAAGTGTAACAAGCTAATGAGTATATGCCACTTCATGTTCCAAATGCCAGGATGGTCCATAATTTTATGCTATTTGAGCAATTGTGGGCTTCCCTGGTGGCTCAGATGGTAAAGCGTCTGCCTGCAATGCGGGAGACCTGGGTTTGATCCCTGGGTCGGGAAAATCCCCTGGAGAAGGAAATGGCAACCTACTCCAGTACTCTTGCCTGGAAAATCCCATGGACAGAGAAGCCTGGTAGGCTACCGTCCATGGGGTTGCAAAGAGTCGGACATGACTGAGCAACTTCACTTCACTGAGCAATTGGTATTATTGGGCTAAAAGGAAGAAAGTTTCTCTTAGGGGTCTTAGCAGTTTGAAATGCTGCCCAAAGGCTTTATGTGCTCCTGGTACCAAAGGAAGGGGTTTGGAGCATTAGGAATTCTCTGTAGCAGTAGTTTATTAGAGGGGCCTGGCAGGGCTACAGCCCATGGGGTTGCAAAGAGCCAGATGTGACTGAGCAACTGAGCACACACACATTGGCCCTTTGCGGTCTTAAGCTCCCATCACAATGAACAGGTCCCATTCCCTGAAAACAACATACGGTTTATTTTCCATGCCTTGGCTGGGCTTATTTCTCCACAAAAAGAAAATCCAGAACAAAAGTGACTTCCTCTTTTAGACCTCCTCTGACTGTGCCTCCCTAGGTCTGAATCAGTATCTCTTTTCTTCTCTCTCTCCTCACAACTCCAGCAGGACTCATTCAGTGATGTAGCTGGATGAGTTCGTCTGTCTTCACTGCTGGCCTGTGAACCCTCTCAATGGCTCAGTTGGTCTGGTACTCAGTATGTGCTGGTTGACTTAAAAAGAAATCTGTGTCCTGGATGAGATTATGTTTTTTTATGAAGTCCTAATGTAGCATAAAGATCGCCAATGACCCAGAAAAGTATAATTGGAAGCAACCACGGCTACAAAGTGACTCTTGTATCTATGGAATGGCTCTGAATGGCTTGCTACAAGGAGAGAAGTATCTAGAGGAAAATGAATCTATTCAAATCTTACAATTGGTAAGGAGGCATTTGTTTTAAATTTTTGTGTTGTATGTCTATTTCATAGTTCATTGCAATTCCTCATTTAATCAGGAAGTTTAGTGCTTTCAAGCTCATTTTAAATTTTATAAAACTCGGATCAGCATTTTGCTATTTAAAATGCCTTTTTACAAATAATTCATGTATGCCACTATGAAGTGAAGTGAAAGTTGCTCAGTCATGTCTGACTCTTTGCAATCCCATGGACTATACAGTCCTTGGAATTCTCCAGGCCAGAATACTGGAGTGTGTAGCCTTTCCCTTCTCCAGGGGATCTTCCCAACCCAGGGATTGAACCCAGGTCTCCTGCATTGGAGGCAGATTCTTTACCAGCTGAGCCACAAAGGGAAGCCTGTATGTCACTATACTATGTGATTAAATCAGTAAATCAGTAAGTTAATAAACTAGGTAGTTTCTCCTTTTTGACATAGTAAATGCATCTATAGTGTAGGTAATGTTTTCCCATATAAATAATGTTGGGAAACTTGGTTGTGTTATTTCCTGCTCGACATTAGATAAATCATTGCTTTGTTTAATCATATGCCACTATACCATGTGATTAAACAAAGCAATGATTTATCTGATGTCAAGGAGGAAATAACACAGCCAAGTTTCCCAATATTATTTATATGGGAATTACTGATTTACTGATTTATGCCCTGCCACTTTCAGAAAAAAATTTAAGAAAATAACTGTGTCCATAGTCATAATCACCACATTTGAGAATATTATGATTATCATTGTTGTATTGTCATTTATAGCTACCTTTATGAAACATTTTAAATTAAGCATCTTAATACATTATTTTATTTAATCCTAACAACAACCTTACATAATGTCATCTTTTCACTTTAATGATGAGGAAGCAAAGTCTCAGAAAGGATAACTTGCCCATGTCCCCATAGTAAGTGGTGGAGAGGGGAAACACAAGCAGACCTGTCTTCAAAATCAACCTCTTTCTTTTCCCCCCAGTTTTATTTTATGATTGGACTTACATACACCATGAAATGATTACCACAGTAAGTTTAGTGAGCATCCATCATTTCATAAAGCAAAGTCATAAAACATCATTTCATAAAACAAAGACTCTTAAGTACTTCATCATACTTCTGCCCAACCTAGTATGATTAATGCCATGGAATATACTCTCCCAGTTCCCTAAATTTGTATTTAAGCAAAGTTATTCCATTAGATTGGCTGTTTTCTGAGCTGCCCAAGACAAGGGAAAATGGAAGAAAATCTTCTACGGGTCTCAATTATCCTAGAAAAAAAAATTTCCTGTAATTTTACTTTAACATTGATGGTATAGAGCAAATCTGATGCCAGCATAGGTTTCTGTCTCCAGAGTGTGTGTTAGTCACTCAGCCATGTTTCCTCTTTAGGTAGAAAAGGGAGAGAGGAAACCCGTGTTGCTGAATGTTTACTATGCACCAAGAACCATGCTCAACTCTGTCTGTCTCAGTCTTCATAACAGCACTTCACAGAAAGTATATCAGAAGTAGGTTTGGCTATATTAAGAGGGACCCCAAAAATGATGGCTTAAGCAACAAGAAAATTCTTATCTCTCTCTAAGGCCCTTAGCTGGAATGGTGTCTCTTCCCTATTAAGTCCTTATAGATCAGACTTCTTCTAGTTTTCTGTTCTGCCATTCCTTTGTCATACTTGTCTTCAACTGTCCAGAACAATCCTTCAGCCATCACATCTACATTCCACACAGCAGGATGGAGGAAAAAGAGAAGTTATCTCTTAGGGAAGATTCCTAGAAACAGCTCTGGACACCACCCTTACATCCCACTGACTATTAACTTTTTGTCATAGGGCCACACCTAGCTGCAAGGGAGGCTGGGAAATAAGTGGCTTTACACTTAGCTAAGTATTATGTTACTACAGGTGAAGAAAATGGATATTAGGGGACAATTGCCAGATTGTGTCATAGAAGATATTTTCTTCATTTTAGGTTAGAGAAAACTACAAAATGTAAAGTGATGTCATATAGCCACTAAAGTGCAAGCTGGTGCTCAACCCAGGTAAGTCTGCTTGCTGCTGCATTGTATTATCTCTTAAACAGAACAAGTGCTCTGGCTTAGGTTAATCAACAACAGAGATTAACAGATGGGTTGAAACATTATCAAATAAAATGCCCTTTCTCCTGACCTTTGCTCCACATTTAATTCCATTTTGATCAATCAGTGTCTTCCTTGTATCCAAAACTAGTTAACATTCCCTTGGCACACTGAAGTGAAGTCTCTCAGTCATGTCTGACTCTTTGTGACTCCATGGACTCTAGCCTACCAGGTTCCTCTGTCCATGGGATTTTCCAGGCAAGAGTACTGGAGTGGGTTGCCATTTCCTTCTCCAGGGGATCTTCCCAACCCAGGGATTGAACCGGGGTCTCCTGCATCGCAGGCAGATGCTTTACCGTGCCTTGGCACACTAGTTAAGATTGATTTCCAGTTCTTTGTGGTGAAGTTATTGGAGACTCAGAACTCTCTAAATTTAAAAAATTGTATTGTTGATAAATGTGGAAGTTCAGTGTTGAATGTCCATAGAACCATTTCCTTTTCCTTCTGGGCACACAGTTACATTTTTACAGCTTAGCCTGCAGACAGATAGGGCCATGTGATTATTTCTAGCCATTAGAATATGGGTAGAGATGATGTAGACCATTTCCAGATGTGGCCCATTAATCCTCCCAAGAGCTCCTCCATACTCTCTTTCCTTCCCCTCTACAGCCCTGAAGCCTGCCTGTTGGAAATGACAGACATACAAGGTGGGAAGCACCAATATTTCCAAATGACTAGGTGGAGCAAGGGCTTCCCTGGTAGCTCAGCTGGTAAAGAATCTGCCGGCAATGCAGGAGATCCCAGTTCAATTCCTGGGTCAGGAAGATCCCCTGGAGAAAAGATAGGCTACCCACTCAGTATTCTTGAGCTTCCCTGGTGGCTCAGATGGTAAAATATCTGCCTGTAATGCAGGAGACCTCGGTTCAATCCTGGGGTTGGGAAGATCCTCTGGAGGAGGGCATGGCACCCACTCCAGGATTCTTGCCTGGAGAATCCCCATGGACAGAGGAGCCTGATAGCCTACAGTCCACAGGTCACAAAGAGTACGACATGACTAAGCACAGAACAGGTGGAGAAACCCCCACCACCCCATATTCTGGCACTAATTGGTTTACATATTCAGTTCAGTCACTCAGTCATGTCCGACTCTGCGACCCCATGGACTGCAGCACACCAGGTTTCCCTGTCCATCATCAATTCCCAGAGCTTGCTCAAACTCATGTCCATTGAGCCCTTGATGCCATCCAACCATTTCGTCCTCTGTTGTTCCCTTCTCCTCCCGCCTTCAATCTTTACCAGCATCAGGGTTTTTTCAAATGAGTCAGCTCTTCACATCAGGTGGCCAAAGTATTGGAGCTTCAGCTCCAACATCAGTCCTTCCAATGAATATTCTGGACTGATTTCCTTTAGGATGGACTGGTTGGATCTGTGCAGGTGAAAAATAAACTGGTATTGTTTGAAGACCCTTATTTTGAGACTAATCTCAAAATAATACTCTAAGCTATCCAGTGCAATACCCACAGCCAAATATGACTATTTAAATTTAAGTTTTAATTATTATGGCTATTGTGCAATTGATATGTGACTAGTGTAACTGAGAAGCTGATTTTAATTTTATTTAACTTTTAATAAATTTAAAGAGCCACATGTGGCTAGTGGCTACCATATTGGACATTGTAGGTACAGAATATGTCCATCAACACAGAAAATTCTGTTGGATAGGGCTGCTCTAGTTAATAGTTATTGAGAAAACTTATTTTTAAAATAAAGTCCCCTCATGATCAAAACAAAAACAAACAGAAAACCTCTCTACCTCTTTAATAGCTAATTTCCCTCTGTCTAAAAGAAGACTCAGGGAATTCCCTAGTGGTCCATATGGTTAGGACTGTGAACTCTTATTGCCAAGGGCCTGGGTTCAATCCCTGGTTGGGGAACTAAAAATCCCAGAAAAAGCAGACTTGAAACACTTCTTTCTTGCATTGTTACCTCTACCTGCCATTGCAGGGACAAGCTTCCCGTCCTGCTCCTTCCTGCCTTTGCCTCACTTGAGTTCAATTAATTAGGATGAACCAGTGAACTTGAACTCCTTGCAGTCTGACTTTCTTCCCCACTACTTGCCTGTAATCATGGTGTGCTTGGCAAGAGGTCCAGCCACATCTCTCTTCCTAGTGTCTACTAAATAGTTCTCTCTGGATCCACCTTTCTCCTGAGCTTGTTTTCACTCTTTAGCAACTCAAGGTTGCCACACGTTTCAGCGACATCTCACCAGACAGACCAGGTCACCTCTGAACTATTTATGCTGAACCTGAGATCAGTCATGTTACCATTGTTGTCCCATCAAAATAACCACAGGCTTTTTCATGTGACAGAAGGCATTCCTATGTAGGCAAATATTGAAGGTAACATGAATCTTTGTGCTCAAGCTCCAAATTAAAGAAAAATAAATTCATTAGGAGGCAGTCCCAGTACTGAGCAGAAGGGCTCTAACCACAAGCTAATTTGTATGCAAGTCAGAGTCCTCTGAGAGAACTCTCTGCCAGCTTGCTAAACTGAGCAGAAGAATTTGGAGACAGTCCAGAGGAGAGCCACAGAAACAGCCAAAGCATGACAAGAATAATTGCAGTCCTATTAGAAAGAGGCCATCTATATCAGGCTTTTACTGAGTACCATGTGGAATGTTACAAGGCAAAGCATGGGGGAAAGCTGCTGTGGATCCTAACAAGAGACGGCAGAAGAAATTAGAACAGGTGGGAGATCAAGAATTAGTTCTGAGTTAGGGGGGAAGTCAGGGAGGTTAAAGATAGGCTTACCTGCATCTCAGCTGAGGAGGGGGCAGCCTCCCCCCACAGGTAGCACAGGGCTCCTGCCTGCCCGCATTCCCAGGGAGCCATCTGACAGGGTTAAACTTGCAGTAAACTATGTAACTTGAAGTTTGCTGCAAGAAGCTTCTAAATATGTGGTGCCAAGTGCAAGTTGCTCAGTCATGTACAACTCTTTCTCACCCCCTGGACTGTACAGTTGCTCAGTCGTGTCTGACTCTGCGAATCCATACAGTCCATGGGATTCTCTAGGCCAGAATACTGGAGTGGGTAACCTTTCCCTTCTCCAAGGGATCCTCCCAACCCCAGGATCAAACTGCATTGCAGGCGGATTCTTTACCAGCTGAGCCACAAGGGAAGCCCAAAATATGTAGATAGTTCTAAAAACATGGTAAGAATGGAAAGTAAAAAACAAAAGTTATAAGCCAGTACAGAAGTCTAGTCATCTGGAACAACCTAGCAATTTAATTTCCTTGAAAAATGCAACCAGAGTTCAGACTGCAGTAACCAAGGCAGATTAACTAGGTTGATGGCAGGTATAATTAAGTAATTGGAAACTGCAGGCATGAATATACATTTGAACATGACTGACAATTTGAAACATAATAAATGTTCAAATGTGACAGAGAGGAGTCCACAGGCTAAGCCATCACACCAACAACTCTGCAAACCAGTGCCTCACAAATTGCACCAGAACCTGGCCTTAGTCCTATTTTGTTTCTGGCATAAGATGAGAAGGGCCTTGGTTCAAGCGTTCTGTGGACAGAGCAGGACAAACTGTCAGAGAGTTGGTGTAATGTTTTAAAACGACCACTGTCACTGACTGCACTTCCTCAAATAAGTTTGTGGATATTAAAAATATTGATATATAAATGCAATGCTTTCCAATTTCTTTTTTTTTAACTTGTTTTTTTTTTTTTGCCTTTCTTTCTTTTTCAAGTCCAGTTGCCCTGAATGAATACAAATATATAGATATACATATACCCTTTTCCTAGGTTTGATTCCTCCCCCAAGAATAAAATAGAATATTTACAAAACAAAACCCCGAAAACCTCTTAAAAACCCTATAGAGTTTGAATTTCACTATTTCTTTTAAAAAAACAACAACAAAGTTCCCGAAAGCAACAATAACAAAAAAATTCAACTGATCTTGGCTCAGGGGTTTCATTCAACACAAGGAGCTGGGTGTGGTGAGTGTGTGACAAATGGACCCCCCCCCCAAAAAAAAAACAAAGGCAAAGAAAAAAACCAGATAAAAATGAAAAAACACAGTGCAGGGATGTATGAGGTAAACAGGACTGGCCTGTTGAAACCAGACACCAGTCCACATGGGTCCACCAGGGCTGCAGGCCCTAGTAGACATTTGCCTCTCTCATTTCTAATTTCCTTTGATATTCTCACAATTCATCTCTGAATGTCCGAAACCTGAGTAATTCAAGTGTTCCTTGGTTTTCCCATTTTATTAAATTTTCTTTATATATGTATACATATTTTTCTTCTCCTTTTGGTGTTAAGCTGTTGCTCCTCTGTGGATACCTCCCCTCCCCACCAGTATCTTCCTCCATCCCAGCCCCTGCTTGGCCCACCTGGACCCCCCTGCCCAGTCTGGCAGGTTCCCAGGATGGAGAGTGTTTGAGGTGGCTGTCGGGAGTGCAGACATCCCTGCTGGCCCTGCCTGGCTGCCTGCACGGCTGCTGCTGCTGTGGGTCCCGCTGTTTCCTCCCCGGCTGCTGCCGCCTCCACCTTTGCTGGGAGCGGAGCGTGGCGTGGAGGCCAGCGGCTGGTCGAACAGCACTCCTGTGTACATGATTCCGTTAATCTCTCCTGACATGTCAATACTCTTGCTGTCGTTGGTGCTGGTCAGGTTCGTAGCTGAGTCCTGGTGGCTCTCGGAGGCTTGGCTGTTGATCTCATGGACGCTCATGGGCAGCTGTGCCGTCATGGCCAGGAAGTTCTGCTGAAGTGCCTGCTGCATCAGCCGCTGCTGCTCCTCTGCCACTAGGGCCATTTTCTTCTCAGGAGGTTCCCCGTACTCCAGTTTCTCCTGAAGCTGCTCCAAGGCAGCCACCTGTGCTGCTACGGCCGCTTGGGCTGCTACTGCCTGGGCCACCACCACTGGGTGACCAGGGAGACTGGCAGGCAGCTGGGAACTGTGATGGGGATGGCCACATCCTCCTCTTTCTTGACCTTGGGGGCTGGGGTGATGGAGCTGCCATTGGTGCTGGCGGCCAGGCCCAGGGAGGACACAGGCAGCTTGGGCGAGGACAGCATGCTGTGGGCCCCGGCCGGCAAGTAGGCAAAGAGGGAGCCCCCAAAGCTCTGGTGCCGGCCCTCCCTCCGATTGCTGCCGATGGCTGCCTGGAGCTGGTTGGGGTTGCTGAGGCCACTCTTCTCACACTCCTAGGGGTACAGGTACTTCATATACTGGGTTCGCAGCATGAAGGCAGCACTGGTGATGGATGTGGGTAGGTTCAGTCCTTTGGTAATCTCCCGCCACGGCTTCTTGTTGATGACCTCCACCAGGCTGCCCTTCT
Source organism: Bison bison bison (assembly GCF_000754665.1). Classification (NCBI taxonomy): domain Eukaryota; kingdom Metazoa; phylum Chordata; class Mammalia; order Artiodactyla; family Bovidae; genus Bison; species Bison bison. The sequence continues at coordinate 20,471,291 of NW_011495072.1, forward strand.
CCATCGCCGGCACATACGACACGAACAGGTGGAGCACCTGCTTTGCCATGATGGGATGCGGTTCACAGGTGTCCCTTGCTTCTGCATGAAACTGAACAAGTCATCCAGGAACTCCTTCCTCTTGTGGTCTGCGTCCAGTTTATACAGCTGCTTGAACTGCTCCTCATATGTCCAGTCCCCGTGGTCTGGTGGCTGCAGCTGAGGTGCCGGACGGGCAACCCCTCCGGGGACAGCCGGGCCAGTCCCCGGGTGCTCCTGGCCACCCAGTGCCGGGATCCACTGTCAGGGCGGAAGGCTTGGAGCGGCTGAGCCTTGTGGGGGAACAGGGCTGAGGGGCCCAGGCTGGCGGTGCCCCGGGGCCCAAGCCCCTCCTCATCCTCATAGTCCTCATCCTCCTCGTCCTCTTTGTCATCCCTCAGGTCTTCCTCCAGCTCCTCCTCCTCCCATTTTGGCTTCAGGTCATCGTCGGAGCCTGCATCCTCAAAGCGGCCATTGCCCCTGGGGAGGCTGGCTGCCTCCCTGCCTCG
>NW_011495072.1:20471917-20472180 GCF_000754665.1 Bison bison bison
CACCCTTATGGCAGAAAGTGAAAAGGAACTCAAAAAGCCTCTTGATGAAAGTGAAAGGGGAGAGTGAAAAAGTTGGCTTAAAGCTCAACATTCAGAAAACGAAGATCATGGCATCTGGTCCCATCACTTCATGGGAAATAGATGGCTAAACAGTGTCAGACTTTATTTTTGGGGGCTCGAAAATCTCTGCAGATGGTGAATGCAGCCATTAAATTAAAGGATGCTTACTCCTGGGAAGGAAAGTTACGACCAACCTAGACAGC
>NW_011495072.1:20472387-20477194 GCF_000754665.1 Bison bison bison
CAGTGTGGGGGCCGCGGGGGAGCCAAGGCAGTACAGAGTGGCAGGGGGCAGGGGCAGGCGCCGCTGGGCTCAGGCTGAGGGCTGGCGGGGCATGCCAGTGGCAGGGGGCGACACCTCCTTTCTCACACTGGGGCACCAGGGAGGCGGGTGGGAAGGCGGGTGGCGGCAGCTGGCAGGTGGCTCAATCACGTGTGTACAGAAACCAACTGCCCCAGCCTCACCGCGCGGGGCCGCTGGGCGGGGCTCAGGGCCTGCTCTGGGGCACATGCCCCACGCCTGGCCTCCAGCCCAGGCCAGGAGCTGCACGCTGCTGGCTCCCGGCCACTGCCGGGTTTGTGCCTGCTTTCCAATTTCAATAAAATGCTGTTATTTCCATAAGATGTTTCTTTTCAGTTTGTAATACTTTCTTAATACAACAAAAATTCTCATAGCTCCCATCTATGAGCTGTTAAATGTTCTGCGAAGTATTTGTGGACATATGAAAAAATCATTTTCGTGGTTGCTTATTGAAATGTATACCAAGTTTCAAAAGTTGGATCAATATCCTAGAAACAAAGTATTATGTAATTCATATAAAATTATCCAGTAAAAGTTTAACATTTCTATAGAAATAAAGAGTAGTGCATAAAAATAAAAGCAGAAGGAACATATCTTTTCAGTATTATGAGGTTAAAAATACCTTAACATAAGAAACTAGTGTAATTTGGGGGTCAATATTTGGCAGATATGGAAGGGCTATTGTTTTTTCTCTTTTTTTGTTTCTTTGAAAAAAGACTATAATAGTTTTTATTCTCTGTTCATCTGATGTTAGGTTTAAATTGCCCAAGGAAGTTGAATAATATTGATTATTACTGCTTAGGCTCTATATTTCATATGAGAATTATCCTTGCATAAGAAAGATAGTTTAAGGGAAAGACCTTGGCAAACCACTTCATCCATAAGAGAAATTATGTTTTGTTCACTTGTATTTTGTTTGCTGAATAACATATTGTTTATAGAGACTCACAGCATAGTTAACACAAATGAGGATTAAATCATTTCCATGACTTTCTAATTTTTGACCCATTTCCAGTTCAGTTCAGTGACTCAGTCACATCCAATACTTTGCAACCCCATGGACTGCAGCACGCCAGGCCTCCTGTTCATCACCAACTCCCAGAGATTGCTCAAATTCATGTCCATTGAGTCGGTGATGTCATCCAACTATCTCATCCTCTGTCATCCCCTTCTCCTCCTGCCTTCAATCTTTTCAAGCATCAGGGTCTTTTCTATTGAGTCAGTTCTTCACATCAGGTGACCAAAATGTTGGCGTTTCAGCTTCAGCATCAGTCTTCCAATGACTATTCAGGACTGGTCTCCTTTAGGATGGACTGGTTGGATCTCCTTGCAGTCCAAAGGACTCTCAAGAGTCTTCTCCAACACAATAGTTCAAAAGCATCAGTTCTTCAGTGCTGTTTTCTTCATAGTCCAACTCTCACATCCATACATGACTGCTGGAAAAACCATAGCTTTAACTAGATGGACCTTTTTTGGCAAAGTAATGTCTCTGGTTTTTAATATGCTATCTAGGTTGGTCCTAGCTTTTCTTCCATGGAGCAAGCATCTTTTAATTTCATGGCTGCAGTTACCATCTACAATGATTTTGGAGCCCCAGAAATAAAGTCTCTCACTGTTTCCATAATAAATTATTTTCACATAATATTTTCTTGTGTCTCCACTATTGATTGACTTAGGGAAATGATGTGTTTGTGTTTGTATGTGTATATCTATCAAAAATGACAGCCAGCACAAAAATCCAAAGTCACAAGTACATTTTAAGTATGTGCATGTGTGCTCAGTCCCTAAGTCATGTCCAACCCTTCACAACCCTATGGACTCAGACCTCGAGGCTTCTCTATCCATGGAATTCTCCAGGCAAGAATACTGGTGTGCGTTGCCATTTCCTCCTCCAGGGGATCTTCCCAACCCGGGGACTGAACCACATCACCTGTGTCTCCTGGATTGGCAGGCCAGTTCTTTACAACTAAGCCACCTACATTTTAAGTACATTCCTGGTTAAATACATTAACTTTTTATTATAAAACACATATTTAATAATAGGAGGAAAAGGGAATAATTAAAATTTTTAATGAAATGCTTTTCCCAGCCATTTTAATAACCTCATTATTAATGATTGCAACTCTGTAGAGTCATGTGGCAGAAGTCATGTGAGACTGACCGGAATCTAGGAGCTCAAGCTCCAGAGGAGAGACGTTTGGTGCCTAATAAATTTCCTACCATCTCCTCAGGAAATAGCTCTGTTTTGTTAAACAAAGTGAAATGAGTTAGCATGTAGTTATTTCTTTCTAATATAGGTATCAAAATGTGGAGAAGAGATGACTCCTTAATATTTGGCAAGTATGTGATCTGTTATCTAGGACTTTGTGTACACTTATACACACACATTCACCCAGCCTTTTTTAACCTGGAACATTTCCACATTAAAGAATACCAGTGTTGGACTTCCTTGGTGGTCCAGAAGTTAAGACTTCATGCGTCCAACGTAGGAGGCATGGGTTTGATCCTTGGGCAGGGAAGTTCCATATTCCATGTGGTGCAGCCAAAAAAAAAATTATATATATATATATATATATATATATCAGTATTTTTGAAAGTTCTAGAGCTGAACAAAAAGCTTTAAAAGTATTCTTGTTTGTCTTTCAAATATTTGAAGTGCAATTATAGAGTCTTCAAATTCTATCTTTGTAAGACAGAATACTTAGCATTGTAAAATTATTGATCTGATCAATGAGAGCAAGTCTGATATATTTATTTTTCTCAGTCCTCTAGAGTTATATTTTGTTTCTTCTTCAAAGCCCTAAATACTGACAAATTGCTAGTTTGCTTGTTTTATTAAAGTCATAAAAAGTGATATAGTCCAAAATCCCTAGATAATATACTTATTTTTTTTCCATTTTTCCCTGTTTCATTATTTTTTCTTGTTCTTATTTGAAAGAATGGGTCACACATGAAATATATGCTTGTATGCTGGTGGTTCAGACGGTAGAGAATCCGCCTGCAATGCAGGAGACCTGATTCGATCCATGGGTTGGGAAGATCCAGAGGAGGGCATGGCAACCCACTCCTTTATTCTTGCCTTGAGAATCCCCATGGACAGAGGATCTTGGAAGGCTACAGTCCATGGGATAAAGAGAGTCAAACACGACTGAGCGACTAAGGACAGCATAGCACATGCTTGGAGAAGGCAATGGCAACCCACTCCAGTACTCTCGCCTGGAAAATCCCATGGAAGGAGGAGCCTGGTAGGCTGCAGTCCGTGGGGTCGCACAGAGTCGGACACGACTGAAACGACTTAGCAGCAGCAGCAGCGGCACATGCTTGATATGACTACTTACAGTACTGTAGTCTTGTCAGAATTTGTGGAAAGAAATTTGACTAATGACTGTTAATCCTTTTGTTTTATTACAATTTTTTAAAGGAAAACACTCTAGGTTTCATAAAACCAACTTAAGAAAAACAAGGTAATAGCTATTTTAGTGTTTTATGTTTAAAAACATTATAGTCTTTCTGTAAATTTCTACCTATTTATTAACACAGGTTATGATGGCGTAGAGTGGAAAATAATGGAACTATGTATCATGAACTATTCTCAGCCCCCTTGTTGCTTTTACATTTATTTGTTCCCCCATCTTCATTTTCACTGCCTTTCAATAGACAAATTAAGCAGTAATTAAAACGTTGTTTTGATGTTATGGGTATCTACCTACCAACACAATTCTGTGTAACTTCCATAAACTTGTCTTTAAAAGGAAGTAGAATAGCCCAATGGTCAAAGTTTAGGGGCCGGATCCATTTGAGTTGGAATTTAGCTCAGCTGTTCTCCAGCTTTGTCTTTGACAAGTCCTTTACTCTCTTTAATCTTGGTTTCTTTGTACATACAATAAGGATGCCTACTCTGATGGCTAATTTATGTTTTAACTTGGCTCAGCCAAAGGATGCCCAGACACTTGTCAAACATTATTCCGGGTATATCTGTGAGGGTGTTTCTGATGATGTTAACATTTGAATCTGTAGACAGAGTAAAGCAGATTGTAATTCTTAGTGTGGTGGACCTCATCTAATCAGGTGAAGAACTGAATTGAACAAAACGTCTGTAACTGTTTCTTTCTTGTAATTAGTATCATGAACATTTCCTCATATTATTAATTACCTTTCTACTTTCTGTTTTTGTTATTTTGACTACTTTAGATACTTCACGGGAGTAGAATGATAGATGATTTGTTCTTTTGTGACTTTGTTTTTTCATTTAGTATCATGTTTTCAAGTTTCATCCATGTTGTAGTATGTGATATTCTGTTGTAGGCATAGACCACAATTTCTTCATCCAGTCATCTGTCAATGGATACTTGGGTTGCTTCTACCTCTGGATATTATGAATAATGCTATGATGAACATGGGGTGTATGAATATCTCTTCATGATCTCGCTTTGAGTCCTTTTGGATGATGCTATATTTTTGAGTTCAGTTCAGATGCTCAGTCATGTCCAACTCTTTGTTATCCCAAGGACTGCAGCACACCAGGCCTCCCTGTCCATCACCAACTCCTGGAACCTACCCAAACTCATGTCCATTGAATCAGTGATGCCATCCGACCATCTCTTCCTCTGTCGTTCCCTTCTCCTCCTGCCCTCAATCTTTCCCAGCATCAGGGTCTTTTCAAATGAGTCAGTTCTTTGCATCAGGTGGCCAAAGTATTGGAGTTTCAGCTTCAACATCAGTCCTTCCATTGAACACCCAGGACTGATCT
>NW_011495072.1:20477294-20487095 GCF_000754665.1 Bison bison bison
GTCCAAGGGACTCTCAAGAGTCTTCTCTAACACCACAGTTCAAAGGCATCAATTCTTCAGTGCTCAGCTTTCTTTAGAGTCCAACTCTCACATCCATACATGACTACTGGAAAAACCATAGCCTTGATTAGATAGACCTTTGTTGGCAAAGTAATGTCTCTGCTTTTTAATATGCTGTCTAGGTTTGTCATAACTTTCCTTCCAAGGAGCTGTATTTTTATTATGTTTTATTCCCTCTCTCAACTGGCCATCCCACTTGTCCCTCTTCTAGATGGTCTTTTTCTAAACACAAGCATCACAGTTGAACACAGTCAGGGCCATGGATCCTAATGAAACGTATCCCTGGGGGACCTCAGAATGCAAACCTGGGTAACAAGCAGCTGGAAACACACAATGAGAGGAGAGGATAGACCAATGTGTTTAACATTAAAATGAGATACTAACTTTGTGTGAAGAGTGGAGCCATTTAGCTATTAAGCACAGCTCAGTCGTGTCTGACTTTTCGACCCCATGGACTGTAACCCACCTAGCTCCTCTGTCCATGGGGATTCTCCAGGCAAGAATCCTGGAGTGGGTTGCCATGCCCTCCTCCAGGGGACCTTCCCAACCCAAGGATTGAACCCAGGTCTCCCACAATGCAGGCAGATCCTTTACCATCTGAGCCACCAAGAATACTGGAGTGGGTAGCCTATCCCTTCTCCAGGGATCTTCGTGACCCAGGAATTGAACTGGGGTCTCCTGTCTTGCAGGTATTCTTTACCAGCTAAGCTAGATGAGCTCATTTATCTCCCCTCCACTGTGAAGCTGTCTTCTTAATTTTATCTCAGTTTAGGGTTTCCCTGGTGGTCCACTGGCTAAGACTTCACCTTCCAATGCAGGGGGTGCAGGTTTAATTCCTGGTTGAGAAACTAAGATCCCATATGCCTCGCCACCAAAAACCAAAGCAATGTTATAACAAATTCAATCAAGGCTTTAAAAAAATTGTTTTATCTCAGACTCAGAGGAAAATTCTTTTAAACTTAGACAATCTTCAGCACTGACATCCACACCCAGCTCTTCCATTGGCTCCACTGTTGGAGGGTGGAAAAAATAACAAACCCTCATTGAAGACTTATTATCTTCAGGCATTGTCCAAGCTCTTTCATCAGAGAAGGCGATGGCACCCCACTCCAGTACTCTTGCCTGGAATATCCCATGGATGGAGGAGCCTGGTAGGCTGCAGTCCATGGGGTCGCTAAGAGTCGGACACGACTGAGCGACTTCCCTTTCACTTTTCACTTTCATGCATTGGAGAAGGAAATGGCAACCCACTCCGGTGTTCTTGCCTGGAGAATCCCAGGGATAGGGAGCCTGGTGGCTGCTGTCTATGGGGTCGCACAGAGTCGGACACAACTGAAGTGACTTAGCAGTAGCAAGCTCTTTCATATCTTAACTCACTTAATCCTCATGAAAACCCATGAGCAGCTCTTATTTTTATCTACATTTTACCAATAAGGAGCTGAGGCACAGGGAGATTAAGTAACTTGTCTGAGCTACATACAGTGGGAATTGGAACATTCAAGTGTATAAATATATGGTAAACATACACAGGAAATTTAAAAAGTTTAAAAAGTACACTTAACTCCAGAAAACACAGAAAGTACCAAAACAAAGAAATGTAATCATATCTACTATTTAGTTCATCTATGAATAATATTTTCATAATAATAATGATCACTACTGATTTAACAAAAATTATAGTAGAACTAGGAGAGGACAGGAGAAGGGGAACTGTAGGATAATGATGGGTGGTTTAAGACAACAGAATACTCATCTTTCATGGTACAAAGTCAATAGGTGATTCTGAAATTGGTAGATGAATAAATAGCAGAATAAGAATATTTTTGGAAATCTAACAAGACATAGTTACAATACTTGTGTCAGTTTTTCAGATGCAGATAACAAAATTCTCCCAAGCAGATTTAAGGAAGCGATGTTAGTTCACAAAACAACTCCTGGAACTACATTACGGAACTGGCCTGGTGAGGGGGCTGTTGAGGCTGTCCCCAGAACCAGCTTCATCTACTGTGTTCTAGAAACTCTTGCTGCCCAAACTAACTCTTGAATATATTTTCTCTGCTGTACCCACACCAGCAAAAATGGACTCTGGTCACTCAGCCTGTGTCCTCACCTACTTTGCCTCTAAATCAAAGTAGATGATTAGCAAAATCTTAGTCACATCCCTAATCCAGTAGCAAGGGAGATTGGGATATTTCCCCCTAATTCTATCTTGGTAGAGTAAATTCACAATGGGGGGTGGGGGGGAAGGGTTATCAAGCTATGGAGAGGGTGTTTGGAAGATATGGGCAGCCATGAATGACAGATAGTCACTATACATGCCTTATCTCTTCTTTCTAATCCCTTGTGTGCATGCTTGGTTGCTCAGTCGTGTCTGACTCTTTGCGACCCCATGGACTGTAGTCTGCCAAGCTCCTCTGTCCATGGGATTCTCCAGGCAAGAATATGGAGTGGGTTGCTATGCCACCTCCAGGGGATCTTCCCAACCCAGGGATCAAACCCAGGTTTCCTGTATTGCAGGCAGATTCTTTACAGTCTGAGCCACAAGGGGAGCCCGAGCGTTTCCCTTCACCAGGGGATTTTCCCAACCAGGAATTGAACTGGGGTCTCCTGCATTGCAGGCAGATTCTTTACCAGCTGAGCTACCAGAGAAACCCTTTCGAATTCCTTATTGTCTTCAAATAACCAAAATTGTCTAATCTCCTCATAAATAGCTCATAAATCTGTTCACTTTTTTCCCACTCTCCCTGCCATTTCTCTAGTGTAGGTCAGTTTAACAACTTCTCAACTTGTCTCACTCCCTGCCCTGTTGCCTCTTGGATCTGCATTATGGAAAATAAGAGGCTAGATAAAAGAAGAGAGAAACTTTGAAATTTGTGGGTTTTCTATAAATATGGTCAAATTAAAATTTAATTGTAGACAGTGCCAAACGCAGAAATAAATCTAAATTGTTTCCAAGGGGACAATTTAGTCTTCTTTTTAATGGAAAAAAAGCTCCTCCCTGAACTTCGGTGTTGACTTATGAATGTATTCAAGGCAGCTGTGTGTGGAATGGTGCCAGCTCTCTGGACAGGGAGATTATAGAGTTTAGGTTCTGTGATCTCCTTTTCTGTTTCTGTGATCTTGAGAAACCCCACAACTCTCTGAACTTATTCACTATAGAGGCATTAGAGAATTTCTGTGAAATAATTGGGGCTTCCCAGATGTTGCTAGTGATAAAGAATCTGCCAACCAATGCAGGAGACGCAGGAGATATGTGTTTAATCCCTGGGTCAAGAAGATCCTCTGGAGTGGGAAATGGCAACTCACTCAAGTATTTTTGTCTGGAAAATTCCATGGACAGAGGAGCCTGGTGGGCTACAGTCCATAGGCTCACAAAGAGCCGGACATGACTGAAGCAACTTAGCATGCATGCTGGAGATAGTTTTATAATACCTGCAGCACCGCATTTTGCAGTACACGGAATGCACTCACATGTGTTATCAGTTGGTCCTTTGCACAGAAGCTCCATGTGATTTTTGCTATTCTCAGCTTTGTCCATGAACTAAAATTAGAATTAGGCTGACATTAAATTTCACCCAGCTACAGTCTGAGGATTTTCATCACTGGGAGTCACATTGAAAACAATTCTGCCTTCAGTCCACTCCTAGTTGATACACTAACTTTGGACATGTCAGCTCCTGTATGCACTGACCGCGGTACGTATTTTTCAAAAACATTATTTTTCCTACTCTTGACTTATAAATAGATAGCTGTTGATGTTTTTACTGCGTCTGTGTTTGCTGGAAGGTACAACTAAAGTTGGAATTGAATTTAAAAGTCTCTTTGGAGGTTCATAGTCATTCATCTAGTTGTCCTCCTCTGGAAAACTGACTTCCCCAGAAATCAAGAAGTGTTTCTTCAGAGATTATAGTTCTTTTGTTTTCTTTTGACTCTGGGGAGTTGACTCCTCAGTCATGTCACAACCATGCTTACTTTACTGCCATGGTTTCTGTTTTTCTGTTGTAATAACCAAGGTAGAGAACACAATCCCACGTGGGAGGCAGAAATACATATATCACTACTGACTTGTTTTCCTCAAAGGGACATTGGTTACTGTTATAGGAAAATTGATGGTTGATCAAAGTTTAATGGGAAATGGGGAAATGAATTGGCACATGAAGTTATACATGTCTAGTAAAATACACATTTACATGTAGGTACTTGAGATTTTAATTCTTTATTATCTGATAAAATGCATGCTTCAAACCTGCTTACATCTGAGACAATAAATTATAACTGGACAGTGATATTAATACCCAGAGGACTGGATTATCAGCATAAATACTCCTAGTTTCTTGATGGGAGAAAGATCTTGCAAGTCTGTTCCCATTTAAATGCTGCATTTATTGCTTTAAGTAAGGACCTCCTCCTAATAATTTCCTGCATATCAGTAATTATATATTCATCCTCAAATGTTAAACTTTTCCCTTTTTTAATACATTTTTCTTCCTCTCTCTGTCTCTGCCTTTCTGTCTCTCACACACAAATCACAGTTTTAAAGAAATCAGTAATTTAGAGGAGATTAATAGTGAAAAAGCAATATTTTGTACCCTTTTTATCACCCTAAAAGTAACCATTTTAACTATTTCAGTATTTAGTTTTCAGTGGTTACCTCCTTAATACTTTTTTTCTTTTTCAAGGCAGTATGCTGTGTCTTCTCAGCTTTAGACATTATCTATTGTCTCATTATGAAAGATAATGCTTAAATTCACCTGCACTCCCATAGAGTTATATCTCTTTTAATTTCTTTTTTGTTGCCTTATAGTTTCAATACTTAAATCTCTCTCATTCCATAAAGTATAGACTATATCTCTTATCTCCCTCACCCTCTATTATCTCATATCCTTCTACACCCTATTAAAAGGACTTTTATTTTTATATTTTGAAGATGTATTACATTCTGTTTTTTTTAGCCACAAATAATCTTTGCTTTTTCATAGGTCGATTTATTTCAAAAGTTGATTTTCATCACTCAGAAAAGAAACTTTGTACCCTTAGCAAATCCCCGTGGTTATCATTGATCTACATTCTTTCTTCATGGATTTGCCTATTCTGGACATTTCATATAAATGGGATAATACAATTTTTGGTGTTTTGTGTCTTCTATCAACATCATTTTACTCAAAGTTTCCCCATGATGTTGCAGTGCTTAGGTTCCTTTTCATGCCAGAATAACATTCCATTGTATGGATATGTCACATTTTGTTCATTAATAGCCATTTGTTAGTTAACGGCCATTTGTTTACACTTGTCAGCTACTTGTTTTCCACTTTGGGGCCATTGTGAATAATACTATTATCAACATTCATGTACAAGTTTTTGTGTGAACATATATTTTAATTTCTCTTGGGTATAAACCTAGATTGATCTTTTTCTATTTTGTGCCTTCCATTTTTTCTATTTTCATGTTTTAGGTATGACCTTGTAAATAATACACAGGATTTTGTCTTTCATTTAGTCGGGCAATCTTTATTAGCCTGGAGCAGTTAATAATCCAAAAACCATAAATTATGATCATGATATCATTTTATGCAGTAATATGGGGTGAGGATATACATCAATGGGGAAACAATTTCCAATGGAAACTGTTCCTATAATTAAGGTAGAGGCCACTTGTTTTCCATTGGAAATTACTTACTACAACTACAAGGAAAACAATCGGCCTCTATCTTATCAATTTGGAAAACAATTGGCCTTTATCTTATCAATTTGAACATAGTGATCTAACAATTCTAATTCTGGGTATACTCAATAGAAATAATACCACTTGAGCAGCAAGAAGATAAGAACAGGAATTTCAGAAACAGTTTTGCTCATTAGAGCAAAAATTTGGGATCTAAATATCCACATTAATTAGAATGGATAAATTGTGTCATTTTGGATATCATGCTTTGTCAGTTTATAACATGCTTTTCCTTCTTTATGGAGCTATATAATTTCTCATAATATGCATCTACTGTAATTTACTGGTAGAAAGTTATTGTTGTTTCCAACCTTTTGCTGTCATGAAAAACCCTACAGTGAATAATTTTGTATGTGTCATTTTCAAATCGAAAATATTTTCAGTGTAAATTCCTACAAGTGTTGGTGTGACTTTTAAGTTTGATAGACATTACCAAAATTCTCTCCATAGAGACTGTAACAATGTGCGCTGTCACATGTGGTGTATGAGAGCACCTTTTTTTCTATGCTGTTGCAAATTTTACTTCTCCTTTCCAAACTGTATATCTGTCTATTTTATTCACGATATTGCTTTATTGCATTTCAATACAATGTTGAATAGAAGTGGTAGTTGTGGACATCTTTTACTCCTTGAATTTTGAAGACATAATTAAATTAATTGTGAATCAAACTCTTTCATTATTGCTAGTTAATTTGGTGAAAAATCAATACCACTACATGAGAGGCAGAGAACATCTCATCAAATAGATCTACCGTGACTTACATAACCATTCCCCTATTATTGTTTGCCTCTCTTTTCCAAGATTCAGGTCACAATCCTCAATGTTAGATGAGTCCATTTGCAATTTATTTTCCACAAGGGCAAACAATCCCACTATATTACCACTTAACTGAATTCCAGCTTGTGTATATAGGGTCTAGATTAAGTAGCTCTGTCAAGATGCCTGCTCATCTTGTATATCCATTACTGCATATTTCCCTATAATTGGACATGTAAAGCGGTTGCAGTGTTTCATTACTGTGAATTAATAGTAACAAAGGAAGTAGACTTGGCATCAGTTCCACCCTCTGTCACTTATTAGAAACAGGATGTAAACCACTTAGCCACCTTTTCTAGGGCTTGATTTTCTCCTCTTTATACAAAGACAATAAAAGTACCCATGTCATGACATTTTTATGAGAATTATTAAGTGAAATATGGCATGTAAAGTACATTAAATAGTCTTGGAAACATAGAATGTGTTCAATAAATATAAGCTATTATGTTCATTATGGCACTCAATAAACATTCTGAAACACATTTCCCCCCACCTTCTCTGGTTCAATCAGGTCCTTTTTGAGATGGCATCTGTGATTCAGTTACTCAAAATTTAATGAAGTTGGTGACCCTGTGACAATGTGGAGAAATCATGTCAGAAAATGTGGTTAGTACTGGGGCTGTCAATGCTGTAAAGGAAGTTTGGGAAAAAAGAATAAAGAAACTCAATGAAGACCTGAAGCGAGAGAAGGAATTCCAACAAAAGTATGCTAAAACATGTTTATTATTTTGAATTAACAAAAATTTATAACATCTTCATTATTAAAGTAGTATTTATTAATTGCCTTATTATTGAATTTTATAGAAGTTTTTATTTACAGAAAACTGAAAATATAACTAAAGGAAGCACCTGACAATGAAGTGTGGCCATATGATTCTAGCCACAAAAAATACAAATGAATTTAGTAATTATCCTAGGAGTCTGTTCAACATTCATCAAAGTTCGATTAGTATCATTTAGTCTACTTTTCACTGGAGAAGGAAATGGCAACCCACTCCAGTCTTGCCTGGAGAATCCCAGGGATGGGGGAGCCTGGTGGGCTGCCGTCTATGGGGTCGCACAGAGTCGGACACAACTGAAGCGACTTAGCAGCAGCAGCAGCAGCAGTCTACTTTTCAGAGATTGTTTGTTCAACATTATATTCCCTAGGAGTTAAAACAACATCTTGCATTAGAAAGTTCAGTTGATTCTCACCTAACTAAATAGCTGTGAGTTCCAGCCAGGGCCACTGTGGATCACCTGAGTCCTCTCTTTGGATTATAGTTTGACTCTCATTTCCTCTGCCTTATTGATACCTACCTACTTTCCTCACTGGATGTTTCCAAAGTATCGCATTACTTTTACAAGAATAGCCCCTGTCCTCATAGATCCCATATAGCTCCCTACAGTTATCACTCATTAGATCTCTTTCTAAACATTGAATGGCAATGTTTAGTGTTTTGCAACATGTACACATATCAAGCCATTATGTTGTACTAGACTTGAATTGTCGTACCATTGAACATTAGACTTGTTGTACCATTAGACTTGCACCATTATGTTGTATTAGACTTAATATAATGTTATATGCCAATTATATCTCATTTTAAAAAATGGTCTTGTGTCAGCTAATAAAAGAAAACGTGACTAAAAATGGCTTAAACAATAGGGAAGTCCTGAGTTTAGGTGATTCCAAAGCTTCCACAATTTTTTGGACTCTGTTTCTTCCACCTTCACAGCTAATTTTGGTATGCCAGTTTGGTCCTCAGGTTAGCTTCTCTCAGTGTTGCAGGGTGGCTGGTACACTTTCAGGCATCGCAGCCAGACATCATTATGTTATTGGAAGAGTGGGAACAATTATATTTATTTCTGTTTCTTATTTAAGAATGAAAATACCTTTCTGAGGTCCCCTAGCTAACCTCTCCTTCACCTCTCATGGGCCAGAATCAGGTCATTTTTATACCCTTAATCCAGTAACCTTTTAGGGGAATGAGATTGTATGACTGGTTTAGACAAATGAAGATTTATACTTGGGTAACTTGGAGGGAGTGTAAAAACTTGGAAATAACTGCTATTCTCCCAGAAAAGAAGAGGACTGGCATAGCACTCCACTGCGTCAGACATTCAGGGTTTTCATCATGTTGCTCAACTGGGCATGGTTTCCATTCCTTTAGGAACAGACTGTAGTTACTTCATGGCCCGAAATACATAGATAGACCAATTGTGGCCAACGTACTTGATTCCAGCCAGCCGGAAGTTGCACACATTACTATTTCTGCTAACATCTCACTAGCCAAAGCTTCACATGACCCATTCCTAACTGCAGGGGAGGATGGCTAAATGAAGTCTTGTGCCCAGTTATATTTAGAGGATCTATTATGAGGAAGAAGAGGAATAACATATTGGAGAATGATAAGCAATCTCTGTGACACATGGGTGATGTTATTTTCTCCATTTTAAAGTTGGAAAACCTGAAGGATAGGCCTAGGTAACTTGTCAAAGATCATACTGCTAATAAATGTGGAACTGGTATTTACTAGTATTCATACCTAAGCAATCTGACTCAGTAAGCATTATATTAACCTCAGGTCTTAAATTTCCCTAGATTGACTCTTTACAGTAAAACTACTCTTACAAAACCTATTATGTTTATATTATACAATTATGACAAACTTGAGTACTCTTTTTTAAAAACTTTACTGAAATATAGTTGATTTACAATGTCATATTAATTACTGCTGTATAGCAAAGTGACTCAGTTACACACACACACACATATATATATATCCTTTTTCATATTCTTTTCCATTATGGTTTATCACAGGCTATTGAATATAGTTCCTTGTTGTTTATCCATCCTATATATACTACTTTATATCTCCTAATCCCAAACTCCCAAACCTCCCCCCTCCAACACTCCCATCCTTGGCAACCATAAGACTGTTCTCTTTTAACTCAAGTAACACTTAATAAATAAATCCTATCCAATTTTTTAAGAAACAGTGGTCAGAAATCATGAGTTCTTTCTTTACTCCTGACTTTCACCTATTAATATTAAACATGTCTGGCTAAGAATCATTTAATTTCAGCAGCTTCAATTTTCTCTGCACAAAACAGGCAAGGGCCAAAAAAAGATAAGAATGTAATCTAACGCTCTTTTCTCAGCTAAAAGTGGCTAAAGATTTAACTAAAAACCCTTAAGTTTAACTTTTTTTTTTTTTTT
>NW_011495072.1:20487195-20522660 GCF_000754665.1 Bison bison bison
TTTAACTTTTTTTTTTTTTTGGTTGCACCATGGGATCTTAAGTTCCCCCACCAGGAATCTGACCCATGCTTCCTGCAGTGGAAGCATGAAGTCTTAACCACTGTACCACCAGGGAAGTCCCCCAAGCCTTACATGTAAACAGAAATTGTTCTGTCTTTTGATACAAGGTGGCCTGGAAAAAAATTAAGCACTTGGGTAAGAGTTGATATAACGACATTTGACAAAGGCTTTCAGTTCAGTTCAGTTCAGTCGCTCAATTGTGTCCAACTCTTTGCGACCCCATGAATCCCAGCCTGCCAGGCCTCCCTGTCCATCACCATCTCCCGGAGTTCACTCAAACTTACGTCCATCGAGTCGGTGATGCCATCCAGCCATCTCATCCTCTGTCATCCCCTTTTCCTCCTGCCTCCAATCCCTCCCAGCATCGGAGTCTTTTCCAATCAGTCAACTCTTTGCATGAGGTGGCCAAAGTACTGGAGTTTCAGCTTTAGCATCATTCCTTCCAAAGAACACCCAGGGCTGATCTCCTTCAGAATGGACTGTTTAGATCTCCTTGTAGTCCAAGGGACTCTCAAGAGTCTTCTCCAACACCACAGTTTCAAAAGCATCAAACGCTTTAGAGTATAATAAAAGGGTTTTAGAGGAGGTAGGAAATTTCTATTCAAAACTTGAAAGAGCCTCAAGCTTAAAATAAGCAGTGTAGGAATTACAGAATATTAGAGCTAGAAGAAACACTAGATATTATTTAATCCAAACCCCATATATTATTGGCAAAATCCTTGGAAGTGAGATGTCTTGTCTGTGATCTCTGAATTAAGTGATACATTCTGGATTTAGATCACACAGAGCCAGAAAGAATAAGTGAATCATTTAAGAAATGGAAATAAACTTATCTGGTAATAGTTACCCTCACTATAAACTCATTAAGGACAGAGGTTTTTGTATCCACAAAGTCTAACATAATATTTGGCATATAATAGGTGCTTGATGGAGATCTTTAATTGAAGTTAGAGTATAGGGAGTAAGACACCTCATTGCTCAACATTATATCTTACTCTGGAATGTGTATATCTCAGTGAGTAGTATAGTAATTAATAATCATTATGTCTACCATTTGAATAATTCTATTTTTATAAAACATGGTATAATTGAATATAAGGCATCATATATTTTGTCTCACTTCATCACATTTATTGGAAGCTTCCCTACTAGGGCTTCCCTCGTAGCTCAGGCGGTAAAGCATCTGCCTGCAATGCAGGAGACCTGGGTTCAGTCCCTGGGTTGGGAAGAGCCCCTGGAGGAGGGCATGGCAACCCACTCCAGTATTCTTGCCTGGAAAATTCCATGGACAGAGGATTCTGGTGGGCTACAGTCCATGGGGCCGCGAAGAGTTGGGCGTGAGTGAGCGACTGTTGAGTCTGGAAGGCCACATACGGTCATGGCCGCAGTGCAATTGTTAGCAAATCAGTTAATTTTCAGAAAAGTAGTGGATGAAAATATGCAGGCTCCATAGAAATATTTTGCAAACACAAACATACAGAGATAGCAAATATTACACTTTTAGAGATGTTTGGTTTTCTGTTCATTAAAATAAAACCCTCCCTGAAGATCAGTTAGTATGTAAAATTGCTAAGAATATATATTAACTCTCAGATTGTCAAGAGAATTTTGGTAAATAAATATTCAAATTGATTAAACCTTTTTTCTTTGATGATTGCTTATATTTTGTTTATTCTGTATCATTCTAATAGGCTAAAAGTGTAAATTTTTCGTCAAGAGAATTTTGGTAAATAAATATTCAAATTGATTAAACCTTTTTTCTTTGATGATTGCTTATATTTTGTTTATTCTGTATCATTCTAATAGGCTAAAAGTGTAAATTTTTCGTCAAGAGAATTTTGGTAAATAAATATTCAAATTGATTAAACCTTTTTTCTTTGATGATTGCTTATATTTTGTTTATTCTGTATCATTCTAATAGGCTAAAAGTGTAAATTTTTCGTCAAGAGAATTTTGGTAAATAAATATTCAAATTGATTAAACCTTTTTTCTTTGATGATTGCTTATATTTTGTTTATTCTGTATCATTCTAATAGGCTAAAAGTGTAAATTTTTCAATTCTAAACTCATTCTTTATTTTTCATACGTGAAAAATTTGTAGTATAGGAATAGGTAACCTTCTGCAACCTTTGTTAGTCATTTTTATAGCTTGACATTATGTATTTTTGTTATGAACCAAAATTCAATAGGATGTATTCCAGAATTTTGTGCATTTTTATATCTGGAAAACTAAATCTGGATAAAATGGAATATAGTAATATATAATTTAACTCTGAAGTTGAACTATATCATTTGCAAGCCTTTTAAAAACTTTTAAACTAGATATCTATAGATTAGATATTTAATAAATGCCAATCAAAACAACAATGAGGTACCACTTCACAGCCACTAGGATAGCTATGATCAAGAAGATGGACACTAAGAACTGTTGGCAAAGCTATGGAGCAACTAGAGCCCTCATACATTGCTGGTGGGAAGGGAAAATGATGCAAGCAATTTGGGCACAGTTTGGCTTAAAAAAGTTAAATGTAGATTTATGAAATGATCCAGCAATTCCACTCCTAGGAATATACACACACTCAAGAGAAATGAAAACATAGATCTACCTGAAAGTTTTACATGAATATTCATAGAAGCATTATTTATAATAGTTAAAAATGTCCATCAACTGATGAATGGGTCAACAACTTTGGTATATCCATGCAGTAGAATTTAAGGGACTAGATCTGATAGACAGAGTGCCTGATGAACTATGGACAGAGGTTTGTGACATTGTACAGGAGACAGGGATCAAAACCATCCCCATGGAAAGGAAATGCAAAAAAGCAAAATGGCTGTCTGAGGAAGACTTACAAATAGCTGTGAAAAGAAGAGAAGTGAAAAGCAAAGGAGAAAAGGAAAAATATTCCCATTTGAATGCAGAGTTCCAAAGAATAGCAAGGAGAGATAAGAAAGCCTTCCTCAGCGATCAATGCAAAGAAATAGAGGAAAACAACAGAATGGGAAAGACTAGAGATCTCTTCAAGAAAATTAGAGATACCAAGGGAACATTTCATGCAAAGATGGGCACAATAAAGGACAGAAATGGTATGGACCTAACAGAAGCAGAAGATATTAAGAAGAGGTGGCAAGAATACACAGAAGAACTGTACAAAAAAGATCTTCACAACCCAGATAATCACAATGGTGTGATCACCAACCTAGAGTAGACATCCTGGAATGCGAGGTCAAGTGGGTCTTAGGAAGCATCGCTACGAACAAAGCTAGTGGAGGTGATGGAATTCCAGTTGAGCTATTTCAATCCTAAAAGATGATGCTGTGAAAGTGCTGCACTCAATACACCAGCAAATTTGGGAAACTCAGCAGTGGCCACAGGACTGGAAAAGGTCAGTTTTCATTCCAATCCCAAAGAAAGGCAATGCCAAAAAATGCTCAAATTACTGCACAATTGCACTCATCTCACATACTAGTAAAGTAATACTCAAAATTCTCCAAGCCAGGCTTCAGCAATACATGAACTGTGAAATTCCAGATGTTCAAGCTAAATTTAGAAAAGGCAGAGGAACCAGAGATCAAATTGCCAACATCGTTGGATCATTGAAAAAACAAGAGAGTTTCAGTAAAACATCGATTTCTGCTTTATTGACTATGCTAAAGCCTTTGACCGTGTGGATCACAATAAACTGTGGAAAATTCTAAAAGAGATAGGAATACCAGACCACCTGATCTGCCTCTTGAGAAATCTGTATGCAGGTCAGGAAGCAACAGTTAGAACTGGACATGAAACATCAGACTGGTTCCAGACTGGGAAAGGAGTACATCAAGGCTGTATATTGTCACTCTGCTTATTTAACTTATTATGCAGAGTACATCATGAGAAACGCTGGGATAGATGAACCACAAGCTGGAATCAAGATTGCTGGAAGAAATACCAATAACCTCAGATATGCAGATGACACCACCCTTATGGCAGAAAGCGAAGAAGAACTAAAGAGTTTCTTGATGAAGGTGAAAGAGGAGAGTGAAAAAGTTGGCTTAAAGCTCAACATTCAGAAAACTAAGATCATAGCATCCGGTCCCGTCACTTAATGGCAAATAGATGGGGAAACAGTGGAAACAGTGTCAGACTTTATTTTTTTGGGCTCCAAAATCACTGCAGATGATGACTGCAGCCATGAAATTAAAAGATGCTCACTCCTTGGAAGGAAAGTTATGACCAACGTAGACAGCATATTAAAAAGCAGAGACATTACTTTGTCAACAAAGGTCCATCTAATCAAGGCTATGGTTTTTCCAGTAGTCATGTATGGATGTGAGAGTTGGACTATAAAGAAAGCTGAGTTTGAAAAGACCCTGATGCTGGGAAAGATTGAAGGCAGGAGGAGAAGGGGACAACAGAGGATGAGATGGTTGGATGGCATCACTGACTCAGTGGACTTGAGTTTGGGTAGGCTCTGGGAGCTGATGATGGACAGGGGGGCCTGGCGTGCTGCAGTCCTTGGGGTTGCAAAGAGTTGGAACAACTGAGTGACTGAACTGAACTTAACTGATGCAGTAGAATATTCTTCTTCTATAAAAAGGAAATCCGTACTGATACACACATGCACAAATTTTGGATAAAACTCTGCTACACAAAAGACCACATATTATAGAATACCTTTTATATGAAATATCTAGTATAGGCAAATACATAGATATAGAAAGGAGGTTATTGGCTGCCACGGGCTGAAGGAGGGAGGAATAGGGAGTGACTGCTCAGGCATGGGTTCTTTCTTGAGTGCTAAAAACGTTTGGATCAGACAGTGGTTATGGCTGCACAGCTCTGCAGATATACCAGAAAACACCAAATTGTGTCAGATTTTTACGGTATATGAATTATATCTTAACAAATCTGTACAAAAAATCTAAGGAGAGGTATAATACTTTTCAGAAACTTAAAAAGAGGGCATTTATCATATTAATCAAATTAAATGTCTTACAAAATAATTCTTGTCTGATTTCCAGATACTGTCAATCAAATGTTTGTTTTTAATGGGTTACTTTTTCATACAAAAGTGAATGCTACCTATTTTACTACCTGCGACCTAAAATGATTTCTTGGTCTCCTAGGCTAGTGCGAATCTGGGAAGAACGAGTATGCTTAACCAAGCTAAGAGAAAAGGTCACCAAGGAAGATGGAAGAGTCATTTTAAAGATAGAAAAAGAGGAATGGAAGGTAAGCTTTATAGAAGCAATATTTTTTATATTTTGCATTGTGTGGGAGAGTTGAGAGAATGATTCTTGGACTGTGTGCTTAAGTCTGAAATAGTTAGGAATTCTGATTTTAATAGTGTTTAATACCAAATGAATTTGGGCAACAGGAACTGAAAATGAACATAACTTCCCAACTTTTTTGTGCAAAAATTCAACCAGTGTGCTTTAATGCTGCCTAAATTTCAGTCCTTTGTAATATTTTCTCCACTAATCCTTCTAATAAGCATTTTCTCATTTTTCATAAAGACTGTCTGTTTAATGAAAATCATATGGCTTTCCAAAGCTAATGCTCAGTTAAAAGTTCATAAAATGGAAATGTATATTAATTTTTCTTAGGTCCACAATCGGATTCATATTATCTTCTCTTTCTCTCCTTTCCTCCCTCTCTCTTTCTCTTTCACACATACACATATACAAAGATACCTGTTTAATTATTGTATGTTAGGCCTAGTATAATTTTAACAAGGGCCAACTTTATCCCTTAACTCAGTGTTTGTCTTCATACACATTGGTATATTTAGCTAGGTGGTTACCACCTTTATTTTGTCTTTTGGCTACTTTAGGCTGATAGAGAAAAGGCAAAATGTTCAGAACAGTTGAAACTTTAAAACTCTTAATTTAAAAGAAAATCGTCTTTAAAACACTATACTATTTCAAAACAGAAAGGAAAGGGACTTTCCTGGTGGTCCAGTGGTTAAGAATCCACATGCCAATGTAGGGGACATGTGTTCTATCCCTTGTCCTGGAAGATCCCATATGCCATGGGGCACCTGACTCTGTGTGCTGCGACTATTGAAGCTTGCCTGCTTAGAGCCTGTGCTTCTCAACAAGAGAGGCCATAGCAACTAGAGACTAGCCCCCACTCACTGCAACTAGAGAAAGCCTTCACGCAGCAATAAAGACCCAGAGCAGCCAAAAATAAATAAATAATTTTAAAAAAAGAAAGGGAAGAGAAGTTTGAATTACTGATTAAAATGATCTTTTCTTCTTTGATTTCAATTAATCACCATATTCTCATTTTCAATACCATATGTACTCTCATTAAGCCTAATGAAGAATCTTTAGAACACAGCTCTATGTGTGAGCAATATTGACTAAAATACCTTATTTTTGTTTATGTTATTCTGACTGGGGTTTGAAGGTTTAGCATCCCCTCTGGAAAGTAAAGTTCTTAAAACTTAGAAGTAGCACAAAGCACTTGAAAATGTAACTCATTAAAGAAAAAATATTCCTAATTTCTTTTACAAATCAAGTAATATCTCTACAATCACATTTCAATGTGGCATGATACTGAAATAATTTAAGTAATATAGTAACCCTGTCATTTCTTTTTCTTGAGTTTAGACTCTCCCTTCTTCTCTACTAAAACTGAATCAGCTACAGGAATGGCAACTTCATAGAATTGGCTTGCTGAAAATTCCTGAATTCATTGGAAGGTTCCAGAACCTTATTGTGTTAGATTTATCTCGAAACACAATTACTGAGATACCTCGAGGAATTGGTAAGGAAGATTGCTTCTATTCCTGTTTTTGTTGAGAATTTTTTTTTGATACATGGAATAAAGATCTCATCTTTATATAGCCCTACATCTTGAGAAAACTCTAAACATCTGAGTTGAAGCTTCCAGGGGGTCCAAGCTTCTGGGTTTACTGAGGTGATTCAAGATGAGGTTTTAATGCAAGAAAAGTCTCTTTGGAAATAATATTGTATTGATTCTGGAAACAATATTGTTAGTTCAGTTATTCCTTCTACAAGGGAACTGATTGAAGACAAGAAAGAAAAATTAGATAAAATTCTTTAAAAGAGGGGGAAAAAAATCCCCAAATGGAAAACTGGTCAGGATATAGTACAGATAAACCAGAACAAAAAAAATTTTTTGCATGGACTGATAAATCATCTGCTGCTTTTCTGAAGAAGGGGCAGGACACATACCAGGAAAAGGGAAGAGCCCAAATGTGAATTTCCCAATTTGAACCTGGAAAGTAAGTTATGCTGTAATACTTAATAACTGGAAACAGTATTTTATATCCCTCTGCTATTTATTGTGTATTATTTTTCCATAGGACTGCTCACTAGACTTCAGGAACTGATTCTTAGTTACAATAGAATCAAAACTGTCCCCATGGAACTAAGTTACTGTGCCAGCTTGGAGAAACTTGAACTTGCTGTTAACAGAGACATAAGTGATCTTCCACAAGAGGTCAGAATGATGTAAATGCCTATGATTATATTTTCCATCTAATAGTGATTTATTTCTCCCCTGTATGATCACTAAAAATAACACTAATGAAAAAATGCTATAAATTTTATTTCAGAAAATATTTAGAGAAAACAATTTATTATTTTAAAGCATGTTTTTAATTAGAGAAAGACCTATTTAGCATAAAAGATATTTCTATTATTGGCACAGTACCGACATTATTTGTTGACTAGACTGTGATCTCCTTGAAGGCCAGGGTGAGAATCGTGTTTCTATTCCCAGAATTGAAGGCTCAGCTCAGTATGAAGTCATTACGTAATACTGAATGAATGTCCTTATCATAAAGCACAGGCAGTGTGGTGACACAAAAACTCTTTTTTATCTGTTGGTTTTTATAGGTGATCAGCTTTTGAGATACAGGTGAAGTGAAAAGACATGAATTCTTCCGATTAGGAAGTGTATTTGCTAGCTTCCCAGGCTCTACCGAGGAAAAGCCAAGGCAATGAGCTTGTGAAGCCTTCAAACTTTCATCGGTATATCTTATTGGTAAACTGATCATAGAGATACAGATTCTTGTATTATTTTTCAAGCATATTTAAGGCTCTTATGAATTAGCAAAGGAAATTTCCATGGTGCTTTGCCTAGAAAACAATGATTTTGCAGGATAAGAGTTATATAAAAGAATAAAATTCACTTCATCTTGGTTATCATACTTGATTATGATGAAAATCATGATCATAGGGACAATTTCTTTTTATCTAAGAGAAGGCCAATAAATATTTCATTTCTAATTCCTAATTGTTGTGATTTTGTTTTTAGCTTTGGTTCTGTCAGTAAAAAGTGAATTTGGGCATGTCTAATAACCTATCTTAACCTTAATGTCTTTACTTAAAGGTTTTATAGGAACAAATACTGAACTGAGATCATGAGCCTGGAATTATTTTTCTTTTTTTTTTTTAATTTAATTTTATTTTTAAACTTTACAATATTGTATTAGTTCTGCCAAACATCGAAATGAATCTGCCACAGGTATACCCGTGCTCCCCATCCTGAACCCTCCTCCCTCCTCCCTCCCCATAAGTGTGGCCTTTAAGTAGCTGTGTGGCCTTGAACATGCCATTTTACCTAAGTTAGGTCTCAGTTTTCACATATGCAAAATGAAGATTTAGATTATAATGGTTGTAATATCTTTCTTCATTCTTCTAGAACCAAAGGATATTAGTACCATTGAGAAATCCTGTTACAGGAAATGTATCTCTAAGCCATTAAGATGCAACACTGTAACACACAAACATAATTATGCTAATGCAAAAGTAATCTTTTTATATACAATTCTGAACCATCTGAAAAATTTAAAATCTGATGACAGGTTTTGAAAAAGTTTTTTTTTCATCACTTGAATTCTAAAGTTGGAGGAATATCACTACTAAATGGAAAACTGCCTTTTTGCATTACCCATAATCACTGTATCTCTGCACTTTTTGAAGTTTTAGTTAAAGTTGTGGAATGAATCTGAATGTGCCCTGAGACAGAAAGAAAACAGAGAGTTGCCTAACTAAATGGAGAATCTTTTATAAAACTTAACTAAATTCTTACATTTTGAAATTTTCACTACAGAAGAAAGAGAAATATAGAAATTTTGTGACTTTAGGTCCATGAAAACTTGAATGCACATCATAGCTCCATGATTTCTAGTCCCATGGTCTCTCTAAACCATTTTGTCCGTAAAAGGGAAAAAAGGTACTGACTTTGTAAAGTTAATGACTAAACTAGAGCTGTATGCATCAATAGGATTCATATAAAGACTGACACTGAGAGATAAAATCAAGTTAAAGAAAGATTAGTATCATCTTTAAAACATATAAAAAGATAATTTTGTTTCTGAAAAAATACACATAATAGTAATATATATAGAGAAAAACATAGAAAACATACATTTATGTATAGTAATAAAAACATTTGAAAATGCATGGGAATAATAGATACCAGATTCAGGATAGAGTTATCGTTCAAGAGGAAGAAGGGAGATGTATATAGAGGGCAGTGGTATCAATATATTTGCTTTCTTAAGCTGAGCACACTGGTGCTGTTAGTCTTAATCAATTTTTTATTAATATTTTAATTTAAAAAACAGAATTTACCAAACAGTAAATTCTATGACTGAGATAACATGTGTAAAGCATCAGGCACAAAAAAGAGGGTTTAACAAAGATAAATATTATTTTGAACTTTGGGTTTTCCCAAGAAAAATCTCGACTACTAGATAAAAGGAAAACATATTTACTCACAGGAAGAAAAACAAAAGCTTCTGCCAGGTGGGTGCTCTAAACCCTGGAGCTTGGTGATTTTGGAAGATATGTTTTCTTTGAATAGATGAACTTTCTGTGAGAACTTTTCATTTATCTGGAGGTTATTCAGCTTTATTGTTCTCTCAAATTTGCTATGGATTTCTATGAGTAAATAAAGCCCAAGCATAACGCAAACACTCCTTGACATGAAATATCTCCTTTACCAATGTGAGTGTTGTAGTAGTTACATTGTGGACAGTTTGAAAAACTTTGCCTTCCTCTTCAGCTCAGCAATTTGTTAAAGCTTACTCACCTTGATTTGAGTATGAACCTCTTTACTACAATCCCTCCTGCTGTGTTGAACATGCCTGCCCTTGAGTGGCTTGATATGGGAAGCAACAGACTTGAACAACTTCCTGACACTATAGAAAGGTAAAAAAACTTTTTTTTTGCTACCAAGAGATGTGTTGAAGCCATCTATGACAAATAAGAAAAGCAAACAAAACAAAGGAGACCCCAGAGATAATCACTCACAATGGATTTGTTTAGTGCTACTTCGGATTCCATCTCTGGTCCAGGGAACTAAAATCCCACAAGCCATGTGGTGCAGACAAAAAAAAAAGGAGGGGGCATGAGGTTTGGAACAGAAAAATGGACTTTCTGACATGAACAAATTGACAAGAATATGCCACAGTAACAACGTTGCTTAGGGCTTGCTCTGTGCAGTTTAAAAATTGATTGAGGAAAGTCATGTAGAGATGTTAGTGAATTGCTGAAGATCACAGTAAGTGTGACAGCTACGATTTGAACCCAGGCACCCACAACCTCCAGTGGCTCAGCTGTAAAAAATCCACTTGCAATGCAAGTGATGTGGGGATCGATCCCTGGGTCTGGAGGGAAATGGCAACCGACCCCAGGATTCTTGCCTGGGAAATCTCATGGACAGAGGAGCCTGGTGGGCTATAGTCCCCTGGGGTCTCAAAAGCATCAGATATGACTTAGTGACTAATCAACACCTGCACCCTGGCCTGAGCCCACACTGTTAAACAATATGCATACTTGCCTTGCTCTAAATGGGCAAATTAATAATTTCTGAGTTTGCTTTTAAGATTCTAACTAAGGTTAGATAACATTTTAGCAGTTCTTCTGCAAGAAATCCTATGAAATAGTGAAGAATTGTAGAATACCTTGACTTCATTTCTACTACTACATGGGAGTTGTACTGTCGATGGAGATTAGCTCCCTGATCCAGTTTCCCTAAAATCAGGTAATGTTAAGTCGGTTAACTCAGATAGACTGGTTAAACAAGATATTATATAGTATGACATTAAATTTTTTTAAGTTAATAAGAACCAGGGTTTTCATATTATATGTGATTAATCACAGAAACCTCTTAATTCTTCAGAATGCAAAATCTACATACATTATGGCTGCAACGGAATGAAATAACATGCTTGCCAGAAACAATCAGCAGTATGAAAAATCTGAGTACTCTTGTTCTCAGCAACAATAAACTGCAAGATATTCCAGTGTGTATGGAAAAGATGACCAATCTAAGGTAAAACTTGTAGACACGGAACTCACATGTTCCTTTCTGGCTGCAGAACAAAGTAATATGAAGAAACTGTTATGAATAGATTTGAGTTCTCATTCACATACATTTAAAAATCTCTTCCAACTTTGAAGTGCTATAATTTATAAATAGGATTCATATAATACTGGCCTAAATTACTCAAGAATCCTTGAAACTAAAACAGTAGTGGGATTTATCAGCTTTAAGGAATGCCATCTGTTAGTGACATCTTCCTAAAAATCGTCTTTATAATTGCTAACTTTATCCATGATATAAACACCAAAACTGTAAGAACAGTGATTATTTTCCTTCTAAATAACTACAAATGGACACAGGTAATTTTAAATATAACTTTTTACTAATTACTAACAGATCTTCCTCAAGTATCTTCCAAAACTTAATTTCCTGACAGTGAGCAGAAGACATTAGAATTCACAACAAATCCCGCAACTTTCAACAGAATCATTTATTTAGCAACTATTGCCCTGTACCCGGTGGTGAAAATATGATAGATAAGACATACTTTTAAAAATATGCAGAAAATTTAAGTTCATAGCATTAATTGTACTTTTGAGATGCATTGGGATTGCTCTTGCAAGTTAACTTATACCACATTAAACATATGCTATGGACTAATAATTGCTTTTACAAGCTTGAAAAATAAGTTGTCTAAAGCTAATATTTTTTTCTTCTAGGAAAGAAACTTAAAGATTCTTGGGATATATCACATCTCACCAAGATGTTCAGTTATTGAAACCAGTTAAAAAAGAGTAATTTAGTATATTATCATTTGATCTTTCTCCAGGAAAATAAATGTACACTTCTATGGCACCTATAAAAATACTGTTTTTTGGTGAACTGCTAGGTTTGTCAACTTCCGAGACAACCCATTGAAACTGGAAGTAACACTTCCTCCCAGTGAAAACATAGAAGAGGAAGAGGAACGGGAATTATTCGGCCTTCAGTTTATGCACACATATATACAGGAGTCACGGAGAGCAGGTATGAGATCTGTATATAACACAGGTTAAAAATTCTTTTTAGTAATGTGTGTATGTGTGTGTGTGTGTGTATATATATATATGAATTCCTTTATAGACTTTTCATTCCATCTTACCTTTTCTGTCAAATCCTAGTCTCTTAGTAAATATTGTTGAAGGAAAAAAAAAGTGAAATTCAAATGTGTTCACAATTTTGATAAAGCCTTGGAGAGAAAGGTTGTAAAAATGTTAAGAAGTCTTTCAAGTAGAGTCAGGAAATAAATTTCTTTGGTCAAGAACTTGAAGCACAACCAAGTGAATGAAGATGTAATTCTTAAAGCTTCACTGCCTCATTCTGTTTGTTATGTCAGTTTACTCATTAAACACTACTTTCCCTACTGTTTCCCTTTTCTGCAATAATCCACAAATAGAAAAAATTGACTAAAGAAAAAACATTTTGCTACTGTCCCTAGGAGTGAAATGTATCAAAAGAACATAGATTTTAGCCAATAGTTACAATGTGAGTTTTTGATGTACAGATTTTGATCACTGATAATTTAGAATTAAAACCTTTTTGTTGCTTTTTTTAACTATGAATAGAATGACTTAACCCAAGGGGAAGAGGACAAAGGGCATAATTATCTATTAATAAAAAATAAGCGATAGTAATAGAAAACATTGTTTTATAATTCACTAAAATGTGAAGAATTTTTTAGTTAAAAGACAGAATTTAGTTACATCTTCAGTTACTTTGAAGAGCAGGTATAATCCAAGCAAAAGGTAAAGAGTATTTTCAGCTGGAAAAAATATTTTTACCAACATCCAAGGAAGGTCATTAGATCTGTTGTAGCAAGGTTGCATAAACAGTAACATGGAGGACAGACTGGAGGAAGATATGTAAAAAGTTTGTAATAGTTTGGGGCCTAGGTTTGGATAGCAGAGTATAAATATATAAAAGACAGGTAGGAGACAGAATTGATGACTGAATGAAAATGAGAAAAAGGAGGAGTCCAGGATGAATCTGGTTTTGGCTGGAACTAGACGACTGGTGATGCTGAGATAGGGAAATGAAGCTGGTTTGGTGGTAGAAGTGGAACATGAACTTAAGTTTCAACACAGTGTATGTGATGTACCTGTGGGACATGCAGGAAGAGGTAGTTGTGTAGATCAATCTAAAGTTTAAGGAGTTTACTGAACCTGCAAATTTTGCCGGTCAAGAAATAGCTCCTATGTATATCCCACATATTCACTGTCTCATGTTATCTGAAGGGAAATAAGCAAGGTTGGGGAAAACAATAATCTTTACCTACAGCTGGCATGTTGATCTACAGCAAGTACTCTACGGCTTATCTTCCCACAGAGTACCTGGTATTGTCAGAAACATTCATTAAGCTAAATGGTCCACAGGACTTCATCAGTGTAATTCTTGTGTGCGTATGTATGTTTTATGAAATACAACAGAGATAATGTCTGTTGTAGAATATCTTTTTATTTCCAGGCATAAATTGTTGAATAAAGTAAAACAGACTGTATGACACAAATTAGCATTGCCTAACTCAGCAAAATTGGGGTTAATTATTACGATGTATTATCATCTTCCTTTATGGTCTCAATTTGCAGGCATGAATAGCTAATTTTAAAAATAATCCAACTACTTTAATATTTGACATAGAACTTACAACAAGAGAAAAAAGGTTACAACTTAAACAGAGATAATAAAACCAAGTCTGTCATTAAAAATATTTTTATGAATTAGTACTATTAAAAACATAATATTTATTAAGTACTTACTCTGTACTTAGAACTGTTCTAAGCATTTTAATATGCTATATCACTTAATGCTCATATGACAACCCTGTGAGGTATTATTATCTTCGTCATCCCCATTTCAAGAGGGGAATTGAGGCACAAAGAGATCAAGTAGTAAGGATCTGAACCTAGGCAGTCTCATGAGATATATGTAAGACCTAAGTAGAAAGGTCAGAAAGTAAAAATGTGCTAGACTTTATAATTAACGTACTCACAGACCTACAAATACTAGTTATTTAAGAATATCATTATAATATCTAAATTAGTAATTCTGGATCTTTATCTTGGCAAATGTACAATGATTAAGACAATTTTTACAAATAAAGCAGAAAAAAACTAAGGATGAGATGAGGAAAAGACTAACAGTCCTACCATATGTTTGGTTTAATGTTTACTTGTGCATAGAAACTGCTTATGAGCTGAGGCCCAAAAGTGAGGTTTTTGGTATCACTATCTAATTTCTACTTTATTCCAAATTATCTTCCCAAACAGGAGAGAATATACATGCAATTGTCCTTATATATGTAAAAATGACCCATTAAAAGATACTGATGCCTAATTAACTTAAGAAGTTATTTACAAATTTCAATTTAATTTGTGAATTAGGCTTATAAGTATCCTTTTTGAAGTTTTAACTAGATAATTATCCAATTAGTTATTGTCCAAGAGGTAATTATCCAATTACCTCTTTAGTTTTAGTGTCTGTCATGGATAAATTTTGATAATATATAAATACAGGTATGGCTCTTGAAATCTGAAGATAAATTCATTAATTGATTGAGAACATTTCTGTATTTATTTGTAATAGAAACAAATAATCACAATTAATTATTCTTCCAGATCTGCCTGGACAAAAAATCCATACATAAACCAAATTCTCAGATTGGTCCTTGTTGTAAACTGATAATTGATCATTACATCTTGAACTTGAAAAATAAAAAGTATTAAATAAAACCAAAGGAAAATAAGTTTCTAAAATTAATGCAAATAGAAAGTGAATGTACTAGTTACATGTTGGCATGGTATGTGTTTCAGGTAACCAAGTCAACTGCTCGACTACTTCCCCAAACTCCATAGATGCTGATGGATAGTATAATTCAAGATGCCCTGGTGAAGAGGATTGCTTTGGGAATTTGGTGAATTCTCTACTGTTTGGATTTCTAAAGTAAAAAACAAAGCCATTACCTAGGTTCAACGAGGCCAAAACATTTTTAAAGTTCACATTATCTGCTATTTAAATGGTATTTCCATGAATATAAAAATACAATTAAAAAAATTTTTTTTGGTGGAAGACAGATGTTGTTCAAAATTTCTTTCCTGTTAAGCACTTGTTTCTGGTGATGAAGAATGATTTGGTAAAGCAGTTAACAATACATTTTCCAAAGACACCAGAGGGTCTGTATAGTACTGTAAAGCAGGACTGAAGCCTTTCTGCTGTAAGTACTTGATTCGGCCTTGGTCAATCAGCAATTTACAAAGATGCCCTATTTTCTTCTTTTCTTCAACAGTAAGAAACCTAAATTGAATAAACACATATAACACATTATTAAAATTCTGTAAAACCTTATAAAATTATTTTAGCTATTCCTATTTATTTACAAACTGCTAAATAACCCACAGTATGTTCTAAGTATGCTTCAAAGATACGTTTTGTTAATGCCATAATAAAAGTGTGTGTATTTTAACTTATTCTAAAATTAGATGGTAAAATATATTTTCATGAATGAATTTTTGGCAGTATTCATCTAAAAATAAAGTACAGTAATAATAAAGTATTTCTGCCTTAGTGCTGTGCGCTTCAAAGTAGTCACTCACCCAGGCAAACTCTCAGGGCTGTCATCAGTGATTCTGCATCCTCCATCATCATGCTCTTCACTGCCATCATTCTGTTTATCTCTTCTTTTTGTGGAACTATTTGAAGCTTCCAAAGTCGTTTTTCGCATCCCACAAGTCGCCCAACTACTCATTCGCTGGAAATAGTGGAAATCCACTGCTCCAAGGCCCAGAGCCCTGAAATATTCTTTGCCCACATAATGTCTCCAATCACACCTGTGGTGACAACAGAGTGCAATAACAATGCCAGCCACAGGGGTCCACTTCTCTGGGATATTTTTTTCATTTCCTTCCTTGGCCAAAGTGTTAATTTCTTTTTCTGTTTTATCATTCTTTATGCGTTTGGCTAAAGGTTCTTCATTCCTTTCCTCACAACTGGCAGCATAGGTTTCAACCAAACATCGTAATGCAAGATCTGCAAACACAATTATGTGGCCCCCCCAAACCACATCATCTTTAAAAATAAGTAATTTTTACATTTATTAGGCAGTATGGTTTTTAAAAGCCCAACAACAAAAGCTTACTTAGCTTTATACTTGTGCTAATATCAACTTTGTTCATATTTGCTCTTTTCTCATTACTGAATAATTTTCTCTAATGATTTATTCTGCAAAAAGTCAACTCCCCCCACCCCCAAAAAACTATGTGAAGCTTAAGATCTAAAATTTGAAAAACTGTAGTCCAGCTACTCAAACTGGCTCTCATGTTTCCTACCCTTTTGAGGAAATGACTTGCAAAGAAAAAAATTATGTTTTCTACATATATATTCCAGGGAAGTTTTGAGCTTAAAAACCCAAAAAAAGAAAGAAGAAAGGCATCAGCTAAGCATCTGCTGAAGGTGACGTTCAGAGTCAGTCTTGAAATGTAAGATATTCACAGAAACAGTGAAGAGTTAAGAAGAAGAGGGTCAGAATGTGGAAAGTAGACCTCACGGAGGCTCAAAGTTTAATCTGCCAGAGTTACACAACAAAGCTGAACCCTGTACTGTTTGATTTCAAAGCCCATGTTCTGTCTACTTTATCATACTACATCTGATGGATCCAAGTTTAAGACAACACATCTTAACATTTCTTTTTTTGTTTCCCCTAGAATTTTGATAAATAATCATCTTCTAGTGGGAGAGTCCTTCCTAAGCAATTCTAAAAAAATGAGTAGCTTCAGGAAAAGAACCATAATAGCTTCTGTAAATTACTGATTTCCTTTTTGGATGAAATATAACCCAAAGAACTTTAAGGTTCCCCCCACCCCCACCCTTTTTTAACATCACTCAGTTGTATCTGACTCTTAGCGACCCCATGGTCTGAAGCCTACCAGGCCTCTCTGTCCATGGGATTTTCCAGGCAAGAGTACTTGAGTGGGTTGCCATTTCCTTCCCCAGGGCATCTTTCCGACCCAGGGATCAAACCCAGGTCTCCTGCATTGCAGACAGACGCTTTACCGTCTGAGCCACCAGGGAAGCCTTTATGATACAGCATTTACAAAAACTCCTAATTTATCCTGCAAAGTGGCCAAAATGAGCAACTAAATAGGAAAGCTCTAAAACTGGATATAATACAGGGCGAATGCTACTAACAAGATAATGAGTTACAAACAAGGGATTAAAGCTACTGAAAAGAGATGCTTTCATGCTAAAACTTAATGTGTTCATCTCAACATTACTCATATGTTTACATACCTGTTGCCACACCACACAGATGCTTTCCAATTCCTACAATAGGTAGTTTTTCTTTGCTTAGCAAAGGAATCTTGTCTGAAATGAAATAAGAACTGTTAGTTCTCTTGTGAGATAAGGCATTAAGTGGGCTTCCAAAGAGAACTAACTAGAATCTTTGAATTTTAGGGCCAAAAGAGGCACAAACAAAAAAATTCTCACTTTATAGCTTAGAAATAAGGGGCTCAAAGATGTAGTGACTTGATAAGTAACAGATGACTACTGATATGGAGAGAAGTAGTTAAAAAGTTCTTTGTTTTCCTTTTCTTCCCACCTCATCCCCAGCAGGTCCTTTACTCCTAATTTAAAGCTTCTTGATTTTTTAGGCCAGTGCTATTCCATACTGACTCAGGACTTTACCCTGTTGAAGCCTTATTTAGCTAAATATTACTACCGATTGATAAAAGGACTAAAAAATTTCCCTACAAGGTTTATTTTTCATAACTAATATATGTGACAAATACACATGAATAATACAACCAACATTTTACATTACACAATATTATATACTCAAAATTATCAAACTAAAAATATAGCTTTTATTGTATCTTGAATAAGATATAATCTTATATAAGAATAAGACATTATTTTAGTTTTTCACACTGTTCTGAATAAAAGAGTCATAATATTAGTACATATATAAAAAAAAGACATCTACAAGGTAATGTAGCAAAATGCAGAACATCACACACAGTTATGGCTTCCGTTCCCAACACCCCTACCCCCCCACCATCCAATTCATTTTCCTTTTTCTAAGTTTCTGAAATGAAAAGTATGTTTCCCCCTACAAATTCAGCTATAGCACCCAGCACAGTTATTTGTCCAATGGAGGTCCTTAGTAAATATTTCAAATTTTCTGTTGCTTGCTTTCAGATGGTATCACATGCTAGAAGAAATTGCTAACAAGTGGAACAGTTTGCCCATGTAAAGTGACTTAAGAAACTTATATATCAGAGTGAAGAGAAAGGTTGTCTAAGCAAGCCCTTATGGAACTGGGGGCATCAGGAATTTTGGAAGAAGAGCTGAGACCGTTATGTTATGAATAACAGTGCACTGGCAGAAAGTCTGTTTAAGA
Organism: Bison bison bison; assembly: GCF_000754665.1. Classification (NCBI taxonomy): domain Eukaryota; kingdom Metazoa; phylum Chordata; class Mammalia; order Artiodactyla; family Bovidae; genus Bison; species Bison bison. Next base: position 20,505,978 of record NW_011495072.1, read on the forward strand.
AGTAGTCAGATCCACATCTCATAGCCACTTGATGATTACCTCTTTACCAACTGGTGGACAACTAGATAATCCTCTGAAGCAATTAAGACAGGAGGTCACTGGACTGATGGACGCTAAGAAGTGGAAAGTTGTGTGTGTGTGTATATGTGTGTGTGTTAGTCGCTCAGTCGTGTCTGACTCTGTGACCCCGTGGATTGTAGCCTGACAAGCTCATCTGTCCATGGAATTCTCCAGGCAAGAATACTGGAGTGAGTTGCCATTCCCGTTTCCAGGGGATCTTACCAACCCAGGGATCGAACCTGGGCCTCCCACATTGCAGGCAGATTCTTTACTGTCTGAGCCATGAGGGAAGCCCGAAGCAGAAAGTTGATGTGTGGTAAAATAGCAGGATTAAGTGAGTATGCATATGGATGAAGCTTTTACTTCTCACTGGGTCCCACAACATTAGAAACTAGACTCTGACCCTCTAGGCAGGTGATCAAAAAGTGTTATTTGGGGAACCTGATCAGCCCAAGAGGAAAGGTCATGTTTTAAACAAGTTACTTCAAACTGGAAATTGAAGTCAACAATTCCACTTAAAGACTCAAGAGTTCATAGTCCCTCGATCCTTACTATGAACACACCATCAAAAAGCACAGATGTTTGAGCAGAGCCTCTAAGTTGAAAAAGACAGACCAAAACAAATGGAAAAGAGCAACTGAGTGCAAACAGACTCTAAAGGGAGAATACTTCTTAAAAAACGTACTGTTAATATCCTCACAAAGATACTGCATTATGAAAAAAAGAACAGTTAAAATAACAAAGATAAATTCAGAGAAAAAGATCTTAGAAATTAAAACTATGATAGAAGAAATTAAGTTGAAGAAATTTGTGAAAGTATAAAAAAAAAAGATAAAAGATACAGAACAGAGAAGTAAAGTCAAGAAAAGTAGAGAACTATTCCAGGAGGTCTAATAACTAAATCATAAAAGTTCTCCCATTAAGGGAGAAAATAAAAATTGAAGTAGAGAAAATTAAGAAAGAAAGAACGCAAAGAAATTACTCAGAATGCAAGAAAATTTCCCAGAAAGCTGAGAATACTGGAATCTCTAAATCAGGATTTCTCACCCTTGGCATTATTAACTGTTGGCTCCAATAATTCATTGTTGTGGAGAACTGTACTGTACCTTATAGGATATTTAGCAGGGCTCGGGTCTGTATCCATCTAGCCAGCAACATGTCTAATCTTTTGACAACAAAAAATATCTCAGACATTGTCAATTTCCCCTGAGGGCCAAAACTGTCTTTAGTTGAGAACCACTGGTATAAACAGAACAGCATACCAAGTGCCCAACACAATAGGTAAAAATATGACTACAAGACACATTACTGTGAAAATTTAAAACTCTGAGGACAAAGAAAAGAGCCTATAAATTTCTAGAAAGAAAAAAGGAGATGATATACAAGGGGTCAGGACTCAGAACAGCACTGAACTTTTGAACAACAATACTAATGGAGTAATAGTTTCAAAATTCTTAGAAATAGAAAGTCACTCAGTCGTGTCCAACTCTGTGAACCCATGGACTATACAGTCCATGGAATTCTCCAGGCCAGAATAATGGAGTAGGTAACCTTTCCCTTCTCCGGGGGATGTTTCCAACCCAGAGATCAAACCCAGGTTTCTTGCATTGCAGGCAGATTCTTTACCAGATGAGCCACAAGGGAAGCCCCAGAAACAGAAAAGACCCAGCCAAATCAAGTGTAAGGGTAAAGTTAAAGATATTTTCAGACAATGCAAGGCATCACATTTCTCTCTAATTCAAGTGTTTCTCAGGAAGCTACAGAGGAGGTCTTTGCCCAAGAAGAGTAAATCAACAGAGGAAGATGTGGGATAAGATGTAGATAAATAGGGAATTCCCTGAGGGTCCAGTGGTTAGGACTTCGCACTTTCACTGTTGAGGGTTCGATCCCTGGTTGGGGAACTAAGATCCCAAAAGCCGCCCAGGATGGCCAAAAGAGAAAAAGAAAATGTGGAAAAATAAATTTCAACCTACAAGAGTGAAGGGAATCCCCCAGTATGAGAATGATGAGTTTTAAGGTTGACAGTTGTGCCCCAGGAACAGAAGACAGCATGCCCAGTCTAGACTGGAACAGGTCTGAAGGATCCAGGAGAGAATTTTTCAGGAAGATGGCAACTAACAGAATACTTGATAAATGTATTAGAACAATTTAAGATAATTAAAGTGCAATTTTTAAAGTTATACCTCTTTTAAAAAATTGAAGTATAGTCCATTTACAATGATGTGTTAATTTCTACTGTACAGCAAAGTGATCAGTTATATAAACATATATATACATATATTCTTCTTCATATTCTTTTCCAATATGGTTTGTCAGGGGACATTGAATATAGTTCCCTGTGCTATACATAGGACCTTAAATACATTTTTAAAAGGCCAAGTAAAAAAAATTATAAATTATCTACTAACTCAATGAACAAATTTTATTTACTATATGGGCCAATGGTGGGTTGCATTACAGGGTTGAATTAAAATTAGCAGAAGAGGTTGCTGGCATATGTTTGTATTATTTTCATTGTAAATAATGTGAAAAACTAAAAAAGGTAAAAAAAGGGCATTAAAAAGTATGATTCATGGGTGTGTGTGTGTGTATGAAATAAGTTCCATAGAGATGGGTTATTTTCTTTGGTACAATTTAAAATTGTGGGAGTATCTTTCACAAATTAGTTAGGCAGAGAACTAGCTCATTTCCATAACAGTTTTGGTAAAGTCATGTTAACAATGGGCAGAAGGCTAATGTACGGCATGAACAAACTCAGTAATAACAGCACAAATAAGCAAGATAAGGGCATATTATCAAAATTTTTAAACCATTCTCTAGTATGACATTTCATGTCTAGCTGATCCTGAAAAACAATTTCTTAGAGTGTCAACCCTCATCCCATTTATATGTATCTAAATGTTAGATATAAAATTCTACATTAAAAATGGATTAATCTTTGTTTTTCCTGAAGCACTGTTCTGCCTGATTGGATTTCTAAGCAACCCTCAAGAGTTTGAAAGTTCTTTGATTTATGGAAGAGCAACTGAAAGTTATGCAACTTACTCAAACACAAATGTTGAATATCGATTTGAAGTCTTTCAAACACTGAATTTTTCTTTCTGTGTTTGCCATCTACCTGTACAAATAGAACATTATTATAACAATGGGTTTCACGTAAGGGAAAAAAAAGCTTTATGAAAATAAAAAGATTTCTATTTATTTTCAAAAGTCAGAGCTAATAATTTTCCATTTTATTTTTTAGTATTTAAAAAGTAGAATTGTTAATTGTATATTCTGTGACAGAAAATAACAAGTCCATTGGATTCTCCAGGCCAGAATACTATAGTGGGTAGCCTTTCCCTTTTCCAAGGGATCCTCCCAACCCAGGGATCGAACCCAGGTCTCCTGCATTGCAGGTTATTCTTCACCAACAGAGCCACCAAGGAAGCCAAAGAATACTGGAGTGGGTATGCTATCCCTTCTCCAGCGGATCTTCCCAACCCAGGAATTGAACCGGGGTCTCCTGCATTGCAGGTGAATTCTTTACCAGCTGAGCTACCAGGGAAGCCCTCACATTTTTATAAGCCTCGAACATTTCACAAATTATAATGTACACATTATTTCCTTTAATTCTAAAAACTCCCAATTCACTGATGAAGGCATTAATGTTCATAGATGTTAACTGACTTACCTAAGATTATTTGCCAGTTCCTTTATCTTTATCAGGCCCTAATACACTATTTGTGGCTTGCTTCTCTTCTTACTCTCCCTGAAAGATCACAACCATTCTCACCTATATCCATATACCTATGATTGATAAATCTACATGGTGGCCCGGACCGTTCTGATGAGCACACACAAACCCAATTGTCAAACAGAAAGTTCTACTTCAACAGCAAACTCACCTAAAACTGAACTCATTATTTCTCCCTCTGAACTATTCTTCCCCTTCATCCTGGCACATTCCCTGTCTGAGGGAAGAACACCACTTAAGTCATTTAAGGCACAAAAGGTCACCAGAATTAACTCCTCCGTCTTACTTAATCAAGTCTCATGGCTCCCACTATCATTACATTTCTCATACTCTTCCCCTCCTCTCTGTCTCACTGCAACATCCTTAGCTCTGGCCCATTTCTTACCTGGATCATAGGATGCTGCTGCTGCTGCTGCTAAGTCACTTCAGTCGTGTCCGACTCCGTGTGATCCCATAGACGGCAGCCCACCAGGCTCCACCGTCCCTGGGATTCTCCAGGTAAGAACACTGGAGTGGGTTGCCATTTCCTTCTCCAATGCATGAAAGTGAAAAGTGAAAGCGAAGTCGCTCAGTCGTATCCAACTCCCAGCGATCCCATGGACTGCAGCCTACCAGGCTCCTCCGTCCATGGGATTTTCCAAGCAAGAGTACTGGAGTGGGGTGCCAGGGCCTTCTCCGGGATCATAGGATAGTATCTTATTATTATCTCCCTAGTTCAAGTTTCATACTTTTCTGATACAGCTTTAATGGTACTGCTAAGAGGAACTTTTAAAACTCTATTTACTTCACCAATCCTTATATACTCCTTAAATTTCTTCTTTGCTGCTTCCTTCTCCTCAGGAAACCTGAGGCTGGTGTTTTATCTTCTGGTAGAACTCTTACATATCTGGTACTTATCACTTAGCGTACTAAACCAATACTGTCCCGTTAGATGTAAGCTTCTTGAAGACAAGAATTAAATCTTGTTTCCACTGTATCCCCAGCATGTAACAGGATAAAGTCAAACTCCTTCCATAGCATAAAATATGACCCCTTCCAGAATCTGTCCCACCTCTCCCATCTCACTGTTGAACTCTACTTCACATCATTACTTCCATCACACAGAAATGTTTCTGTGTTCCCCTGTCTTTTCAGGCATTTGGTTACACTGTTCTTGCTTCCTAGAATGCTTCTCAAACCCTGTACCTAGCAAATACTCACTTTTCAAGACAGACCTCAAACATCACTTTTTCTATGTAGCCATTTATCATCCCTTCCCTGCAGTAAAACTTGTCACTCCCTCCTTTGAACCCACACTGTATTCTGTGCAGCATCTTTTTTTTTTCCTTCATATTTTAACACCATTAAAAAAATAATCATTTATCTATTTGTCTCTTCTTTCTAAATATAAGTGGGCTTCCCTTATGGCTCAGCTGGTAGACTCTGCCTGCAATGCTGGAGACTTGGGTTTGATTCTTGGGTTGAGAAGATCCCCTAGAGAAGGGAAAGGCTACTCACTCCAGTATTCTGGCCTAGAGAATTCCACGGACTGTATAGTCCATGGGGTCGCAAAGAGTCGGACACGACTGACTTTCACTTTCACTCTGAACATAATAGAACATAGGGACTCTTGTATTATTTGACTTTATCTACTTAGTATCTGTCATGGTTCTGGTGGTATGCTCAATAAATGTTTACTGAACAAACAGTAAGTTTCAGAGGTAGTAAGGACTCAAGACTTTTAACTGCTAGCTTGAGCTTGGCTCTTTTCACATATCTCCTTGTTTTTGTTATTATTTTAAGAACTCAGAAATTTAGATTAAAAAATTACCTTTAAGTCACCAATATAATTAGAATAAAAAACTATAATCAAATAAACACAAAAAACTCATTTTCTTTTAGAGGCTTTTTAAGTGCAAACAAAATCTGGCTACAAATATACCACAGTGTGGATTTCACTTACCTTGAATCTTGTGGTCACCTTTTCTACTAGGATGAAGTGAACTTTTTCAGCATCTTTTAAGGCAATATCAACCCAATGAGATAATTTTCCCTTTCCTGCTCCAAATTCAACAAAGCATCTTCTTGGACCAAGTAACTTTAAATTTTCAATGTTACCTAAAATAGAAGCCTGCAAACTTCACGAGATTATTTTATAAACTAGAACAAAAAACATGTGGCTCAAATGGAAAAACAGCAAGACAATTTCTGTATAGGGCACCATGTTCACAATGGTAATTTTTGTTTGGCTTTAAAGTTTTTCTCCTGCTTTTAAATAGTTAACATGCAGTACTCAGAACCCTATCTATGCCAAGGACTTTCTATATATGTTTGAACAACCTTATTTGAAATGGAGATTCTGTACCATGAAAGATAATCTAAACAAAAGTTCATTAATACTATTTTAGAAAAAATAGAATGTTAGCTTCTGACAAACGAACAAAAAGGCCATTTTTAGTAGGGTTACTATGGCTTAAACATACCTGCTGTTTCAGATGTTTGGCTGCAGAATCACCATTTTTAGGGTCATTAAGGGCATCATGCAATGCTGGATGGGACATAATTTGATCTTTAAGTGTGCAGTTCAAACCTGTGCCAAATAAAAGCACACAAGCCTAAACAACCAAGTGTGAAACTGTAGTGTTCTAAGCAATGGTAGTAATATTAAACCACAGAGAAATTTCCCTTCTCCAGGGGATCTTCCCAACCCAGGGATCGAATCTGGGTCTCTTGCATTGCAGGCAGACTCTTGACTGTCTGAGCTACCACGCAAGTTCAACTCATATACTACCTCATTGTTCTAATAAAATTTAACTTGTAAATTTAGGCAGACTTACCTTCACTTGCTTTTCTCAATTTCTTAATTAAGTTTTCCAGCTGCTCTTCAGAGAGAGACGAAATTGGAACCTATATACAAAAATGGGAAATGAGCTGGTCTGGGAACTGATAACATTGATTCTATAAGAAAATGCACTTTACGTCAAAATAGTTAATTTATTTCAAAAATTGGAACAATAATTGTAAGCTTATTTACAGTGTGGAGATACTCTAGAACACCTCATAAAATTAAAAAGTCAAGTACTTACCAATTGATCTGGTATTTCGGTTTCATCTTTTAAACCTGCATTAATATCTTGAATAAAGAAGTCCTTAACAAAAACAAAATGATAACAAAAGTTATTAATGTGAAGAGTTCACAAAAATTAAGGTGAAAAACTGGTTCATTCCTTCTAATACTCTGCATCGGCCATCTTCTCTTTCTTCCATTCATTTATTCATGAAAAAATTATTCATAAATAATTACTGAGTGACTAGTCTGGTCCTTAACTTGCTTTAGTTGCTGAGGATTCACCAGAGTGAACAGAACAGACAAAAACCTCTGTGTTGCTGGATCTTACATTCTAGTGAGGTGGCTATCTGAATAGACATTTATAGTCTAAAGAAATTCATTCGTAATTTCTATTAACATTTTTACCTATCTCTAGCATAGACTGAGGATGTTACTTTTGCTAACTGTTAAAGCAAAAACAAAGGCCCAACTACAAATGGCTGTTTATCAGATAGGTAGCATGGCCACAAACACATATGAAAAAATATTACAATGGTTTAGGTCTGATTTCTTCTATTTTAAAATACTAATTAAAACAGAATATAGAAATGTCCTGTGATACTATGTTGTGTAAATTAACATAGTGAGATATTTCTAGTCCATTTTCAGAGACAGAAAGACTCTAAGTAAGGATCTAATTCAACATGTTCAATAATGAAAATGTTCTATACCTGCCCTAGCTAACATGGTAGCTACAGCCTTGAAATATGGCTAGTGTGACTGAGGAACCGGACTTTCATTTTGCTTAATTTTAATTAACTCAAATTTAAATAGTTACACATGGCTAGTGGCTACATTGGAGAAGCCAATGGCAACCCACTCCAGTACTCTTGCCTGGAAAATCCCATGGATGGAGGAGCCTGGTAGGCTACAATCCATGGAATCGTGAAGAGTTGGACACGACTGAGTGACTTCACTTTCACTTTTCACTTTCATGCATTGGAGAAGGAAATGGCAACCCACTCCAGTGTTCTTGCCTGGAGAATCCCAGAGATGGTGGAGCCTGGTGGGCTGCTGTCTATGGGGTTGCACAGAGTCGGACACAACTGACACGACTTAGCAGCAGCAACAGCAGTGGCTACATATTAGACCATGTAGACATAAATGAATCAAATAGTGTAATTTTTTACAAATTCTCTTTTGAAGGTGAAAACAACTCCTGAGACATTATGTAAAGTAATTTAGTTATGCATTAGACATTAGACATTAATGCACAGGCTTTAGTTATACAAATGGCAGAAAAGTAATGTACGGATTGTGGGTTGCTACTTTTACTTATATGGGTAATAAGAGAAACTACTGATTAAGTGGAACAGGTTAGAAAGTGAGTATTAGAGTGTTTTGTTGGATAACTGACAAAACTATAACAGAAAATTATTAACAGCTACAACTATTAGTAAAGCAAAACCTGGGTTTCATGTTATACATAGTGTACTAGACAAAAACTGTTCTATATTTCTTTTCTCTATCTCGTCACCCCACTGCTTTTCTCCCTTTCCTTTTCACTGTGTCCCTAGCATGCAATGAAATCTGTGCATGGGTATTCCATTTTTTGGGGGGCCCAGTGCCACTCAGCCTGTGGGATCTTAGTTCCCCAACCAGGAACTGAACCTGGTTCTTCAGCAGTGAAATCATGGAGTCCCAATCACTGGATCACCAGGAAATTCACAGGGGTATTCCAGTTTTAATAAATTCACTTTTTCTCTCAAACTGTTCTCAGAACACATATTCAATCTGCTTGCTTTAACTAAAGCCTAACAGTTAGGTAAGGAAGAGAACCTCCATGCCTGTGAAAGTGAAAATGTTAGTTGCTCAGTTGTGTCCGACTCTTTGCAACCCCATGGAATGTAGCCTGCCAGGCTCTGTCCATTGAATTCTCTAGGATAGAATGCTGGAGTGGGTAGCCATTCCCTTCTCCAGGTGATCTTCCCAATCCAGGGACTGAACCCAGGTTCTTTTGTGGCTCAGATGGTAAAGAATCTGCCTGTAATGCAGGAGACCCAGGTTCAATCCCTGGGTTGGGAAGATCCCTTGGAGAAGGAAATGGCAACCCATTCAAGTATGCTTGCCTGGAGAATTCCATGGACAGAGGAGCCTGATGGCTACATGTAGTCCATGGGGTTGCAAAGAGTCAGACACTATTGAGTGACTAACACTAACACTCCTGCATTGCAGGCAGGTTCTAAAGAACGTGTCTGAGCCACCAGGGAAGCCAGATAATCTCCATGCATACTTGAAAATAAAGGCAACATTCTTTTTACTAAGAGACTAACTAGGGATAGTCATCACTTTTCTACTACACATCTTAATGTAAAATTTTTTCCTTTTTAAACTTACGCCATTTGGCTTACTGGTTTTCAATTAGGAGGCATTTGGAAATGTATGGGGATAATTTGTTGTCAAATGACAGTGCTGTTGGGACTTCCCTGGTCGTCCAGTGGTTGAGAATCTGTCTGCTAATGCAGGAGACAGATTTGATCCCTGATCCAGGAAGATTATTATCTAGGTGCACTTATGCCCATAACTACTGGACCTGTGCTCTAGAGCCTAGGAGCAGCAACTACTAAGCCTATGTGCCACAACTACCGAAGCCTGCGCACCCTAAAGCCCGTGCTCTGCAACGAGAAGCCACCGGAATGAGAAGCTGGCATATTGCAACTGGAGAGTAGATCCTGCTCTCCACAATTAGAAAAAACCCCACACAGCAACGAAGACCCAGCAGAGCCAGAAAAGAAAAAAAAAAAGAAGTATATATTTAAAAAAAGGACTCAGTTCAAGTGTTACTCTCTCTGGAAAGTCTTTCTTGATCCCTTAGATTTAATTTTAATGCAAGTATGTGCTCTTATCACATGTACACTTACTTCTTTCATTGAACTTAAGAGTTCACTGAAGACTGGGATCATATTTTATTGAAATAAACTTGTATGCTAATGTGCTAAGTTGCTTCAGTTGTGTCTGAGTCTTTTTTACCCTATGGACTACAGCCCCTAGACTCCTCTGTCCATGGGATTCTCCAGGCAAGAATGCTGGAGTGGGTTGCCGTGCCCTCCTCGAGGGGATCTTCCTGACCCAGGGAATGAACCTGTGTCTCTTAGGTCTCCTGCACTGGCAGGTGGTTTCTTTACCACTAGCGTTGGCACTAAGTAAGTATTTTTGAATAAGTAAACTGTGAAATTACTCTCTGAATACTATTTTTGTTGCAAAATCATCTGTTACCTAAATTAGGACTCTTAGTGGATTCACAGTCTAATGTCCTATATACACTCAGATGTATTTACCGTATTTCAGTCTCTTGAAGCAAGAGCTTTGTTAAAAGCTCATATTTGTAATCTACTAAGTATATATAAATATTACATAGCACCTATTTTACCATTCCATTTTACTGACCAAACACTTACAGGTTTCGGCTTCTCTCTTGAGTTACACTTTTTCAGATGCTTTGCTAGTCGATCTTCATATACTGTGCTAAATTTAAAGAGAAAATTATTTAAAATAAGACTGTGACAATCACTGTTTCTAGCACAGAAAAACCCTTCTCCAACCCATACTTACTGTTTTGGATCTAAAGGACACAGAATTCTTTTCCGAGCATTTTCTTCCTAAAAACAACAACGAAAAAAGAACATATTTATTCTAACAATATATCAAGTTTATTGCTTACAGATACTAGATACAGCTTCAGTATAATCATAAGCTTATGCTATCCCAAAACAAGATTAAGGAAACCTTAAAGGCACATTAACAAAACACTCCCAAAATCAGATCATCGAGTTTAAAACACAGATCTCTAGTGTAATGATATCACCTCATACCTGTCAGAATGGCTATCATTAAAAAGAACATAAATAACAAATACTGACAGTCATGTGGAAAAAAGGAAATCCTCATTCACTGTTGGTAGGAATGTAAATTGGTACAGTCACTGTGGAAAACAGTAAGGAGGGTTTTCAAAAAACAAAAAATACAACTACTGTATGACCCAGCAATTCCACCTCTGGGTACATATCCATAAAAACACTAATTCAAAAAGATGTGTACCCCAATGTTCACAATAGCATTATTTATAATTGCCAAGATATAGAAGCAACGTAAATATTCATCAACAGATGAATGGATTAAGATGATGTGGTAAACACACACACACACCCCCTATGGAATAGTATTCAGCCTTTAAAAAGACTGGAATTCTGCCATTTGCAACAAAATGGATAGACTTGGAGGACATGGTCAGAGAAATAAGTCAGACAGGGAAAGACAAATACTATATGATATCACTTATATGTGGACTCTAAAAAAACAATACTCCTAGCGAAAATAAGGAAAAAAAGCAACAGACTCACAAATATACAGAACAAACTAGTGAAGAGAGGAAAGGGGAGAGGAGCATTATAGGGGCAGAGGATTAAGAGGTACAAACCATTATGTATAAAATAAACTACAAAGATATATTGTACAACACATGGAATATAGCCAGTATTTTATAACCATTGTAAATGGAGTATAACCTTTAAAATTGTGAATCACTGTATTGTACATCTGTACCCTGGTGGCTCAGATGGTAAAACGTCTGCCTACAATGTGGGACACCCAGGTTTGATCCATGTGTCGGGAAGTTCCTCTGGAGAAGGAAATGGCAACCCACTCCAGTACTCTTGCCTGGAAAATCCCATGGACGGAGAAGCCTGGTAGGCTACAGTCCATGGGGTTGCAAAAAGTCAGACATGACTGAGCGACTAAATTTTCACTTCATCTATACTTCAATTAAAAAAAAAACCTTTAGTGTAGCTCATTTAGGTATATATGAGCAAATATTGCTTTGGATAACATTGATCTACAGCTTCAAACAGGTTATAGAGAAAGCCTACATATGTAATTTTCAATCTATGACAGCACTGACTAGATATACGCTCTTATTCTAGGGACACCAAGGAAAAAAATGCTGCCGGTTTAAATTACGACATATCGATTATATTATGTAATCATAATATCATTGATATTAAAAAATATTCTGATTTTAGAGATGTTAAAATGTGTGGGAAAATTGTGTCTCAGACACAACTAAAGATAGATCTTCCTCAACTTATGATGGAATTACATTCTGATAAACCCATTGTATGGAGAAGGCAATGGCACCCCACTCCAGTACTCTTGCCTGGAAAATCCCATGGACGGAGGAACCTGGTAGGCTGCAGTCCATGGGGTGGCTAAGAGTTGGACACGACTGAGCGACTTCACTTTCACTTTTCACTGTCATGCATTGGAGAAGGAAATGGAAACCCGCTCCAGTGTTCTTCCCTGGAGAATCCCAGGGATGGTGGAGCTTGCTGGGCTGCCATCTATGGGGTCTCACAGAGTCGGACACGACTGACGTGACTTAGCAGCAGCAGCAGCAAACCCATCCTAAGCTGACATATTCTCAAAAATGCATTTAATACATCTAACCTACCGAGCATTATAGCATAACCTAGTCTATCTCAAATGTGATCAGAACATTTATCAAAAGTCTATAGTTGGGCAAAATCATCTAAAAGCCTATTTCATAATAAAGTGTTGAATATCTTATGTATTTTATTGACTACTGTACTGAAAGTGAAAAACAGATGGTTGTGTGGGTACAGAATGACAGTTAGCATATTAGTTGTTTACCCTTGTGATACTGTGGCTGACTTGGAGCCCTTACTCCTGACATTGCCCAGTACTGCGTATCACTAGCCCCAGAAAAGATGAAAAATTCAAAATTCAAAGTATGCTCTCTACTGAACACTCACTGCTTTTGCAGTATCATAAAGCCAAAGAATCATAAGTTGAACCACAGTCAGTTAGGGACGTCTATACGGTCTTTTAACCACTTGGTACGTGATCATACTCTGCTGGCTTTGCAGCTTTTGGTACAGAATAATAACATCCTATTCATATCTAAGTTACATTGATTTAACTACAAGTACTCAGAAAAAATAAAGGAGTTAATAGTTAATAGTGTTGGCAAGTCTGTATAGTGTAACAGTCAAAACCAAAGGTCAGACTGCTTAGATTCCTAATTTTTCTATTAGTTCCTAGCTATCGGCTCCTAACTTTATGATCTGAAGTCTTACTGCCTCATATGAAAGACAAGAATAAGGTATCTTCTCAAGGGTTGTAAAAATTGAGCTAATAGGTTTCAAAAGAAATGTTAGCACAGTGCTGTTCATACAGCAAATGCTGTGTTCATTACTAGTGTTAACAATTTCTTTTTCAGTCTATTTCAGTTCTGTTCTGCCTCCTAGTATATCCACAAAACGATGTTCACTGAACTTCTTGAACAAGTTAAGAGACTTTTCAATATCTTTTGAAGATATAGCACATATTCTTCCCTATTTGCTGACTTTAAAGTCTAAACTCCATGAAGGAGAAGACTCTATGTTAACGTCCCAAAGTATAATGAATGATGAGTACGGGAAGAAAGTACTTTTAGGATTTGTTATTTGTTAGAAACAAGGCTTCTCAACCTTGGCAGTACTGATATTTGGGGCTGGATAATTCTTTTTTGTGGGGGCTGTCCTGCCCACTGTAGGATGTTTAGCAGCATCTCTGGCCTCTAGCCACTAGATGCAAGAAACAACAGTCTTCAGCTGCGACGACCAAAATGTCTTCAAACATTGTTTGGGGATGCTAAATCATCCCCACATTAGAAACACTGGGTAAAAATAAGTACAAGTTATACTTGTACTTATAACTCAGCCATATATGACACTTCAAAAAAGAGATGGGAACAATATACTCAATCATAACAAAAATTAAAGATTCAGTGAAAGTGTTAGTTGCTCAGTGTGTCCCACTGTGTAACCCACCAAGCTCCTCTGTCCATGGAATTTTTCAGGCAAGAATACTGGAGTGGGTGGCCATGCCTTTCTCCAAGGGAACTTTCCAACCCATGGATTGAACCTGGGTCTCCAGCATTGCAAGCAAACTCTTTACTGTCTCAGCAACCAGGCAAGCCCAGGATACCCCAAACTGAAAACCAAACTAGTCATTGAAAGTGTTTCCACTTGGAGCTTTTCAGTCTTTTTTCAAGAGATTAATAACATGATGTCATTCCTCTCCAGGAATATGGATTACCCTGTAAGGATCTAGTCATACTCTACTACTGTTTCCATCTGCTGTCATCTTCTGGACGTCTGGTTAAGGTGAAATACCAGGCCTTATAACAGGGAGAACAAAATCCTTCTGCAATCATAAAATTCATTTTTCAGTCAGGGGATGTTTGCTGGTCCTCTCAAAATACAACAGAAAGTGTACTTCAGAGTTCCTGTAAGTCACAGGTCAAAAAAAGAATAAGCTTGTTTCAGTACACTTCATTCCAGCCAAGTATCAGTTAAATCAAAATATGAGTTAGAGCTATAGCTATGAGGGATCAGTAGCAGATGAAAGGATTCTACAGCGGTATTGGTACTGGATATTGCCTAGGAGGATAAACCATCTAACAAAGAAAAATAATGTAAATAATACTGGATATTCAGAAGGCAGGAAATCAAATGGTTTTCTCTATGGCTTAACCTTCCTAAAACCTATGAAACATGATCTTTTTCTATAAGCATTATGCTGATCTTGTTTTTAAATGCCCTGTCATATATACCCTAAAGAAATACACATACATAAAAATATAGGCTGCTTGACAATACAATCATATGTACAACCGAGCAAAACTGTACACTTTCTGTTCTCAATTTTAAAAGAATTCATTCTTACGTGTTTTTTAAATCTTTCCTTCCCCTTTTCAGCAAAGTAGTTACTAGTTGCTTTCAAAAGATTGTACGTCTAAATAAAAAATTTTTGCAAGTTTCTCTCAACCGCATTCACAAGACGTGATTATCGTTCACGAAACAATGAAAACACAATTAGTGAAACCTTGGATTCTTTCATTGATCACTCTTCTTTCTAAACCACCATTTCCCATCAGGAAGGCGGAGAGTGAGCCGAGCGCAAGAAGCGGTAGTCTGCAGTAAAACTAAAATCTAGGCATTACCATGAGCTGGTATCAAGATAAACGGGTCACTGCTGGCGCTTTACTTAAATAAAACAATGCACTTCACTACGGCTCATCATCTCTCCCTAGGGAGGCCAGTATTGCGTTTATCACAGGAAAAGCTGCAAAATCCAGGGGGCTGAAGCAGAAATCTGTCAGAGGGGAGGTGCCGGACCAGGAAACTTATTTCCGACCCTCGAGAGGGTAAGGCGATACCAGACCTCCGAGGCTCCAGCGTGTTCACCACAGAACCTTTTTCCGGCTGCCACCACCATCCTGCAGAACCGCTTCTTCTTTTCCACAAAATAACCGCATCGCCCCTCTTCTGGAAAGACAGTTCCATGCGGCGTCAGCGCAGCGGCCGCCATAATTCAGGGCTCACTCCGGGTGGCAAGCATTGATCAGCTGAAGAGACGAAAAGTTCTCAGATTCACTCCTGTCCCGTTCCCGTAACAAATATGGCTGCGTCAGGTCCTTCCACGCAGGAGAATGCCATACCCGGAACTTTACCATCCCAGCTTCGTAAAACCGGAAGAAGTTGATGGTGGCCGGCGAGGTCCAAACCTCCTTTGTATTTCCTCTGTTTCTCTTTCTCCGCTTTCTCCGCCTCCTCCGCGGAAGCAGAGCGGCAAACTCAAACTTTACAGGACCCGGAAGTCTTTCAGCCTAATATCGCGGGCCGGGCCTGTTGTGTTTTATTTTTTCGCACACCGGCCAGGGCAGCGGTTCAGCATGAGCCAGATTTTGTTCCAGCAACTCGTCCCGTTGCAGGTGAAATGCAGAGACTGCGAGGAGAGGTGAGGTTCGCGTTACCCCGTGCCCGTGGGTGGCGGTTGGGGTTGGGCCAAGGGGAAAGATGGCGGCCCCCGCCAGTGCGCAGCGGCCTGCGGGAGGGTATCCAGCCGGAGTCCCCGGGAAGAGACCTATCTGGGACCTGGCTCTCTCTCACTAAGTAAGTTCTCCGTCGCCGAGAAGGGAAGTGTGTGAGGAATGGGACGCTGACCTGCATCAAATTAATTTAAAGAAAAACTTATCTCTGAACGTTATCGTGGACATTATAGCCCTTTGCTCTTTGACAGATAAGAACTCCTGCTGAGAAAATTAATTTACTCGAGGGCTTACGAGTTCAACGCAGGGCGGGCACTAGAACTCAGGCCTTGGTTCCCAGCCATTTTTCCACTCTTTTTTGCGTTATATTGGAAGTAAGTTAAGCTTCGATTTAATGAACTATGTGGTATATTGCTTCTTTTTCACATTAGTTACTAGAGATAAGATAAATTACTTTTAATAGACTAAAGACGATTGGGGAACACCGTAAATTCATTTATCCATTAAACAAATATTGCATATTTGCAAAACACCTGCTAGGCACTGGGGATGCAATGGTCAGGAAAAAGTCCTTGCGTTCGTGGAGTTCACATTCTATTGGGGTAGGAAATAGTCGCACAGATAAATGCAGAATTACAACTTTGACAAATGAGGTGGTGCTGTTGAGGCTTAAGTAGAGAGATCTTGGCGAGAAGTCAGATCAGACCAGATCAGTCGCTCAGTCGTGTCCGACTCTTTGCGACCCCGTGAATCGCAGCACGCCAGGCCTCCCTGTCCATCACCAACTCCTGGAGTTCACTCAGACTCATGTCCAGCGAGTCAGTGATGCCATCCAGCCATCTCAAGCTCTGTCGTCCCCTTCTCCTCTTCTTCTGGCGAGAAGTCAGGAGACTTCAATTTTGTCTCAATTCCACCAGAGTGGCAGCTGGCTCATTTTTTAAACTTATATAACATTCCCACCCACATTGT